>NC_052945.1:26274007-26617132 GCF_013358895.1 Oreochromis aureus
TAAGGGTCAGGCTGGTCTCCCAGGAGACCCCTGCAAAGTCCAGTACTCCGCTTTCTCCGTCGGCCGTCGAAAATCCCTCCACAGCCTTGACTCCTATCAGACGCTTGTGTTTGACACGGTTTTCGTTAACCTCGACGACCACTTCAACATGTTCAAGGGAACATTCATCTGCCACATCCCAGGGATCTACTTCTTCAACGTCAACATCCACACGTGGAACTTCAAGGAGACCTACCTCCACATAATGCAGAACGACACGGAGCGGGCGATTGTGTACGCTCAGCCCAGCGACCGCTCCATCATGCAGAGTCAGAGCCTTATGCTGGAGCTGGAGCTGAGCGATGAGGTGTGGGTCCGTCTGTACAAGAGGGAGAGAGAGAACGCCATTTACAGTGACGATGTAGATATGTACATAACGTTCAGTGGATACCTCATCAAGCCCAGTGAAGAGAGGGAATGAGTTGGCTGAGTATTACTGTACACGGTCGAGCTCAAAAGCAATTTACCACAAAACTGTCCTTGTAGATAAACACATATTCAACATGATAAAAATGTCTATATAATAAGAAAGACTCCTAGCTTTACCAGATTTCACTGGTGGGCTGAAAAAATCCACACAACACTGTAAAACTTTGATAAACCAGAGCCAGTGTGCGACCCAATAACACTTTGTTAATAGTATAAAATTAAAACATTTGTTTCACTAGTATAAATTTATACTACTATAATCTTTTTAGGTTCAAGAAGAGCCAAACACGCGGATTCTGGTTAAAATTTCAATATTAATATTAAGAAAACATGAAGTCGTCACTGATTTAAGAAAACAAAACAAAACATTTAACAAAATCAACAAATAATGATTTAAATATTAAATAATTTAAATACTGCACAGCAGTGAGTGGCCTAACTAAATGAAATGGGCAGTGTGTTTTCTGCAGTAAGTATAGAAAAACAATCACCACATGTTCACACGTCAACTGCACTGCAGACCAAAAAGCAGCAAGATCTGTCAAGAAGTCTCAAGTGGCCTCTGCCGCTTAGATCTACTACACTGTATGCAAGAAGCAGTGAGAAAAACCACACCAGCTCTCTGCAGCGCTTCCACTGTCTAGTCAAACATAAGGCCCTGGGGCCACAATCGGCCCAGCGAAGACTTGAATCTGGCCCACTGGACGGCTTTAGTAAATGTAAGGAGTGCATACATAGTTAACTTTTAACTGTATTTCCATAAGTTTTACAACTTTTCTTATTAATAAAGACTGCCCACCCCTGTTGCCATTCATACAACACCAGAGTTTTTAACTAACAGATAAACAATTAAATGACAGGACAAGTTCCTGTGGTTCCACTAACTCCACACTAAATTAACAACAATTTTATCTTATATAATTACAGGATAGTGTGTGCAATGAACTATCTTTAAATTTTTAAGTCATTTTACACAGTTTGGCTGCTCTGACAGGTCAAAGCGGGCTGTATGTGGCTCACTTTGTAAAATGAGTTTGACATCGCCGGTCTAGAACCAAAAAAAAGAGAAAGAAAGGGTTTGGTGACCCTAAAACCAGACCAGATTGGTATCTATAAGGGCAATGCTCTGTATGACTCTAAAAAAAAAAAAAGAAAAAGAAAAACTTGAATTAAAAATCTTTATCTCAGGGAGGACAAAATAAAATCATTTAAAACAGGATACATCAAACAATAGGTGTGCAATAGCCTAGGCCCTGAAATCTGTGTTTAGATTAGATTCCCACTCTAACAGGTATCACAGGATAAGGTTGCAGGGTCTGCTTTGAGCTTCTGACAGGAGTGTAACATAAGCCCTTCTCTTCTTCAGCCGGGGGCTCAAAACCAAAGTCAGTCCGACTTTGGAAAACCGAGACAATGAGTCACATCACCTCCTTGCACCAACGACTCTTATACACAGATCCAGCATCAATCAAACAGACCCTCATTACTTTCAGCTGTGCTCATAAAGGGAAAAAAATGACTACCCACACCTGCCTGGAAGAGATGGTGCTTAGTCTTAGCTCTCACAAATGTGAAACACGCACATCAGTTAGCTTTACAGGTGACTGTGGGCAGATTCTGTTACCCTTACCTAAAGGTGGGGAAACTGTTTCCACTGTGCTGAGCTAAGCTGGCAGTTGTAGTTTCATATTTGCCAAATGAGAGAGGTAAATATATTCTTATGAACCTTTCAGGAAAAAAAAAAAAAGGTTTGCACTTATATAACTTTTTAAACCCACAAAGCAATTTCATTGTGTTTCTCAATCACAGACATGTTTTTAAACCATCAAATATCAAATAAGTCTTGGTTTATAATCCATCACTCCTGCCCCTGATGTGTAAAACTAGATGCATTAAACAAAGCAATAACTTTACAAAGATGCAGGCTCAATATTTTTTATTCAACAAGAAAAACAAAATTATAAAAAAGATGATGAAGTCGATGTTCTGTATTTGGTTTTCAGGAGCATTTTATATGACATTCACTGGGAAGATTTGCTGTTAGTGAGTTTTGCTAAAACACGGTGCTAACTGAACTCCTGCTGCATGATCACTCATCATGGGTGACGTCATGGCGGTTACATCCATCTTTTATATACAGTCTGTTCCACCTTTAAGGTAGTGGCGTTGATGATCTAACAGCAGTGAACACTCCTTACCCAGCTTTGGTTATTCCGTGACTGGAATAAAAAGTGAATGTTGTTTATAGCAACAATAATGGTAAGAACATCTTTTTGGACACGTCGAATGTAATTCTCACTGTGAGCCCTTCTTATTTCATGTCCACTCATGTCAGTCCCCACAGATTGACATGAGTTATATAAAATAAATGAAAGAAGCAGATAAAGGGTTACTGTTCATTTGTTTCTACTCACCTAAAGTATTTTTCTTCCATTCACCTGTTCACATTACCATAATGTGTCCCTAGGGTCAGTCCTTCAGCTCGAACCTGCATCATTAAACTTGGATTTGTTGATTTATTGTCAGGGTATATCATCAAGATGGGTTTCCAGCCAGTCACACTTAAATCACAGCACCTTACCTGCCTCACAAAACTGGGCATAGTCTGGAAGCATGTTTAAGCCATGTCTGAGTTTAAGGTATACATGTTGTCTTTTCAGTTTGAATTAAAGCCATGATTATGTCTGTTTGCTCTAGTATATCGGTGCCCAGATGAAGCACTGCCATCCGCGACAAAATGACTGGAAGATGGTGATAAACTTGTCCACACTGACACCTTGAGGAATAAAATGAGAGGTGCTTCATATTTAACTGCATTCGGTTGTATCTGACCAATCTTGATGACTAGAATTTTTGTCCCACCTGTGATATGAATCACAATTATATACAAGCATAAACAAACTAAAGCAAGTGGCGAGCTGAAGTGTTCACACTTGAGACATGGTCAGCATTTTCTGTTAACATTTTTGTGGGCTGCACTGGTTTCCTGTTATTCTCTTACAAGCCATGTATTTTTCACCACCATTCTCAGCTCTCATTCCAAGTGATAGTTGTGCTTTACATTGCGTAACCTTTCACAGTCTGGTAGATTCATGTTAGTATTGCACATAATCACACTAAAGAAGAGCAGATTAATCTTTCCTGCCCCACAACGTTATTTCTCTAAATTCCAGCTACATGATTATTTCTAAAATGTGCCATCAAGTTCAAATATGACATTTTTTGTGTTTTTAACATTGGTTGAGATTTAGTAGGCTATGGTTCTTGCACTGCAGTTCAAACAAAGTGTTCAAGGCTCCCATTTATTCATGATTTTTATTTCTGCCAATAAATAAAGTCAATTCTTTGCACTTTCACAGAAATGAAAAATATCATTGTTAACAGAATGAATGTGGACACTCACATAGAAAAGGACCAAACAGAAGTTTGTTTGTTTTGTTTTTTTTAAAGATGACTGATTTACAAAAACAAACGAGTAAGGTGGAAATGCAGTTTTTTTTTTCCCCATTATCTTCATACAAACCGGCTTTTTTTTTAGAACAATGATGTTGAGATGACATTAGATTTTTAATTATTTTGTTTTTTTACAGTAACACAACACCCCACAGTTGCACAAAACAAACCAAAAAGCATTGAAATGACACTGACTCAGTGTGTATGTATTTGTTTGTGAGTGCACACACACATAAGAACGTGCAGAATAATGTCGGACAGAGCATGACCTCACATACAGTCTGAACCAAACACAGGCACACTGGAGAAACAAATTCATACAAATTCACACATAAAGACATTTACAGTTCTCCTAAAGGGCTCCTGTGTTTCCTTTTTTCCCCCAAATAATGATTGCACACGAGAAACACAGGCCAGTACGTCGAGCATACTTTGCTGTGGCTTCATACAGCTCTTACTGTATTTGGATTTAAGTAAAAATTAAGTCCTACAAAAATACTTTTTTTTTTTTGCTGTGTAAACTTTTGCAACCAAAGGCACTGTCTTCTCTTTGCACTTTTCCCCCCCTTAAAATTAACCCAGCCTCATGCTGCAAAGCTCCAACTCCAACCGTGTTCACGCCTTCACCTTTCAGCTAGCGCCGAGTATAGCCTCATTACACGTTACAGTTGTACTTTGATGTTATCATCAAACCAACTCGATGCATCTCATAGCAGTGCAGTAGCATTGCACAACTGAAAACTGTGTTTTGCTGGCTTTATATAATGTGCTCAGCTCATTTGCTACAAAAACAATGCATCCCATGAAAATTCTGCCCTTAGATTTAAAAAAATGTAAATAAATTACTGCCTATCAATGCTACCCCTCAGCCTCCTATTAGATGCACCTATCCTTCTTCAGTTATCACATTCACAAGATTTTCAGAAAACTTGACCTCTGACCTTAGAAGAGGTCAGTTATCACCTATGGTATCAATTTGAAATTCCTAAGTTGCCTCGTGTTCACAATCATGTTGACAAAGTTGGGTGTCCACACCCCCCCGGTTACCCCCCTCAACCCCATCAGCCTTTTATGGCACTGTTGCAGTCTTCAGGGTTACCCAGCATAATTCAGTGTTAAAAACTGCACACTGTGCATGGAAACACCAAGCAAGTGTTGATGGCAACAACATGAAACAAACGAAAATGTTCCCTTTACAAACTGTTTAAATACACAGAGGCACATTTGAACAACTACAGCTATGAAGACCCAAAAAAAAAAAAAAAAATCCTCACGCCGGGGATTTATATTTTAAAAGACAAGCTGAGACAAATCCCACTAATCTGCCTGCTGTGCTGCCTACTGGAGCTGCTGTGCTTCTGTACGATGAGGCTACATCATGCTTTGAAACTGCTAAAATAAAGCAAGCAGCTAAAATGTTGTCAGAATAAATTCTGTTGGCATCATTTAATGGGTTGTGCAAATGTTCCAGGTGTGAAAAAGCAGCAGGGTTTTCTCTTTAAGAGTTAGCAACATGAACATATTCTTCAAGTCCGTGTATGAGGTATAACTGAACTGTCATTAGTATGCATTTAACAGAAAAATCCCTTTCATGGCTAATATAAACGTTGCACTTTTACAATGTGAAATAAATTAGCCAACCTACAATTAAAGGAACTACAATTAAAACTAATCAAGCAACAGACTTTCTTTTTTTTTTAAACAGGCCAAAATTTCCAAAACTGCTGCAGCCGTGCTAGCATCACAACGAGCATGGTTTCCGTGCCCGCGCAGAGGTGGGATCTTTCAAACGTCGCACTACAGAAGCCTCTCTGATCATCACAGTTAGTCACAACACAACTGTGACCACAAATGGCAGGCATGAAGGGGACATCAAAGATGAGACTGCAGCACACGCAGCATGGAGTTTTGAATTAAAAGGGACATGTTACTGCCACAACTACGCACGATTCAGAGTTTTAAAAAAAACAAAAAACTGGGCCTCGGTGAAGAGCCTCAGTTCATCTGCTGTTCACCTCCGTTCACCTGTCAGCTTTCTTCTTCTGATTGGTTTTCCCCTTTGTAGACAGGAGGTTCAAGCAACAGAGGGGTGGAGTAGCTGGCTATGAGATAACCAACATTAGGAATAGCTGCTCCCACTGATGTCATTCAGATTCAAGTGTAGAAAAAAGAAAAAGAAAAAAAAAAAAAAACACAGTTTGAAATTTAACATTAGGGCTTGAAAAGGGTTTGAAACTTTGGCCATGTTTCATATCAGCATCCACCAATGTAACAGCACATATATGAAAGAAAATAAGGAGAGAACACAATAGGTCCTCTTTAAGGACTACACTGAACACACTTCATCCGTTTGTTCATGTCTAACCTCTGTGCTTAACATAACTGATAATGGCTTCGACTCAGTGTGCTTCCTCAGAAGGTTGAGTGTCTTGAATCATTTTCACGTTGAGTTTAGCATAAACAACACTGGAGAAAACATCTGCACAACCCAGAACAAGGAGGGATGTGTCACTGTGGTTGGGGTCAGCATTTAATTTTAAAAAAACCAAACAAACAAATAAAATCAAAACACATCTTGTCTCCGTGGCTCCGTCAGCTCAGTAGAATCACGAGTCACTCATTGAGGAGGGAGTCTGGTTTCTCGTATCCAAACAGCCTGAAGTCAGGTTCGTACAGCTTGTACAGTTCCCTGCGTGCCTCTACCGGAACTGTGCTGAACCAGTCCGACTCCCAGCTGCTGGCTGTAAGGTTCCTGCTGGAGGTGGGAAACTCCACCACGTTGTCTACCCGCAGCAGTCGTAGCAAGTGCTCAGCGTCCTCCTCTGCCGTCTCCAAGTGTCCCACAAAGTCATACTGAATTTGACATGGGTGACAAAGTCGATACACTTGCCGCCAGTGCTCATTGAAGGGCATGTCCTTCTCTGTCTGAGGGTCCAGGAGATACTGGATGAAGTGGGAGAAAGAGGGATGGATACCCAAAGAAAAGGCTTCATCCACAGAAGCAGGAGGCGTCGGCTGGTTGGCGTAACGGCGCAGCATGACCTGCGCAAAGCGGCGGTAGAAGTCCTCATTGGGCAGCTCAAACTTATTCCGGTAGGCAGAAATGAGACGGACAAAAGGGTCGCGCACAAAGAGGAACTTGGTGTACTTCTTCAGCTTCACCTGGGAAAAAGAAATTACAGTTTTCTTAACATTCAATTATTCAATACACACGTGTATTTCAAAACTGTAAAGGTGAAAAAAAAAAAAGAACAGAGCAGAGAGCAGTATTTATCTTCCTGTGCTGCATCAATAATGTCCCTGTGAGAGATCAGTCATGCATCCCCATAACACTGAAGGGACTTATATAAAACATAGACTTTGCAGAAAAAACATCTAACTGAGGTAAAAGGTTCAGAGAACATTCCAGTCACTGTGCTGCACAATTGGGTAGCTTGAAGCAAATTCATCAAAAGATAAAAAAATAAATCAACAGCACATTTACCAAGTTAAATTATTATTTTTTTTACTACCAAACAGAGAACAAGAAGGTGGGATATTTGGACAGACCTTCATGAGGTGCCTTGCAAACTTGCCATAACGTTTCCAGAACTTATTGAAGGTGAAGTGCATGCTGCTGTTGTGGACCAGGTCCCTGGGGATGGCCAGGGGGTCTCTCTGAGGAACGCCCTCCTGCAGCAGGCTCTCACTAAGAATTATCATGATGCGCTTCCAGTTACTGCACGCTACCTGAGAAGGGAAAGTTTTTGTCCACTCAGATGTCACAGTGAAACAGGCAGATACAGACCGTCTATGAGCGTGCGACTACTGACAGGAGGGAACTATATAAGCTGTTGTTAGGTGTGCCTTATCAAGTTTTACAGGAGCATGTGTTTGCATACCTTGGGAACATAGCAGTAGATAATACCATGCCTGTCATCCACAATTAGATGATCCAGCTCCTTGTTGGGAATGTCGTCAAATGAACGGTTTTTGCCATGAAATAAGACGCTGTCATTGGCGCACATCTCCTGAAGCAACCTCCGCCTCTGCTCCTATTGTTCCATTGGTGAAGCACAGGAAAATTAACAATTACCAACCAAGGGTATAAATACTTCATTTTCAGACATTGCTCACTGACTGGGGAGCTTTTGCTCCTTCATTTATATACTTAGGGATATTAACCAAAATTATATCTACAGCAAGGAGTATCAACAGGTTTCCAGTAACTGTTTTTGTTCCTGATGTTAAAGGCCTCTGTGGGTGCCTTTAAGGTTACCGCTGTCACACGTGATTATAGTTATGACAGGCTCTTTTTCTTTAATGCCAGTTTGAATTTCTTAAATCTGCGATTAGGTTAACACTGTCTCAATTAGAGGCTCTGCTCCTGTCAACTACTCACAGCCCAGAAATGTGAAAGTTCTGCTCATTAGCACAGATTTCTTCACTGGACTTTGTTACATGACAGACGTTTGGATGTGCCGGAGCAGAGAAAAAGCACACAGGTGGAAATAAGAACAACATAAGTGACTCTATTTAAGATATCTCATTGAAGCAGCAAGAAACCGGCTCCCAGAATATTTCATTTTCTGTGCAGCAACTGTGCTTTTCTTGCTAAGACATCTCAAAATGTCAGCAGTAAAACTTTTAAGCAACTAGTAGAACATTTACTACTACTAAGAACAATAAAAACTGAGTTAACCTGTCTGTCACGGAGCTCTGGAGCCAGTGGGGTCAGGTGAATCTTCCACTCCCGCCGCGGTATATATCTTTCCTCCGCTTTCTCCGACTGGTTGCTTGTGTCAGCCGGGGCAGCGTCAGTGGGCTCACCAGTTCCCGGCTCTAAGAACTGGTTAACAAAGGCATCGATGTCCGACAGGAAGGACGGGGCTCGAGAGGTCTGTGGCCTCTTCTGGGGAACGGGGTGCGGGACTTTGGGGCCCGGGGAGACAGGAGTGTGCAAATAGAAATGGGAGGCACCGACATCGTCCCAGTAGATGATGATCAGAAGGATCATAAAGGCCGAGCCCAGGACTACAAAAATGCGGAACATCCTGGACGTTCCCATGGTGACTGTTGCTTGCTACAGGGTCACCATGGCAACAGAGTCAAGGTCCAGGAGCGCTCTCTCTCTCCCTCTCTGTCTCACCATGGCGATAGATGCACGGAGTCTGTGGTAGCATCAGACTTATTGTGGTGCTGGTGCATTGCAGGAGCGCGCTGCACAAGAGAAGAAGCGGTCAAACATCAATAAACTCTCACCTAAGTGTCATACCTGCACGCACACAAACACACACAGAAAGCATAGTCTTTCATCTCCAGCTGGAGTACCGGGTTCAACACCTGTTCTGACACTAACACAGAAACAATAAATGATTAAATTAATCATTTTTTTGCTTCGCAAATTCGGTCCAGTTAAAAAGCAAAGAACTGAAGCCTGGATGACAGAAGCTTTCTAATGATTTTACTTTCATACAGTGAAAAGATTCAAACTATCTAACAAAAAAAACTGACAAAATTTTTTTTTTTAAATGCAACGATAAATCTTTTGTCTCTCTTTTCACTGTTTTTCCACTTTTTCCCCACATTTAAGCGCACCTACTAAAGCATACATGTTGATGCTAAAGTAAAATGACAACCTACTGAGGTATTCCGGTTCTCCTATTAGTAAGAACTTGAAGTCTAAAACAAACTCAAGCGAGCATGACAGTTTATTGAGTTCGCTTTTTTGATGAGGCACGCACTCAATCTCTCTGTCAGTGCTCGGAGCTGACCTCACTCCCACTCCCTGCAGTAAAATCACGAGTGGTTGTCAAATATTTCCATTTTAGGAGGCTATGCACGCCATAAAAGTTTTGCACTGCACAGCTATCCAGCTGTATCCATAGCAGCTTTTCAGCTGATTAGGGCACAGCACGTTAACAGTGAAGTAATGAAGTAAAAGCCCACAGTGAAAAAGGAGGTCAACACCAAATGTTTTACACACCCGACCATGATGTAGTCTGCATGTACAAAACACACTGAAGCCTTCTGTCTTCAAGCGATGCACAAAATGGGCTGTTCCTATAGCTACAGGAAAAAAAACAGCCTGGAAGTGATGGAATACATAAAGGATCTGTCCTCCCCGTGACTTAATTCAGCCGCAATTCATGTGTTTTAATCCACCGCCAGTCTATCTGCTCCTTCATTTTCAGTTTAAAAGTCGCAGGGCGTTACTTTCCATTCCTACGCACGTCTAAAATTGGAGCTCTCTGCAACAGTCCTCATATTATTTCCTCTTTCCTGAAGCTAAGAGGGGTCCATTGACATGGAAAGTCATCATCAGCCTACTCGGCAGCCTGCAGATGGCACTTCTCTGTGCACACACAAATTAACTGCTGTTCTATAATGTACATCATAAACTCAAATGCATTAAGTTCATCAGTCACTAAATGAGCGTACATTAACTCCACTAAATAAGTACAGTTCTGACATACTTCTTCTTTTTCTCAATCAGTATTTCTGTCTCATTGCACTTTACTTCCGCTGCACCACATATCAGAGGCACACTTTCTGAAAAACCCAGCTAAAGTACTTCTAAGTCTAGATCTGACACACAAAAATATATAAAGGTCTATGAAATAATTAAAAAAAACTCACAACTGATTGAGCACATTAGAAAAACCCTGCTCCCACAAAAAACACATAAATTAATAAGCTACACAGGGTTGTCATCATCATTACTAAATAATAATAGAAGAAATGGCACTTAAATATCTTTGTTTTATAATTTGTTAATTTTATATGTATTTATGTCCATTATTATTGTTATATATTTATACAGTTTTTATATTCCTAGTTTGCCTACTTTTCTAGTCATATTACTCATTATATGTGATGTTTTTGCTGTGAATTTTGTAAACGCTTTGATTTATTATTATCATTATTATTATTAGTTGAATAATTAATCCGCTGGATCTTCTTCTTCTTCTTCTTGCACTGTATGTTTGTGTGGAATTTTTTTGGTGCATTTCAAACAGCAAAACAAGAAATTCACATTCAAATTCACATTCATACGAGTACATTTACCAAATCTTTTCTATTCGATACTGAATATCCACGATTTCCACATAAGAATTCACATATGAAGCTCATGCTATTAAAACTACCCAATTCTGTTCATTAATATTATATTTACTTCATTTTTATGCTAATCAAGTTGGTTAAGTGTAAGAAAACTTGTGTAAAATATGTGTGGATATTTCTTTCATTCAAGGTTGCACCGTTATCCGTGGACAGGAGGCTGAAGCTTTGGATTTTCGACGGACTTATTGGAAACATTTCCTCTGAGCGATTTAAACGGTCGCTTCAAAACTCTTTCGCGTTTGTTTTATTTCTCGGCACGTCCCCGCCGGTGTAACCCCGCCGGTGTAAACCACAGACAAAGCCGTGTACCGGTAGACCGGGCGGCAGATAAATCACTCCGTCCTGTCCGCAGCCGCCTCCAGCGGATGCCAGACCGGACACAATGTAGCCTTTGACGCGAAACCAGCTCCGCGGGAACGGGCTGTTCCTCGCGCCGGGAAGCTCTCCGCGAGGGGGTTTCGGTTCATTAAAGCGTCGCGTGCATCTGTTTGTCCTTTATGGGGGTTTTTTTTCGTGGGAAATAATGAAGAGAAGCCAAAGGCAGCAACGAGCTTCCGTACACCCTGTGGGTATACCAATACGGGCTGATAGAGTGCCTAGCGGTGTGTCTTGGTGTTAAAGTAGTCCTCGGCGCTGGAGAAAAGGTCCGCGCAAAACTGTTTAGCTGCTTAATAAGAGCCGAGACGTTCCGTTACTTTAAAGATTTCTATGTAACGACAGGAACGACGTGGGAAAAACACACATTTCTCACCTCGCTCTGTGTCCACTAGCTCCCAGCGCCGCGTCAGCTGAACCTGTCTGTGCTTCCAGCCGCTTTTTCTTGTTGTGTCCTCTTGGAGGAGCGCGAGCACCCAAAGCACCGCGAGAGTTCACAAGCTGAGCTTTCTGCAGATTGAGCGCACGAAGGGAAAAATTCACTTTTCTGGGTCAGCTCCAGCATACCGTGTCTCTGCTCGGGGATGATTTATGGAGACAGCTTCTCCACCCTCCCTCCCAACCTCCCACAGGAGCAGAGTACTGAAAATAACCTATTGTACCTGCAATCCTAAATGTCACCCTCCGCTCAAACACGAAATAAGACCCAAAGAATGATCCTAAGTAAATGTGTTCGTGGGTACGTGTGACTATTTCCGTTGCCTCGGGCTGATGCGGTTAAAATCCTGTTATTTGTGAACTCTTTTCATCCTGTGACTTCCAACGTAGCAAGGAGCCCCCACAGAGCAGCTGATTCACTTTGCATCCCCCTCACACACACACACACACACACACACACACACAAAATCATCATCTGTTTTCAATCAGCATCACATATTTCACCCTGCTCCTAGGCCCCTGTGTTCTCATAAATTTACTTAATATAACCTTGTACTCTGTACTCTGGCAGTATTTATATGTTGGACACACGCACACACACACAACTAAGATTATATATAACATCACTCCTAAGAACAGATAGATGTGGATTATAAAAAAAAGAAAGGGGTGGGGGCACATCCATCCTATTATTTTAATGTCAAGCCATGTATTCCTTCTATTCATTTTATAATGTGCATGTATGTTATATGTTTTTAATACACTGGAGTTAAAGTCTGGTGAGCTTGTTATGTTCAGTGTGTGCCCGTTATGATCACTATGGACACAAGCATGTCTTTTCACGCAGATGAGGAGATTATCCTGCATCCATATGAAAGAGTTTACTCTAAATCCCCTTCTGGCAGCCTCATTCTCACTAGATTGAACCCAAATGTGGTCATTAAAAAACCCAAAACATCCAGGCACTGATTTTAAGCCTTAGAAAACAACATGATAAACATTCAGTGAGTTAGAGAAGTTCTTTTCACGTGGACCTGTGAGCAAGAACGTTTTACAATATCATGAAAGTCTAGAGCCACCCTTTATGTCTTTGTAGTGTGCAAGAAACCTTTTATTTTTTTCATTATAGTTTGTTACAATTACATGTTTCAGATCATCAAACAGATTTTCGTATTCGATAAAAAATCTGTTCAAACCTATCTGGTCCTGTGTGAAAAAGCAATTGCCCCTTAATCCTAATAACTGGTTGTGCTACAATTGGCAGCTAAAACTGCAATCAAGCATTTGTGAGTCTATCACATCACTGTGGAGGAATTTTGGCTCATTCCTCTTTGCAGAATTGTTTTAATTCAGACACACTGGAGGGTTTTCAAGCATGAACGGCCTGTTTAAGGTCATGCCAAAGCATCTCAATCGGATTTAAGCCCAAACTCTGACCTTCTGGCGTGTTTTTCCTGCTGCATAAGTGAAGCGCGCTTGAGCTTCAGGACACAGTGATGGATGAACGTTCTTCTTCAGGATTTTCTGGTAGAGAGAAGAATTCATTCAGGAGCTGCTTGTCATCAATCACGACAAGCAGCCCCTGACCATCACGCTGCCACCACCATGTTCGACTGTTGCTGATGATCTTTTGCTGTGTTAGTTTTACGGCAGATGTAATTATTATTCAACACAGCCTGAGCTCTCTTAGGCAGCTTTCTTGTCATTTGTTTAAGTAGTCTTCAGGAATAGTTCTCCAGGCTTCGTGAAGGACATTCGAAGCTCTCCTTTGGATGTTTCTGCCGTTTGTTCTGTTCTCTGTCAACATGATCAAACACTGCTTCAATCATTTTGAGGTCTGCGCTCCGGGGAGGCCAATCCATGACTGATAGTGTTCCACTCTGTGTTTTTCTATCCAAGTTTGATTTGACTCCACTGGCAGTGCGTTTGGGATCATTGTCATGCTGAATGAATGAAGCTGTTTATGGGGCCGTTCCAATTTTAGTCACTAGAGGGCAGCACAATCTCATGTAGGTCTGGTCTCACTCTTATTGAAAGTACAGCTCAGTTTCATTTTTTAATCGTTTTTTTTTAACATGCAATTCAAGGCAAAGAAAGGATTCTTTTTCATGTTTTCACTCTGTTTATTTTTCTAAATAAAAGACATATTTACAAAATATATAATGCATTTATTTATTTAACAATTTCCACACTTACATTTGTGAGTTTCACCATAAATATAAACGCAGGAAAGCATGATATAGAAGGCTTTTTGTGTTTTACTGTGTTTAACTCCACGTGTACAGGCTATTGCGTGTATCTGTGTTTGCCTACAGCAGGTCCTGCTCCACCCAGATGGTTTTCTTCTGCTCGTCCAGTATTCGGTCTTTGATCACCCTGATGAGGTCCTCCGTCCCTGCCCAGGCCTCCGGCTCCAGGGTGGCATACAGACACGGGATGCCCTCCAGCTCCTTCTCTTTTGCGCGACACAGCTTCACAAAGTCTTCCTCTGACTCCACGCGCAGAGGCAACTTCCTGTGTGGAGAGGAAACAGGAAGGAAGCAGCGATGAGGTGGTGAGTGTGGTTTAGAACCCAGTGTTTCTGATGAGATCCTGTCGACAGTCTGCAGCAGCGGTCTGCATGCTTTTTCTCAGAAAGATAAGGCTGACGGTAATGGGTTCATAAGCTGGACTGCTATTTAAAGACACAATCCACCATAACATACGTCAAACATCTGGCTTCATTGAAATCACGTAACCGTCAACTGAGGGGATCGCGCACACAGATATTTTGAGTAAGGATCTAGATTTTGCTACCTTTCTGGGCAAGACACACAAAGAAAGAAAGGTAACTGCAGCCAGCTACAATTAAAAGTTCAAAAGTAACAACAACATTAAACTGACATCCTCGGCTCAACGCCAACTCTTATCTGGTGCCAAAATATCAAAATATCAGGGACTGTTTTTTTTTTTTGTTCTTGGAAAAAAGAATTGCGGTTTGCAGCTGTGTGGTTTGAGTCACAGGGTAAACATGCGAGATTAAGCAAGCTTTGTTAGGTCTACCTTAATTTCTTGACATTTTTGTCACAGATCTTGACGTAGATGATGATTGGGTAGATTTCTCTCCGCAGAAGGTCCTTGACGCAGCTCAGCTCAGCCTCCAGCAGGCAGTGTTTGCCCTGGTGACGGGTGGAAAAAACCAGCCTTTACAGACAAATACAGATCTACTACGTACATACATGAACAAGGAAGTCTTATTAAAAGATTTTAAAGTTAACTGCTTTCACGTATATATCTATTCATTCTTTTGCTGAGTTAGATGAGGACTTGGTCTTACAACCTGATTTCTCTGCACTACGGATAAATTAAATGAGGTCGGTCTTGAAGGCTTAACATCTTGACACCACTGTGTTTCAGCCTTTAACTGCAAGACACTGTCAGCTGAGGTAGGCCTACCACAGGCTCATCAGACCTAAATGTGTGTCTTGTGGTTAGCCTTTAGATAATGTCTATTTTTTAATTAGCCACAGCCGGTGACAGCTCATTCAGAGGGCACTAGCTTCCTACAGGCGCTGCGTTCTGACTCACACTTCCCTCAGAAGCATTATGATTGAGAAGCCTGCACCCCATTTCCACTGGACACACTTTTTCCAGTTCAGCTCCCCTACTTCGAGTATTACAGGTGTTTCCGTGCTTCAGCATATGAAGCACAGGTGCAGACAAACTAGCACTACTTGGACTACAGCCAGTCAGTCAGCATATTCGCCTGGGAAATTGCACCACTGATTCAACTGTCATTACTGTGGGATCATCACAGAAATAAGACAAGCCACCACTTGGCTACAATCTTTTGTCTTTTTTTTTGTATAGACTTATTAAAACAGAAATATCTTGTCAGTCAGGAAGCTTCACAAATCATACTAGTTGGGTTTGGTACCCTCTGGCAGAGCCAGGCTTGTTGCTTTACATTTCTGCGCACTGACTAATGACAGTCTTATCAGTCTATTCGGCACAGATTTCCATTCAGCCCAGTGGATCGCTTTAGAATACGTGAAGTAGACTTTTAACTTTTAACTGTATATTCCTATAAGTTTTACAGCTTTTTCTAATGATAAAGAGCTCCTCCATGGCTATTCATACTAAACCTAAGTAATTAAGTAAGAGATAAGTCCTGTTGTTTCACAACCTACCATCAAAATATGTGTTTTATTGTTTTGGGGTTTTTTGTTTGTTTGGGGGGGTGTTGTTTTTATTTTTTTGCTTTATGATTACAGGTCACTCTGGGTGATGAGCTACCAGAACTTTTAAAGTAATTTTACACATTTTACTTTATTACACTTTATTTTAATAGAGCAGCATTTTTTATTAGCCAGAAAAACTAAAACATATTGTTGAAACTCCACCTCTTTTTCTCATACTAACATATGAGGGATTAAATGTGCAGTTCAATTTCTTTACACTTAACTGGCCACTTTATTTCAAAAGGTATGAAAAGGACTGACAAACAACGATGTCATTTTTAGAGCAGTTGACTTTCTTTGACTTTGTTTTTTTTTTTCAAAAAGGAGAAGAAAAAAGACCGAGACGTGCACTGAACAACTACACTTTACATCTTTAATGTTTCCTTATTTTGCATATTTATTCATTGTGTGTCTGTGTTTTAATATTGTGTGCACCGTGTCTGGATGTAGAAACTGGATTTACCAGCATTAACTGTTTTTTTTACAGCAGTCTTTTTAGGCAGATGAAACGTGTTGCCATGGCTGCACAAACTAGTAGATTAAAGAACACTTTTTATTATCAAGCCATCAGACGCCTCTACAGCAACACCCAACTGCTGCTTACAGTTGTCAGATTCCTCATGTGCAACATGCTGCATATCACACACACCCCATCCCATGTACATTCATTTATGCATTACTTTTTTAACCTTATTTATTACTTTTTTTATCTTAATTATCTTGTTTTTCATCTCATCAAACACATTTCATTGTTTGTCGTAAATCACACATGGCAAATAAAACTAAAACTGAACTGTAATATTGCTTTGTTTTTAAATAAGTTTTTAAATAACCATGCTGTATAGAATAAAAGATGTTTGGTTACCATTATACTATTTTAGTTCCCCCCTGTAATCTCTATGAACAGTTTATTACTGTAAAATGCTGCGACTCTCATTTTCTCATGTTTATTTTATTTGTTTTAATTTTTCATATTATGACACTATATCAGTGTTATCCTCAGACAGCCACAGGTACACCCTGGACTGGTTGCCAGTTTGTCACAGGGCTAACACAGAGAGCCAGATGACAGTCATTCACACCTTTAGCCAGTTTAGAAACTCGAGTACCCAGCATGCAAAGTCCACACAGCTCCAACCAGCCAGGCCTTTCTTACTTTGAGTTAACAGTGCTAACCACTACACCACTAAACACAAAATAACTGAAATAACAAGCAAAATATTTATAAATTAATTATTTAACCCTTTAAACCCTAGCATTTTTAGCAAGGTTTGGCAACTCCAGGCCTCGAGGGCCGGTGTCCTGCAGGTTTTAGATCTCATCCTGAGTCAACACACCTGAATCAAATGATTAGTTCATTACCAGGCCTCTGGAGAACTTCAAGACATATTCAGGAGGTAATTTAGCCATTTAAATCAGCTGTGTTAGATCAAGGATCCATCTAAAACCTGCCGGACACCGGCCCTTGAGGCTTGGAGTTGCCCACCCCTGGTTTAAAGGGTAAATTAGGTTAGGGTTTAAAGGGTTAAACTTAACTTTTGAATTCCTGTAAATATGTGTGCTTACTAAAAGAAACAATATTTCAAAAAAATATATATATATCTTGCTGTTAATATATTCATCAGGATTTCCACTGTACTCACATAGACAGCTACATTACTATAGCATGTTTGCTACATTTTTACAGCTATTTCTTAAAGGGTGAGGGGTAGGGGTAAGTTATATGATTGGGGTTAGGATGATAGCACATTTAAGGCTTGTTTGTTTCAGTCTCATCACACACAGTGTAAAAAACACGGCAATTTAGTGTAAAGTTAAGAAATAAAGCCTTATAGTTTCTATGTGTGCGATAATTAGGCCTGTGAATATGACAGGTTTACCACAGGTTACATTTGTTGTATGTCTTTTAATGTCAGGTTGTCTCGATCATTATTAACTTTACAAAGAGTCTGAATAATTACATTGGAATGACATTCCCACAATAACGGGAGTCATGTCAGTCTTCCGCACTCCCCTTTGACTAAAGTGTTCCCTTAACATTTATAAAGGAGTAAACGCATTAGAAGACATTGCATTTTCACACACACACAATATAAACTCACTTTTGCGGCGACAGCCTCTATGTTTTCCCTGGTGATGCATTCAAAAGTGGCTTGTTTCTCTTTGTAGTGAATGAAGGGCTCCACGTTCTGTTTTAGATGAAACTCCTCCTTGGTCAAGCTGTCTACTCAGCAGAATGCAAAGGAAACAGGACACAAAAAAAGAAAAGATGTCATGTCTGTTTCTTGTCTTGTGAAATTGTGGCTCTAAGGGCAGAGAGATGAAACTGTTCATTTGTTAACAGTCACCACAGCACATTTAGCACAAGGAACAGAAACCCTTGTGGTTTTTGCCGTGGGGAATGTCGACGTAATTGAGACTTCAAGCAGTCTCTTGAGTTCGCCAGATGTTCAACATTTTTTACACCGGCAACTTGTCGCGCCCCTGGTCCACTGGGACCGGTCGGTTTGTCATGTGACCGGAGTGTTAATTCTCTAAAAATCTGACGGCTCCAGCAACATTTTCGAATTACAGTGGGTCAGCTGAAGTGTCGCAAATAAACTATCTGTGTCATCACTGTGCATCGTCATTCTAACTATCATCTGGGTCATCTTAAATCCTCCCTCTGCTGTCTCTCTGGTTATACTCCTTAACATTTACACACGGCACAATACCTGACCTACATCTCAGTAGTTGCTTCCTCTTCTCTCATCGACTCCTCTATAGTTTATGTACTTCTTATCTCAATGAGGTATAAAGATTCCTCATTGTGAGCCTTCATACACTGACCTGGTTTGCAGATATTAAAGTCCATGGCTCCTCCCATGTTAAGTATTTTTTGAATAATGGTTTTGGCGAGAGCAGCGGGCGTGAATAGGACCGGTCTTCTTCTCTGGGTCCGCTGGAGGGTGACGGGACTGTAAGGAATCAGGCTCAAGCTCCTGCTCAGTTCACCGTCTCCGTCAGCGGCATCTGTTTGCACCAACAGCCACAGCGTGCAACGAGAGGTATAGCACAATTATGAGTCAGTTTGAGAACAGAAAGTGAAGAGCTTCCAAAAATAATTTCAGCAAACGAATATCTAAAGTCTGAATTTGAGCAACAGAGTGAAAAGAGAAAAGCAGCCAGCAAAAGAAGGGCTCGGCGCAGATAAAAGAAAAGAAACTAAGCACTGCATTGTACACCTTCAGTACTCTTTTTAAAAATTAACATTAATCTTGTGCAGCAACATTTCCAGTCACAGCCCCACCCCCATGTTCTATTAAAACCTTTCATTCATGCTCTCACCTAAACAGTTAATTCCGCTTTATCATACTTTTTATAGTGTTACTGTTATAGCAGTTTTAGTTTCACACCTCGCTATGTAATTTAAATGTTTAAATTGCTGCTTTGGCTCACACATGTCATGCAGAGCACACAGTTCAAGCACTTTCCAGTCTTACACTTGAGCACAACTTCCAACCGTTTCCACCGCACACCCGTCTGTGTTTACATCAAGTGACATTTCACACACTTTCATCTTACTCTTCCAATGACTACTTCAGCTCCTGTCAAGGCTTCTTATACAACTGACACTTCACACCCTCTGAGCTTTTTGACAACAAAAACCATCAAAACAACTTTCCACAACTTTTGCTTTTAGACGCAATTTACTTCAGTTGCTCTCTGTGCTCACGGTGTCCTCAATCCTCAACTCCTTTCAGCGTTTTTTCTTCTTTTTTTTCGTGCTTTAGCTTCACCAGAGCGCTTGCATGGAAAATGGCACCTATGCGCCCTTTAGCAGCTCTTTACCACTTTGAATCATTCCACTGCTTTCACTTTCTGCACTTTTGACAGCCACTTCAAATGCTTCAGCTGTGAATTTTCCGTAGTTAGCACATGTGCACATCTTTGTTTTGTCTCTCCCCCCCAACCGACCGACTGCAACGCTTTGTGCTCACCTTCGGGTCGAAGCACCTCAAAGCCTTGCCTGGGTAGTGTTGTGCTGCCTGAGTTGATGATCCTCACACGTTCATTGCTGTTCATTCGCTTGTACTTGATGTCCACCCTGCTCACGAACTGCAAATCAAAGCAGACATAGAAAAAAAGGCCTAAGTTACTGAGACGTGGAGGCAGCTGCGCATCGGTTTTATGAAAAACGAAGAGTTTATTAGGACCAATCTTGACTCATTGTCTTAAGTTTCCACACTGCTGAACAACTCTCAACATCGCGACAACTGGAGGTTTTGTTTGAACTTCATTACCTGCAGTATTTGAGTGAGGAAGATGCTCGCTCTAGACAAGCGCGGGCTGGCTCTGGGATCAGGAGAGTGGCTGGTTTCTTCTGGTTGCAAATTATTCTAAGCAGAAATGAAAAGCATACATGAATGTTGTGATCCAAACTGTAACAAACACGCTTGCGTGAGCACAACATAGCAGAATAACACCCTGAATTAACTACTTACTGCAACCAACCTGACATCAGTGTAAACTGATGCTGACCCAAGCTTAAGCAGTTCCTCAGCAGGAAGCTTCGTTGTCGCATGTTATCTAGAGTGTTTTCTTTCTGACTGCAGATGTATGGGCATGGGCTTGTTTATCATGCAATGCAATTACCTGAAAGGGTCTCTCATGGATGAACTGCAAAATAAATCCAATCTGGAATGCAATATGGAAACCCATCGCCTAGTCTCAGATTGTTTGGAAATGCATCGAAATTTTTTTTCAGGGGGAGGGTTGCAACTATCATGCAGGCGTGGTTGCATGCAACCTGCTTGCAATCAATACAGGAAAGAAATATCCAAATTATAAACAGATGGCTAGGATAAGAACTATTAAATGGTAAATTTATTATTGGGAAATAGTCGGATATTAATCATTTCTGGGAAATCTGCCTTTGTTGTTCCGGTTGTGCACATCAAACCCCCTCCCCCGCCAATCCAATGACCAAGCAAGGATTTCCCCCCACATTATGTGTTAGTTTGCAAACCCTTAATTTGCAACCCATGCTATAAGATTTATTTACGCATCTTTGCTTTAGTCAAATACCCGTATTCAAATTTTCAATGCACTTTTTTAAACCAAGTGAGAGAACGAGAGGGAAAAAGAAAGAGGCTGAGGTTTCTCACCCGATTGTTCCGTTGAATTTCATTTTCTTCTTTCCCCCCTCGATACACTAACTTCTGAATCTTTACCAGGAGCAGCTGCTGGGCTCTATAATCACACACGTAAACACACAGAAACACACACACAGAAACACTGAATGCTTGTCAAAATTCTCCCTCCGTGTACGAACTCGTCCACCCTCGGGCTTCTTTCTATTATGCCCTGTGACTACAACAGACTGTTTCTGCAGATGTTTCAGGTTAATGCTGCTTCGTCGGTGTAATGTGTAATCTTTTAGGAGATCAGTTGTAATCAGCTGCTGCTGCATTTTGAAAATCTGAGCTAAAACTCATTCACAAACTTTAGTTTAAAAAACAAAAGTATACAAAGTCTGTACCTTGAGTAACTGGGTATAGTGCCTCGCTCAGCCAGGTCAGAGCCGCTGTAGGGGTCCACACGGGCGCACTGCCACTCACAGCGGCCCTGGTGCCTGGTGTCCAGCACGTGCACCACCTCATCGCAGCGCACGGACAAGGAGCAGCTGTCCGACTGTCCGGAGATGTTGAGGTTGACACGTATGTAGAATGAGTCGCCGGATGCTAAAGTGCCATCCGCTAGATTGCTCTGGAGACGGCGATAAGCTGCAGGGCGAGCATATATTTGAGTTCACGTATGCAGTAGAGCCACATTAAACAAATGTTCCAATATAAACATCACTTACAGTCGTGGCTGGCTCGATAGTGCAGGGTGATGGGTCCCGAGCAGTGCTGCAGAGTCCAGTGGGCTTCTTCCTGAGTGCTGGTCTCCAATGAAATGCTCTGGTTTTCCCCACGTATGCACCCCTCAAGCTGGACAGCCAATCACAGCAGAAACAAAGATTACCAATCAGTCCCTTCTAAAAACTGTCACAGGAAAAGGAACACAAATAGAACAAGTAAAACAAGCAGGTGTCTAAAATTATCAAATCGGCGTGTTCCTCGTTCCTCTCTAAATGTCCATCCACGTTCTCAGTTCTCTAAAGAGCTTTTCTTTTTGCACATCCAGCTGTTTTAACTGAACTTGTCTTACTGCCACCATGAATCTTTTCACAATTAAAACATTCAGGGAGTAGATGACATACAAACATGAGGTGGTGGCCCTCTCGTAGCCCCGCCTTCTCCGCGTTGGACCCAGACTGAACATACGAGATGAAGATCCCGCTGTCGTTGCCACCGATCAGCCTGATGTCCTTCAGCAGGTTGTCACCTTGCAGCGACAGCTCCTGCACCGGCTTCAGGGACCCGCTGAGTCTGGAGAAGGAGGAAAGAGACGGGCGGAACGGCCTGCACGAGCACACGAAGACACAAAGCAGAAGGTGTTTGTAAGTCAGCATCACTTTTCGCTTTTATTCTTGTGTGCATCTCTGCACGAGCGGCCATGCTGTACCTCTCCAAAGAGAGTTTCCTGAAGATGTTGTTGACCTGCTCCAGGTCATAAGTGTCCATTCCTTCAGACTGATGGGAAGAGGAAGATGAGTGCACAGAGGGAGGACCGCGCTCATCCTCTGAGGAAAGAATAGAAATAGATGGATCAATAGATGGATCATTTTTTTCCTTTAAAAAGAAAAACCAGGTCGACTGAAGGTAAACATAGTATCTCAGATCACAAACAGCAGATGTTTAAAAAGTGCATTACCAAGCTCCATTTCCATGTTGTCGCTGTCAAAGTCTGAGATGCTAAAACAGACAAAACAAAACAGATTGAAGGGAAGCCATTCTTCAAACTTTACTGGCATGAAGTTCAATCGGTCATCTCTGGGACGTTTATTCAGTACCTGCGGGGGTAGAAGTCGTGCTCCTTCTCCCTCTCTCGGCGGTAAAGGGACGCTTTCTCAGGGGGTTCGGGAAGCGTGGACAGGATGCTGTCGTTACGGCAACGCAGCTGAAAGGGAGAAGTCGGCGTTAAACGCTGGACAAGCCATTTACGTCAACACTGCATTAGATTCTTTATAGACCAGGATTTCTACAAAGAGCAGCCAGGATGATTATTTTTACCAAAAACAGAGGTATTAAAAGCAAGCGCAAACAACTGAGTCGCACCATGTGCCTGTTGCTGGGTGAATCCACCGTGCTGAACATGAGCTGGGAGGTGGACGAAGAGCAGGTGAGCGGGGGAGCCGACGAGGGCGGATATGTGGGGGAAATAGGGATGCTGGGCGAGGGAGGGAGAGAGCTGCTGTTGCCATAATTCGGCACGTTGATCTCCAGAAAGTTGCCTCCGTTGGTAGGTGCCGAAGCTGGAAGGTGGAGATAAACTTTGATAAAGCTGCACAAAAGGATTGGTCACATGTTGCAGCAGGACATGCGGCGGCAGATTGTGTTACCTGCAGGGTGACTGTTCTCTGAGTTGATTGGAAAGTCTTTCAGTAAAGAGACTGGAGACTTTACTCTATTCTAAAAGGCAAAACACAAAACACAGTCATTTTGATTAGCTTGTCATGTGTAGGAGATTTGATTAATCTCTGCTCTGTGCATTAGAAGGTATTGAGTTTGGTCTTTGCTTCACATAATCTACAAGGTTGAGGAGAGAATAACTGACCCCCGCTTTGAGGTTGAGTCTGCGTTTGAGTCGGGGCTCCTCGGAGAAGAACTTGTCATCAGGCGACTCGTCGCTGGAGCATTCAGACTGTCCCTGCGCTAGTTTACAATCCTCTCCCTGAGAAATGATGGACGGAGGTAAATCCCTTGGTAGACTCTGCAAAAACAGTTAAATGGTTAAAGGGGAGGAATGTTTTGCGAAAACTTGAGCATTTTTTAAATCGATACGTGAAGAAAAGAAACAATATCCCTTCGCACTACTCTGTCTGACCTGGTCTAGGTTGATGTCTTTGGACATTCGTCGCAGGCGAGACTCCAGAGTGACCAGCTTAGCGTCTTTGCGTACACTCTCCAGGTGGAGTTCATCGCTCCTCTCCTCCAGCTCTCTGATCTGCTTGCGATACTTGTCCTTGTCGATGAGACACTGGGAGAACTGGTGCTGGGCCTCGTCTCTGGCTCGAAAGGCCTGCAAGCAGCAGAGGAGTTAATGCAAAAGTATGAAGGATTTTGTGTGTGCGTGTATGAAATCGTGTGTGTTGTGTGTGTTTTCACCTGGTCTCTCTCCTTCTCCACCTCGTCTAGCTGTACAGCGATGGTGTCTATGCGGTTGCGATACATCTCGCAATCCTTCTGCAGTGTGGAGCACTTCAGCTCCAGGTCCTCCTTTTCTTCCAGGTACTGCGTACACGGACACACACACAGACAAAAGCTAAGGGTTATTTATAGTTAGACAAAAACAGGTAGAGAAATACAGGAAGAGAAACAGCGGGAGAGAAATAAAGAGCGACCAGATTATGCAGAAAGAGGCCTGAGACGGGGCTTTCTTCAAAGGTCTCATGGGGCACTGGTTTAGGTTTCTAGGGTGTGTTACTGCAAAGCCTGTTTGTTCAGTGTACCACTCTGCACCACACTGCTACATATTCACACATTTAAACACAGATGGAAACAAGCTGCCAGACAGAAATATGACCGCTAAACTCCCATGTAGCCCACTTACAGCATTCAACCATACATTTGTGCGTGTGTGTGTGTGTGTGTAGGTGTGTGTGTGTGGTTGTAACCTTATCTCGTAGTTCCTCTGCCTGTCTGATTTCTTCGTGCAGGTTGTAGAGGCGGTTGACCAGATCCTGTCTGTCTTCTAGTGCTTCCTGTCTGTCATGCTCCAAAATGTCAAGGATGGCCTTGTCCGACTCAGGTAAAGGGCCGGGCTGGGTAAGAAACACACACACACACATTAACACTGTTAGATATGAAATCATATGACTGGCTGCTACACTGCAGTTGTCAATCTTTCCTTTTTATGCTTATCAGCAAGGAAATAATGAGTCACAAAATAAGTGTGAGTTTATTGATAGAACACCTCATCACATGTAGACCTTCTTCAAAGTAATTTATAGACCAAAGTTAAGAAAAATAAAATGATGCATCTATTGTCCGTTATCTTTTCCCTTATTTTATGGCACATATATACACTCACCGGACACTTCATTGGGTACAGCTTTTCAGCTGTTTATTAGCACAAAAAAAGTCAGTGCGTGTAGACGCGGTCAAGACGATCTGCTGAAGCTCAAACTGAGCATCAGAATGAGGACGAAAGGTGATTTAAGGGAGTTTAAAAGGTGGCGTTGTTGGTGGTGCCAGTCGGGCAGATCAGTATTTCAGAAACTGCTGATCTACTGGGATTTACCCACATAACCATCTATGTAGTTTAAAGAGAATGTCCTGAAAAAGACACAACATCCAGTGATCGGCAGTGCTCTGTGTAGAAATGCCTGATCGGGAGTCTGTGAGCCTGCGTTTTGAGTTTCATGTTTTAGTTTCATTTAATATTTTGCTCTTTACTTAGTCTGTTCTTGGTTCTTTAGAGGTTTGTATTCTAACTTTAGTTCCTGTTTGGTTTTCCATGATGTTTTCAGCTCAGAATTTATTTTCTTTTATATTTTGTAACTATAGTTACTGTTTACCATTAACCCCTTTTTTAAGCTCCCATCATTATATTAGAGGCCTCCTGTCCCGTGTGTGTGTATTTAGTTTTGAGTCCCATGTCTTGTTTTCCTTGATTAGGACGGGTTAAGAAGGCACCAGTAACTCAAATAACCACTCATTACAGCCAAGTTATGCAGAAGAGCATCTCTGAATGCAGAATTATGTAACCTTGGCGCAGATTGGCTACAGCAGCAGAAGACCACATCGGATGTCTCTCCTGTCAGCTAACAACAGGAAACTGAAGCTAGAATTCATATTTGCTCAGCAAAAGGTGAAACAGATGACTGAAGAAACATGCTTGATCTCAATTTCTAGTGCGACATTCAGATTACAAGATGAAAGCATGGATCCATCCTGCTTTGTATCAGCAGTTTAGGCTGCTGTTGGTGGTGTAATGGTGCAGGGGATGTTTTCTTGGCACACTTAGTACCAACTGAGCATGGTTTAAATGCTACAGCCTACCTGAGTATTGTTGCTGACCATGTCCATTCCTTTTTGGCAGTCTTTAGTTCCTTCCAGCAAGATAACACGCCATGTCACAAAGCTCAGATCATTTCAAACTGCTTTCTTGGACATGACAATGACTTCGTTGTACTCAGATGGCCTCTAATAGAGCGCTTTGAGATGTTGTGAAAACGGGAGATTCACATCATGGTTTTGCAGCCAGCAAATCTGCAGCAACTGTGTGATGCTATCATGTCAATATGGACCAAAATCTCAGAGGAATGTTTCCAGCACTTTTTTGAATCTATGCCACGGAAAATTAAAGCAGTTCTAAAGGCAAAAAGAGGTCCAACCCGGTACTAACAAGGTGTACCTAATGAAGTGGCCAGTGAGCATGTATACCGTTAAAGATAGTGCATGTTCATATTAAACATGACAAAATACTCTTAGCTCTCTATGATGTCAGCGAGAGCAGATTTTCTCAATATGGCTGTCTGATGCAAAGAAGTTCGCCGGTGAGCACAGAAGCCACACCCACTTGGTTTCAAAGCCTTCTGTTTATGAGAGGCAGCCAAGAAAAAAGTAGGTTTAAACACAGAGGAGCTAAAAATGCAGAGGAGTTAAAAGTTCACATAGAAGATGAATGAAGGGGCCACACGTAGACCCATGATATAAGATTACTTTTATCTGTGAACCATGCAAATAGAAAACTATGCAATTGGAACTGAGAGATGAAAGAATAATAGGTTCTATTTTTAGGGTAGTCCCACCCAGCTCACCAGCTCAGTCCTTTGGTGTCGATGGTTTTTGTACCTTACGCTTTTGTTTCGCACTTACAGCAGCAGACAACAGCAGTTGGGCTGCAAACTCAGTGTAGCATTTAGCTGCTAAGATATTTTTACACACATGCGGAGATAAGTATTTGACAGCTCACGCTAACAGCTTGTTGTGCTGCTCTGAAGTGGTGAAAATGTATTTATTACAGTAGGTTTAAGTTATGATAGCAGAGCAGGCAATGTCAGCGCTTTATTACATAATGCTCAAGTACCTGTATGATGGACTGTAGCTCCTGCAGTTTGATCTTGAGCATCTCGTTCTCTCTTTCCAGCTCAAAGATCTGCTCTCTCTTTGGCCGATTCTCGATGTCGTTCTTCAGTTTCAGACTCTGTCTCCTCTCCATCTTACACTCTTCCTCCACCTTGTTCAGCTTGTGCTTCAGTTGGTCAATCTATAAGGCAGACAACACAGAGATCAGCACCGAGCAAGAGGAACACTCTTACTGTTTTTGTTTTTTGTTCATTGATTATCATTAACACACAGAGCGATGACGGTGTTTATCTGCATGTGCGTTAATACGTCTGGCAGTACCTCCAGCTGCAAGTCTCGGCTTCTCATCACAGCCATGTTCTTCTCCTCGCTCAGCGTGGCGTACCTCATGGCCAGCTTGTAGTTTTCATCCTTTACTCTCAGGAGCTCATCACTGTAGGTGTTCCTCTCCTCTCTCAGCTTATTGTACCCTAAGAGGCAACCAGAAATGTGAAAAATTTAGCTTTACTAGATCCTTCTTCTTTATTCGCTTCGCTGTTGGGTAACAGTTGTTTCATTGGTGGAAATAAGGACAATGGCTTCCCTTTATGTGTAAAAATTAACGTCCTTTTCTGTTTTGCACCACATTACATGACATCCAAAAACAAGCTCAATGCTAATATATAAAAAAATGACAAAAGTCACAAAGCTAATTATGTGAGCATGCAGTGAAAGCCTAAAGAGTGTACTTGCACTATTTTTAGTATTTATTTGTTTGTGCTTGGTGTTCCAGCTGCAGTGTTTAACTGCACGGGGCATAAAGACCACAGCGTCCTAGTTTCACTGGTAGTCTTTGATAGACAACAGAGTTTATCCATATCGAACCTAAATGTGGTGCACCAGGCAGGGCAAACCAAGCCTGTGCGGTGGGGTTGCAGTTTCAGCAAATCGTGGTAAGCTTTTGGCTTAGATTTTATGTTTAACCATTTGAGACAATGGTCACCTGTCTTTACTGTCTGCAGCGAGTAAGTCTGTGTGTTGTTATGCCTCCAAGACATCAGCAGCAGTGGCTGGAAGCATTATCTTTTCGGTAAATGCATCCCAGTAAACATAATAATGATATACTGTAAGTTATACGCTTTGTGAGAATGGCTTCAAATTTGGTACCGACTTTTACTTTTTAAGGATTCGATGATTTGTTGTCCATATGTTTTATACACAATACGCATGAATTTATATACTACTGCTGATAAAACTAAACTGGACTAGGATCAAATTCTGAAGCGGTGATATTTTCTATACAACAGGTCAGTCTGGGTGCAAACATACGTGTGGATGCAAACAGCACCTTAGTGCAGCCACGCAACTGCATTGTCAGTCTTATGAGTACAAATTCAGTGTAGAAACACAGATGGTGGGAAGCTAGTAAACTGCGGTCAGGAAATATCTCAAACAAAAACAAAGAATCTTTACTCTGCTGGAAGGCCTGAAGCTCCTGATTGGCCAGCTTTAACTTCCTTTTTTCATCTTCCAGAGTGACGAACTTCTTGTTGAGCTCAGCGTGCTGCAGGGTCTTGACTTTGGACTGCTGCTGCAGCTTCGTGACTTCATTCATCAGAAACTGCGTCAGTCCCTCGTGACCCTCCTCCACTGCAGGAGAGCAGAGGAGAAAAAAACCAAAGTATATTATACACCTCTGACTTTATAACAGGATTGCAAAGTAAGCTGATGTGGATCGATTCAGACTCTTACACTGCATAACTGAAGTGACTGCTTTTGCCTGAACAGAGCTATAAAGCAGCTACAGAACGACCAGTTCACACAGTTTCCTTGCATAACTGGAGTTATGAACTGGAGTTATCTACTCTATTTGAGTCAAATACTCCCGGGCAACTTTGGGTTCAGCATCTTGCAGAAGGAGCAGGCAATCGATCCACCAACCAACCTTCAACTCACACATGTCACGCTTCACTTCAGAAATTTTCTACACTTCACTGTCCATCAAAGACTGTATGAGTCTTTGTAGTACACGAAAGATGTGTGTTCATGCGTGTATGTGCTGGATCCAAAGATTTTTGCCTCACCGACAATGGTGGAGAAGCGTCGTGTGGGTTCCTTCCCCGTGACCAGCTTGTACAGGTCAGGGTAGTAAAACTCCAGACTCTCCAGGAAGGCCACGTACCCCCGCTCGCCTTTAGTGTGGAGGATGTCAAGTAGACGGCCTGAGAGAGGAAGGGTTCACATGTGAGAGGTCAAAGAAAAAGAAAGCAAAATAGGAGTTCTGCCTTTAAAAATTAACAAATGTGGAAATAAGCCTTTCTACCCACTTGTGCGGTTTGTTTTTGTGGCGAGCACTAGTGAGTTGAGAATCTCATCCTCATCCAGTTCATCCAGGACTTTGCACTGACGAAGGTAAGGCGTGAGCTTTGACGGTGTGATCGTGCTACACAGGTTGTAGCGTTGGCTCTCCACCTTCTCCCACAATGCCTCCACATCATCACATGTCCCATTTTCCATTTCTTACACCCTTAAAAAGTAGCAGAACGCACAGGGGGGGTTAGCTGTGCAGCATGTTGTCTGTTTTTACATGTCTCTTACTTGAAATGAACTTCTGTTTGCGTATGCGAGTTAGCTGAGGACATCACAGATCTGTGAATGCTCCCTGAACAGTTAGCAGGCACAAAATGGTGAATGAAAAAGGAGAAGGAACTGAGAGGACATATTTGTTAGGTTATGAGAAACCACATTTGAAATATGATATCTTAGTTTACTTTCAGACTTCAACAAGACTAAGAAAGATGCACCAAATTAAAAGATATACACATTTATATGATCCCGAAATAAGTTTCTACTTTGGTCAAACAGAATAACACAGTGTATTTAAATATATAAAACAGTTGATTTTGTTTGTGAGCCACAATAATTTCTGTTTATGAATTTCATGATACTTATTTCTGGCATATAGATGGAATCGCTTTCCTTCTTTGGTCTGATGGGTTCCCGTCAGATAAAATCTGGGGATGCATATTAATGGTTCTGGGAAGCTGATTGAACTTTTAGCCTCCTAGTTTTTTCCGTTGATACCCCCACCAACTATTACCACAAAGTTGACATTTGTGGTTTTCAATAAAAATTTCCGAACAGACCACCAAGTGACACATAATACACACATCCCCTTCAGAGGGAAGTGGATCAATTTTAGCAACCAGATACGTGCAAAAACTAGCGGCATGTTTGGCATGAATTAGCAGATGTTGGCATGCTAACATGCTAAGCTAAATGCTAAATTAAAAGAAAGGGTATTAAAAGAAACATTTAGTGCATATAGTGCATACAGTTACTGCTGTCTCATAGACAAATATCTAAATTATTACATTTCTGTATTTAAATATGAAAATACTCATTTATATGCACCAGGTTTTTGTCTAAGTGGTCAAGCACAGAGCACCTGTGGCTGCCCTGCAGAACCAGAAGCTATGCCAGGTAGGATGTATATACTGATACTGCTGTAATTACATGAAGCCACTACTTTTTTATAGCAGATTTTTTTTGTTTGTTTGTTTGTTTGTTTTTATTGCTGAACCACTTCACTACCGCCATTGTTTCCATGCAGAGAGAAACCACCATTTTAGGCCTTGATTGTCTTATGGCCTTCATAAACAATGGTACAAAAGGAACCACAATAAGAATTATATGTTTCTGTGTTGCTACATTGTAAGCAGCTTAAGTCATTCTCTAGCTCCTCCACCGTCCTCCAAGAGCCATGAGGTGAAAGAACTTACATCTGGTAAATCCCTTGTCCTACCCAAAACTGCATATACTGACATCACTCAAGGAAACATGTCATTATTGTGTCATTCTCCCTTCTGAGACTTCCAACTGATCTCATATTTATTGTAGTACCCCCAAGGTGTAAAATCTTTTTTTATATTTCCCTTTATAGCTGATATGGTCCTGAAATATGATAACCGATGCATATAAAAGAGCCGCTTCATGCCTTACGAAGTATAACAGAACTTTGGTCCCACACACTCTTGACATAGACTTTAATTGGCTGACATCTTTCCATTTGCCTCTCCACTCTTTTCATTTTTACTTTTCCAGAGACAAATTGGTGCTCTCTTGATCTTCCTCTTACTCCCACTTGGTTTCCTCTCTCCATCTTATACAGACATGCACACTGTCCATGCACTGCTGGCATTTGCATGCTCTTTGGGTAGTGGGTGTTATCCTACAAGCCCGCTTTGTGACTTGAAGCCAACAGTTAGGCAAATCATGGTTATCTGATGCCGCAGCACAGGTAAACACACACAATCACGCATACTTTTGCATACTCTAACTGCGTGCGTAAAAACTGGAGCTTGTGCTTTTGTCCTGCTTAGAAATGACATATGCTGGTTATAATGCCAGAGCAGCATCTGATGTCCCTGGTTTCATCTTTATTGTAAATGTGAAAGTAAATTAAAAGTGAGATTAAGCTCCTCTCAACAGCTTTACCTCTATTATTTTGTGACTGCCTTCAGATATTTGTGCAGACAGTGAACAAAATCAATGACAAGCTTCTCCGTAGTTCGATACAAGCACAAATATCACACCCTCTCAACTCTTAAGCTATTATTTGTATCTACAGCGTGCATACCCTGCCACAGTCACTGCAGATGATAAAACCACAAACACTCAGACCAACACACACACACAGACACACACACCCCTGCAGTTGTGCACATGCACAAATACACAGTGCATGCAGGCACATTATAAACACACACAAACACACATGCACGCACAGACCCCTTCAGTAACCACACACATGTTTCCTCTTCTCTCTTTTCTTAATTTGGACTTGATTACCGAGAAAGCTCATCCTTGCTTCCTCCTTTTCAAACCAGATGTGAGTAGTTGCTCCCTTCCTCTCTTCTCTGTTCGTCTTCACAGACAGCCACTCTTGTTTATAGTACTGCGGTCAGAGGAGTTGATTGTCCATTTTAAAGCAGTGCGCAGACGCGTGCATCTGTGTGTGTGTGTCTAACCCTGCCTTCCTTTTTGTTAATGTGTCTATACTTAGAGAACTCCGTTTGACTTTTTGCAGGTGAAAAAATACACTCACACACACCCCCACCCAAAGAAAAAAAAATTTGAATTTCCTTTTTGGAGAAGTCACACTACATGTTTTCGCTTCAGTATTTCCACTCAGTGGAACACGTTAAATAAAGAAACCTCCATTTCAAGTGCTTCTTTAACGTTGCTCTACATCAGGACCTGTGCACCCAAGTGAAAGACTTACTTTATATGGTTTTCAAATGGGATTTCAGTTGCTTTCAACGTCAGTGCTTCACCTCAAATACAACGGCATCAAACTCATTCTGAAACCGTTTTCATTTTTGTGCATCTGTAATGGAAAGCAGTAAAGTGTCCTTAAAATGGTGATCCTTTGTCTGCAGTGCACTGACTATTTAGAAAGCTTTTCTTTCAGGGCCGGGTGTAAACCACTTTGGAAACACACCAAACTGCCGTGAAACCAGGTTGCATCGTGGGAATCAGTTTGCTCGAGACCACTCTCTGACAATGAATATGCAGTCATTCTGAGACTTGCATGACACTAGTTTCTGCGGGTCCATCAAAGATCAGAGCACATAATGGAAGCTGAGATTAATTTTCATATCAGCAAGAAAAAGTGAGTGTCAGGGGGGGTGTTCACTGTAAATCCCAGAGAACATAAATCTCTGTATAAATCCCTGCAAAATCAGAAAACTGAAAGAATTTAATTAGGAAGATGCAAACGGTAAAGACACACAGGTATTCCTCTCTAAATAAAATAATACAAATAATTCAAATTTTGATCTAATATACAGCTTAACAGTGTTGCAACTCATAGACTCACAGTGTGTGACATAGGATGACAGTGCCATTGATCCGCACATGCAGTTTGTATTATGTTCTGCTTAATTCTGTAGCGGATAAATGTTTTGCATTGAGTTTTCAAATGCAGTCCATCCAGGTGCACGAGATCAGGTCATATGATCCTACGTGGGGGAGGGGGGTCACGGCTTACTGTCAGAGTGTTGGCCTCATACAGGCGGGTCAGCTAGCTGATAGGCAGATTATGATTGGTTCAGGTGTACAAACCATCATAAAGGCTCCATTGTCTGGCCGAATAGCTGAAGCTATAAGAATGTGATATCTGGGTTCCCTCTGTGGAGATCGGTGAAAGAACACAGCAGACAAAGGCAGACGTCGAGCATCTCTAAAAGATTGATATGCACTGCTTTCGTAGTTTAGCACAACAAATAAATAAACAAAAAAATACTTTGCATCTCACTTTTAATTTAACTGAAAAGAATGAACAGTTGAGCCCGGAGATGATAGGCAATAGGCATGTCCAGTAGGCGTGTTTTCCCATGCTGGACCAGCTTTGACAGCAAGTAAATATTACTCCTTTTTCTGCTAGCAGCATTTGAAAACAGAGTGCATGCTGTTGGTGGGGTGGTGTCCCTTTTTGTGCACTTTTTAAAATTAGATCGTCCCATTTCCTGACAAATATTACTCAACACTTTCAGCAAACATGATAAGGTTTTTGGTTTTTTACAAGCCGACGCCAGTCACATCTCAGTGCGCTGTCCGTGACATGTGTGTGTGTCCTTCCGTCTCCCTCACTCTCACTCTCACTGGATGTCATTGTTTCTCCACCTGCTGCTGGAATCCCAAACATTTGGATATTGCCAGATAAAGAGCAGACCATGACAGGATTGCAGATATTATATTACACATCTAATAGCCTATAAATGTTCTAATGTAAGAGCCAGAAAAACAGGTGAACGGAGTCATAAATGCAGATGACAGATTTGCCATCATCTTTTATCGAATGTCGTTTCTTCTGAGAGAATACCTGCCTTGTTTTCAAATGGTTGGTGCGGTCTATATTTTAATCATAGCTCTAATCTAGATGACACACAGCACGGTTTAGAAAGTCTGTCATCGCTGCGGTGATATGAGGTGTAAAGCCTGTGTGACTCCTCGCTTTTTCCACTCCAAAAAAAGTGCGGCACGTTTACAAGGCTGTTGGTGAACCTTTTCCCTCAATAATAAATATTAAAACTTTTGGCATATTTATGGGGGAAAGGCAGGGGAGACGGGCAATTCTATACCGGCCATTTTTTTGGCTTACCTGAGATGCGGCGGATGTGAATTTCAAAGAGTCGCAGAGACGGTAAAGTTGGCCTCTAGCTGTGGTGTGGAGCCTGATTCAGTTGTTTTTCTTGCCTCGTTAAAATCTAAACACTGGTTGTTCCACCATGGATCCTAAAAGCTCAGGTTGTCTCCATTTATCCGAAAGAATGAGAAGTTTCTTTTTTAAAAAGTTAGCGGAGAGCGCATGGGAGCTGCGGCCCCGACTCACTGCCTCAGATAGAGATAGAGAAACAGAGAGAGAGAGAGAGAAAGAGAGAGAGAGGAGGCGGGCGGTGTGAGCTCGGATGGAAATAACAAGCTCTGCGCACGGAGGTGAGGAAGAGCGCAACCCCGCAGCAGCCGCCGTGACCTGCAAGTGTTTGCGCTGTGGCTGTGATCAGATACGGCATCACTGCCCTGCCATAAACCCGTCCACTCTAACAGGGACCTGTGAGTTTACAGTGTTTTATATGAGGATTGTTATGCTTCTTGTCTAACAATCTGACGTAAACTCAGCTGGGTGATATCAGCTTAACAGCAGTTTCTTTTTCCCCCTTTTATTTCACTTCATTATCTTCGTCTGATGCTATGCTTCAGGGAGAGAAACACTTACATGCATTCCCGAGGATCAAGCGATCATAACGTGAAAACACCCTTTGGAAATAGGCAGCCTATAGGTGCTTGTATTTTTATGGCTTTATGTGGCCTATATTTACTTTACCGGGATATTGTTACATTGATGATGGCAACATTTCAGCACCCTGACACTAGCCTACATAAACTATTTATCTCTTGCTTTAGTCCATAAGAGCCAATGGGCCATTCGTCTAGATTTCACATACAAGTGAAGTTTCAGCCACAACTGGCTAAAAAAAAAACTTGTCTTTACACGCGCGCAAACTGCGTATAGTGCGCAATTTTGTAATGTCTTTCATGTCTGAATAGGGGAAGAAGAGGTTGTGGTGGGATTATGTGACTATCATTAACATAGAGAAGGAGCTGTATTCTCTTCACTGGAGAAAGAGCACACGGCTAGGGGCTAATTTGCATTAAAGCAAATAGAAGTGTTACTTTGACCGATTCAGAAACAGTTTAAAAAAACTGTGTGTTGCAGACAGACTTGTAGAAAGAATTCAACACAATGAGCGATCAAAACTAAAGGAAGTAAACACAATTTATTTTACATAAGTTATCATAGTAAATGAAGACCAGTCAGGAGATTGGTCCAGATGACATGGAGATAAGCTGATGAGCCGTACTGTGAAGCTGTGGGAAAGAGTCGTTAAAGCTATAGGTTAAGAAGAGAGGTGACGAGCAGTAGGCAGCAGTGTGGCTTCATGATGAGAAAGAGCGCTGCAGATGGGATGTTTGTTTTGAGAGTGTTGATGGAAAAGCACAGAGAAGATTAGAAGGAGTAGCACTGTGTCTTTGTAGATTTAAAGAAAAATGAACATGATAGGGTGCCAAGAGAGGAACTGTGGTACTGCATGAGGGACATACGAGGACAGCAAGACAGTAGTGATGGAAGAGGAAGTGCTGATGGATTAGCTCAGCCAGGAGTCTCCATGGACTGTGATGTTTAGGGACGCCATTGTGATCTGTAGTGAGAGAAGGGAGTGGGTGGAAAAGAGGTTGGAGAGGTGGAGGTATACACTGGAGAGGAGAGGAATGAAAGTCATTAGAAGCAAGACAGAATACGTGTGTGGATGAGAGGGAGACAGGTGTAACAGTGAAGCAGCAAGGAGTAGAGATAGTGAACGTGTGAGTTTGAGCGTAAGTGTGAACGGTTGACCTGGAGTTTCCCCCAGGTCAACCATCCAAACCAATGGACAGTGCACAAGAGAGGTGAAGAAGAGAGTGCAGGCAGGGTGGAGTGGGTGGAGACAAGTGGTGTAGGTTTTGTGGGACAATAGCCTAAGAAGGGAAGAGTGAAAGCGAAGGTTACAGAATGTGAGGGTCCGCAGATCTATAGTATTGATACCAACACTGGTATTGGTATCAGATCGATACTAGCATGAAAGTTGAAAGTATCGTTCTCAGTATTGATATTGGCATTGCTGGCTCTGTATTAGTATGCACACTACAAGTATCAGCACTACAAGACGGTAGTGAGGCTTGCTATCATGTATAGAGGCAGAGCTAAAGACGCTAAGTTTCTTCAGGATGGACAGGATTAGAAACGATCACATCAAAGGGACAGCTCAGGTTTAGTAGGACAAAGCTGGAGAGGCGAGAGAAGAAGAAAAAATGTATCCATAAAAGTATCAAACCAAGTTAAATGTTTAAATATAAAGACATAACAACATTAAAAGTTACAATGTAACCTATCAAGAATTAAATTTACCCTTCTATAATTGGGAAAATTCGTTGTCATCTGATTGTAACGTATTGTGTAAGGACTGTCGCAAAAACCTGGAACCTTTTCAAAAGCTTCCGAAGAAGGTTTGTAGGCACAGTCATTTTTATTCGGCTCGTCCGTAAATATGCCTGCCACCGTGCACCTTTTCTTTAAACTGTTTGAATACAAACGGAGTGGGAGGGTCCGACAGTGGTTTGAGAGCATTAGCGGAACTATTGTCACGTCATGTGATTCCAGTCAGGACTCGATTAGCAAACGGACTGTTTACCTTCCGCTTCAGACAGATGTGGCAGAATAATATTCTTTCAAAATGTATTCTCACGCTTCAGAGAGTTTAATTAAACAAGCAAGGTAAGAACAGAATGAAAGGATAGCTTTCTTTCTTTCACCTCTCCCCGCATTTCGCTTCCCTTTAATCTGTTTAGCTACTGAAACTAAAGCTAGCTAGCATGTTGAACATATCTACATTTTATTCAAACGCACTTTAAAGATACATTCTTCTCAGGGCTCTTTAAAGCGTTTGCGACTTTAACTTGAGTAGAAAGAAATGTGTTCGCTGTCACATAACTCTGTCAGGGTTTTATTTATTTTTTTCAACGAGTGTTTAGCTTCCGTGAGATCTGTCAGGGGTCTTTAAAGAGATCAAAACCAGCCGCACTCTGTCGTTTGCAGGGAGATTCAGGAGTCTGAGCTGCAGAAGTTTTACAGCAGATTAATGAAGATGCTTCAGGGCAAGGAGCTCGGTCACGACACAGTGGACTCCCTGCAGAGGCTGCACCTCATCCTTTCTGCCACCAAGTACACCCGAACGTAAGAACTCCCACCCACGCCTCTCATACTTCATGTCGTGGATGAGCTTTTCATTCTCACTGCTCTACATTTTAAACTTAATGATTCATCTCCACCTTTGTGTATTCATTTCTTATAACTTAAGCTACTTATCTCTTTCTCTAAACCCACTTTTTTTCACTCCCTCCTCCCACTCTTTCCTCATTAGTGTCAGAGATTCAGGGTACGCAAACACTACACTTTTTTTTTAGTTGCCAATTTCAGTAGCACTTCCTGTACATGATGCCTGTTTCCCTTTGAAAACTTTGGGATTGTGGTTTAGTCAGGATGCCTAGAAACTGGGGGGGTTGAAATCGGTGATCAGACACCCACATTTCCACACTGTCGTGGTCTCCTCTGCTCTCAGCACCTATCATCTTATCATGTCATCTGTTTGCTTGCAACAACTATGTTTCATCCACCGTGACCACCTAAGAGTTAAGAGTTCCACTAAAGTTCAAACGAATAAATGTCGGGTCTTACATTTTGCTGTTACGTCTGCAAGTTGCTGTCCCTTTGCTCTGTGTTCTCAAAGGTAGTGTTTTCAACAGTTCCCCCCTTTCACTTTCCATGTGGTCTTTTTTTCACAGTAAAGAGCAGCTTCCCTTTCTTCCCACACTTTTAATTAAAGTTGTAATCATGTTTAAAACTATCCCTCAGCTTAATGTAATTATTAAAAATCAAGTCAAGCCAAATGTCTTGGGTCTGCATCACTGTGGGATAAATAAGTGCGTTGTCTTTGTATTTAATATCCGCTATAAACTTCCTGCCACAGTCTTATTTCTCCTCTGCTGTCGTCAACCCAAGGCTGCCTTTAGAGCTCCAGAAGAGGTTTGTAGCGCTTCTCTCATCACCTGCGGAGCAGCATCAGGTGCTGAGCGCAGCTGTGCTCAGAGAGACGCTGCCCCTCACTGGTCAGGAGCTGAATTACAACCACCAGCTGAACAGTCACGCTGCTGGTCTGCTGCTCTCACAGGTGGGCAGAACTGAAATTGAGCGGTTGAGCCTACTTCTTCATTACTGTGAGACATGTATTTATAAGACTCACCACATCATTTTGCAGCTCAGGCTATTGGGAAAATAATTAGCCAGTGTGTTGTAACTTTAAATATAGAAGACATTTGGTAACACAGTCCCAGTTTGTGGTGTGTGTGTGTGTGTGTGTGTGTGTGTGTGTTACTTGTTGGATTTTTTTTAAGGCATTATCTGATCCAATCCTCTTTCACACTTTAAATCCTGACAGGCTGTATCCAGGGGTGATCTTTCATCTCTCTGCACTCAACTCCTTCGCAATCTGGAGAGTCGACCGTCTGAAGGGCCGACTCACTCGCTCATGCACACCCTGCCTGTCCTCAACAGCGTCCTCACACACAGCCCAGAGTGCCTCAGCGAAGGTAGCGGGACATACAGATACAGATCTGGACTTTTATCAAAAAAGCAAAAAAGAATTCCACATCACTTCCTGCATCTGCTATGTGCACCAACTAATTGTTCACCCAGTGTAGAACACACCGTGTTATGATGTTTGTTGGTCATTTCATAAAATTCAACTGTATATAAAGAAAATTTTTGTCTGTTTTCAAGCCTGTTTAGTCCTTCAAAGTACAATTAATTTGGAGAAGAGTGATAATGAGGGGTAAAGGGAAACCTCTGGATTCACCTCCATGTGTCTTATCTTATTGCTTTAAGTTGTTTTCACTGGAGAGTGTTTCACTCAGATCTCTCTCCAATTCTGACTGTCTGCAGATCAAATGACCCTTGTAAGCAAAAAGCTAGTTGATTGGCTGCGTTATGCCAGCGTCATGCAGGGAGTCGGGACTTCCTCTGGGGGATTCTTCACGGGGCCCAGATCCCGTCAGGTGAGCAGTTAATTTTCATATTGAGCAAGTATTAGGTAAGTATTATTAGTATTAGCAAGTAAAGGATTACATTAAGCTTGTGACTCTTCCAGGAAGGTATTGAACTAGTGAATATATAAGTTAGTAAAGCTAAACTGGATTATGTGTGGATTTCTTTTCCTTCCCCCTCTGTCAGCCGGTGCCTATAGCAGAGCTGGATGGGTCTGTGTCTGGAGATTTCTTCACTGTCCTATGTGTGGGTCAGGGCTTCACTGAAGACCAGTGGATGAACGTCTACTCCTTTTCCATGCTGCGTCATTGGCTTCTCACCTACCATTCCAGCTGCAGCACCACAGTAGATGCAGGTATGACCATTTGCTGTAATAAGCTAGTGTCACTTTTATGTATTTTTATTTACAAACAGCTCCACAGTTCTGTTCATCTGAGCCATTTTTGCTTCTATTAGTTATGAATTAGCTTAAATGGCAGGTGTTTGAATGGCCGTATAATACTTGTCCAAGAATGACTATTCTATTTTTTGAGGAGCCTTTGCTTCAAGGTAAGAGTTATTAGGGCTGTTATTGCTTCATATGACTAAGTCTCAGATGACCTGCTCTGTGTTTTCATCATCTTCAGCAAACAGGCTACAACTCAGCCTGTCACTCTCCCACTCCCACTCATTTTCAAATGGTAAGACATCAGAGGTTGTGAACCTTCCCTGCATGTGCCTGATTCTAAGAATTAAATAAGCTGAACTCCCCCACTGTTCTTTAACTGGAGGCGGTACGGATCAACTCACAACTCTAAGCTTTAACTAACAAACAAGTCTCTAATCAGAAATCATGATCTCTGACTTTTAACCTCCTCTTTCCACAGTCGTTTGCCTTCCCCTAATTTTTCTAATGAGTTCCTAATCATGATTAAATATACTCTGACAGCAGCCACTTTTAAGCCACACATTGCATGTGTTGTGTAAAGCGTGGGCGGTGAGCTCGTTTTCATTTCGAAACTTCTGTGTTTGGATGTTTGTGGTCTTCGACCCTAATTTGACTGTGTTGCTTTCTTATAATAGCATTCCGACAATTATTAGTCATTGTGTCATCAGTGATAATCGTTCACTTTCTCAAACGTGTATGGTTACTTACATCTAGCCCTCGGTAGTGAGCTCATGTTAAAGCTAAAGATCATAATGCGTCCGGTGTGCGCAGAGGGACTGCTGGGTCATCAGTTTGCTGTTAACAAAGTGAATTTGTTCAGTTTTAATGTAGACGCTGTTTTGTTTACATTGTCAGTGTGACTCATCCAGTCCAGTTGGCCTCATACAGAATCCACTGATACAAACAGATGCTGATATGAGTGATTTGGGTAAATCAGTGTCGCCCACAGACTGGCTCGAAGATACAAACAAAATATGAAGCTAATCTTAGTCACGCAGCGATGGTTCGCCTTTCTCCACACGGTCAAAACATGTTTTTGTAAGGATGAGTTATAAAACTGTAATCTGATGGCGTTTTGAATCTTTTACCAAAACTGTAAATGATTTATGTGAGCTTAATATTCTGATCACTCTGAATTGTCATACATTTTTCGCAATGATTTAATTGTATAATTTGGCATGGAAACAGTTACAGATTACCAAAGAAAGTTCAACTTATCCAGGATCTGTTTTACTATCTGGCTCTACCATAGTTCTGCTAAGCAGCGTCAACTTGACAAGTCAGCCGAGATTTACCAAATCAAGCTATAAGCTGGTCAATGTAAAGAGGTGGTTTTGGTACCATGTGACCAAACGCAAACATGGATACGGCTAAACCCATAAATGTCCCACAAGAATACAAATTTGAGGAAAATGAAAAGAAAATCTAGTCATTTGTGGAAGATGGAATCGTCAGGACGCTTCAAACTTATAAGACGTAGAAGTCAAATAACAACTCGATACAATATGCAGAAGAGACTTGAGACTTGAAGCAGATGAGATGGAGCAGCACAAGAACGTATCGAGTGCCACTCTTGTCACCTAAGAACAGGAAAATGTGGTTACAATTCACACATGCTCACCAAAATCGGACAAAAGATGATCAGGAAAACATTGCCTGGTCTGTTACATCTCAGTTTCTGCAGCAACATTCAGGTGGTCAGAATTTGGTGTAAACAGCACAGAAGCATGAATCCATCCTGCATGTAACAGCGGTTCAGTGCCGCAATCAGGGAACTGATCGTGCTAATCTAGTAGTAAGAGGAAGGTTGTTCCACAGTGTTATGGCTAAAACAGTGAAAGTCCAGTGTCCTCTTTTCTTTCAAACCTGGACTGTAACATTAGTGGATTCTCCAGTGTTAGTGTTAGCAGTTCTGGAGTATAAAGTGGAGCCATACCATTTAGTAAATTAAAAGCAAAAGAAAGTAAAATCTTAAATAGGATTCTGTAGCGATTGTGAAGCTGGTATAAGGAGTGGAGTGGTTTGTAGGAGCGGACTTTTCTTTCAGCTGCCACCTTGGGCTTCATGAGTGCGAGTAAACAACAATTCTAAAATTCAAACTAGCAAGTAGGCCTTCTTATCTAATAGTTGACAATTCGTTAATACTCTCTGTATTTGGATTATAATGTCATATAAATCAAAGTAAATGGCTTTAAATTTGGTTGTAACCAGCAGGAAGAAAAGAAAAGAATAATGCTCCCTCTGTTGAGAATTTTTTCTCTTATTGATGTTTGTCTGGATTTAGACGTCTCTAAAAGGGAGATCCTGACACTGTCTGTGCAGCAGGGTCAGAAGGTGGTGTTTTGGTAGTACATGTGGATCTGTCCTGGAGCAGGTTGGGCTGTGGGTGCTATGCTGGTGAATCCCGGTAAGACGGGTAAGCAAGGGTTAAACTTGATGTTAGAGCCTCAAATCATGCTTCACAGTACTGGTGCCTGAAATATGAGCAAAGAAAACAAGGTTCCTAAAATGAAAGTGTATATCAAAGTTATTACTAGCTAATGTGGTCTAATAAAGCTTCTTTTGATCCCTTGCATGACACTCTTTAAAAATACTGTAACAAAGCTTTGATTAACATCACAAAAATATGAGCACATTTGTGTTGATTTCTTTCATTCCTTTGTGTTCTAAGAGGTGAAATTAGAGACTGCAACAGTAGGTTTCAGTCGAGGCATGAGGCATTTTACTAACCTGTAGTGATTCTACTTAACATCATCAGAAACATCATTTCGGATAGCAATCGGATATAGACCTTAATCACGAATCATTATACTGAGAAGGTCACGACCTCTAATTCCCGAGCCGTTGCACGTTGTCACAGATGACCGATCAGAGGTGGACGGGTCCGTAGTTTCTATGGTTTCGGCGACGTCCTCCTCCAGCCGACTGCTGCCTCCAAAGGAGCGTCTCAGAGAGAAGGCTTTCCAGTACTGCCAGCGCCTCATCGAACAGAGTGACCGCAGTGAGTGTTTGTGCGCATGAAATTGCACTGGGTGAGAGAAAAGTGAGCCGTGTAGCAGAATTCCTCATGCACAGGTCTTTATTTGTTCTCTTACCATCAGAGGCACACAAGAAGACCGATACAGAACTGCAAAAAGCGGTGAGTCTGCGTATCATTTATTATCACTATGGAAACACATTTCATGGTTCAGTTTGTAAAACTGAGGGGTTTAAATCACTTTTAGACACTTGGCACTTAAACAGCCCGACTTCCTTTAATGCTTAAACTAAGAGCCACAGTGTTGATGTAGATAGCTGTAGCTTTTCCTGTTCACTGTGTTGTAGTAAAGAAGTAAAGAGCACCTCCTGGTGTTCTGTTTAAGAAGTCAGGCTTAAAGAAGGAGACCTAGATAGGATGCTTGGCTTAGTCTGGCTCAGTTGCTGATCTACACTGTCATTTTCTAACCCAAAACAATGCCCCTAACCCCCTAATTACATTTTACATTCTTTGCATTACACTTCCACAGAATGGTGTTGTAAGATGCACTGCTGTTTGCTGATACAAGCTCACAGTTTGACTTGTTTTTCTGACTTTGTGTGGATATGTAACACTTCAGTTTGGGAATGACTCACAGTATAATGTAAATAAATAGAAACATGTCAAAACAAAAAACAGCCAAACTATGTGAATTAGTGACTCAGAGGGAAGGTGGAATGTATCCCTCTGGAGGTTGTTTACAGCTGTTGAGTGCATAAAGTGCTCAGTCATTCTTCATTTGGGGATAAATGTTGCTGAACCAGACATCAAGTCTGGGCTGTGACATCACCCCTTTGAGGTCACAGCCCACTCTGACCTCAAAGGGGCCGGACCAGAGAAAACTCCCCTTCCTGTGTAGTTTAACTACAACGTGTCCCTCAGATATCTTCATATAAGAGAAAAGAAGTGCAGTTTGAACAGTGCGTCTCTGATTTTTAACACGATGGAGAAATGCAGCTGCAGTAAGTGGAGGAAACCTGTCAGCATGATTAAATTGTAAGGAATAGACGTGTACAGAAAATCTTTTTTTAAACTTCAGACCAACTATAAAAAAAGACATTTCTATTGTAGATAATGAAAAAAGAGGAACTCTTCTGTCATTAAGATGTTTATCTATTACTTTTTGTTTTTTAGTGCAGTATGATTGGCCATGACTGAGGTTTTTATCGGTTGGAAAAGTTGTAAAATCTACGAAAATGTAGTTAGTGTGTAAAAACTAAGGCCTCCTTCACATTTTCCAGTGGGCTGGATTGGATTCCTCGGCAGGCCGATTCTGGCCCCAGGGCCTTATGTTTGACATCCCTGCATTAGAGAAACCACTGGTGTTAACCAAAAGAAAGTTCTGCAGTGTTATCAAGATTTATGTTGCTGCCCTTGTGTCCTGTTTCCTGTTTCAGTGTCTGGTGGAGGCCGTGTGCATCCTGGACTGCGTGTGTGTTGAGGACGCGTCGCTGGTCTACAGGACCTTCCCCTGCATAAAGGCTCTCTTTGGTCGCCTCAGCTCAGAGCTGTCGTATGCCAGAGTCCTGCTGCCCATAGCACAGTTCTACCTCAACCACGGTGCGCATACACAGCAACATGTGCTCACAGCTGCCACAAGTTTAGAACTGAAAACAGGGTCACGTGTGTTCACTGTAAAGTGGTTCCTCATACGATGACATCATACATGACCCCTTTTTCTGTGCATGCAAGGCTGAATATGTTTATTTATATCCGATCAGGCGAGATTGCTGCAGTGGACTGTGAGAACGTGTGGAAGGTGGTGTTTGGTCGGTTTCCTACGGAGCTTTTCAATGACCCATTCCTGGCACACGAGCTTCTACGCTTCCTTCGACTTAACCTAGAAAGCATAGAGCTTCGGGTTCCACAGTACACGCGCTACTTTCCAAATCTGCTGAAGGTAAAAAGCTGAGAAAATGTGCAACAATTGTTAGATCATATACGTACGTTTGATTCCTTACATTTTCTCTCTTTCTGTGTAGTTTTTAGCATGGGACAGTCCAGCGATGGTGGATGACTTTGTGGATCTGCTGCCGTCTATGGTTACAACTGGAACTGCAGTGGAGCTGCTTCACACCCTGCTTGACCTGCCCTGTCTCTCTGCCACGCTGGTCCTGCAGCACAGGTTCAGGCGCACACAGGAGAAAAACTGCTTCCCACAGCAATTTGGCTACATGCACAGTTTTTATCCCCGTCTCACTGGGTCTCATGTGTCACAGGTCTACATGTTTGCCCATCTCTGAGCCAGTCGGTCGCAGCTTCGTGTCACTGGATGCATTTCGAAACCCTTCTTTCAGAGGGCTTTTCCTCTTCCTGCTCCGAACGGAGGCAGGCTCAGGTAGGACAAGTCACAGAACAGAAGGAAAGGTTTCACAGCTTTAGACAGAAAACAAATAAGCATAAAAGGCCCAACTGTTCATTGGGCTCAGGTCTGACTCTGACCCAAGGCTCTTTCCCTGCTTTCCTGTCTTCTCTCCACTGCACTGTATGATAAAGGCAAAAAAGCCCCAAATAATGATAACATTTTTGATCAACACACAGTGTATTTATCTTGCTTTTTATTGGTAATGGTAGGAATTGTCTCTACAAACGACAGTAAAAATCTGTTTAAATCTAAACAGCAGAAATTTAGGCTCTAGCCAGTGAAATCATTGTAATTTTGCATCTCCCCGTTTAGGTGACACAATGGACCGACTGAGCACGCTCCATGAGCTGCTGGTTGAAGCTGCTGACTGGCCGAGAGTCACTCAGTGTGCCCGGACGGTCCCCGTGTTGTTGCACGTTTTCTTCAACACAATTGTTACGGTGAAAAGATTCAGCATTCTTTACAAATTTGTTGCGTCTGTACTTGCTTGTGTTGCAGTTTACAATATGCGCCTTATTAAAAAAATATGTCGCGCGTCTCTTTCAGATCGCTGACGAGAAGCTTTTGGCTCATTTGATTCTGGTGTTGCTGGAGAGAAGCAGCCTGCTCCTTAACATCCCTGCGTACATCAAAGAGATACACCGGTACACCCGAACACTAAAGCGCTGCTGCCTGTCTCACTCTCATCCTCATCTCCTCACTCACTCGCTTCAACCACTTCTCGCTGTTTCTGCAGGGTGTTCAGCTGCCACCTGTTGAGGCTGTGTAAGCTCCACCCCTCTCTGGTCGTGAACCAGTCCCACGAGCTGCTGGAGTTTGCTGGAAGCACAGCCAACGTCTACAGCAAAGAGGAACTCTATACACATGTGGTAAAGAGAGTGCTGACCCTTCTGTGTATCTTGGGTTATGTGCAAAAGCCCAGTGATTCTCACATTTCAGCATTTGCTCAAAACCTGATGCTGAAACAGCACTGAGCTTGTTTGTCTCTCAGGTGTGGGTGCTGGGAGAGTACCTCTCTGTGTCATGTGACTCTCGCTGTTCCGTGAGCCTCATCACTTCCTGTTTTGAAGCGCTGGAGGCGGTGCTGTTTGAGATCACTTCGTCTGCCCCTCCAACTGGAATGGTTTGCCCGGCCCCTAAAGTCATCAACACTTTAATGAGCGCTCTCGCTAAGCTGGCATCACGGTCACATGACCTCATACCTCGGTAACAGACTTTTTGTTTTTAAACATGCAATATTTCTTTTTTTCATCCAGGACTTTGTAATGTTCTGATATCGTTTGTGTGTGTTTTGCTTTGTTTTTCCTTTTAGGGTGTCTCTGTTCCTCTCTAAACTAAGAACTGTAACCAGAAGCGGATCGGTTGCCTGGTGCTCTGATGAGGAGGACCTCGTTGCTATAGTAACACGAGGGGAGGAGTTGTGGTCGCTGCTGAAGGCCCCCGGCGTAGCTCAGAGTGTCCTGACACCACCTCCCCATGTCATCGCACCGCAGTGGCACAGAGACACTAATGTGGCATTGCCGCTTCAACTGCGAGCCCTCACAAGCCTCACACACTCACAGTGACACAAACACACACACTCATGTACAAAACACATCATCCTGCGCTGACAATGCATTTGGTTTTTGCACATTATTTTTGTAATTGATTTGTTTGATGTTGACGCTGATATGATTTTCATAAAACACACAGATCCCTTGCAGTGTAATATGTTTCTTCTTTATTACAGTGATTTGACAGAAATATCATTTTACAAAATAGATCATCTGATTAAAAAAAAAGATAAAAAAATTGCTCATTTCCTGAGTAAGTGCTCTGTTTTCAAGAATTAAAACAGAAGTAATGAAGTACTAGAAGTTAAGAAAATCTTGAAATGTGGAAATAGAAATTTGCATTTACGATCTACGTTGATTCTGTCATAGTCAGAGGACTGTAGCAAATTCTACATTACACATCACTGTTGATAGAAAAGTGCTCAGAAGTAAAGAGCGCAGCATTTAGACAAAACAACTGGCATTTAAAGTCCCCCGAACAGGATACGAAATGCGTTAGACCTTGACATTTTCATAATGAGACGGACTTCTTTGTCTTTTAAATCAAATTACAGTTTTAGGAAAATTCAATTTGAACAAAACTGAGTCACAGCCACACACGAGTAGCTGGTTCTACTCTCGTCTGTTATCATCAGGTTGATCATTTACAGTCTGGCTCCAGTGTGTGACACAGACATATGTGACCTTAAAGTCTGTCTGCAGATTGCTTAATTCGGTCTCAGTCGGCCAAAGATGAGTATGTTTAATTACGAAACCAGGGGCTGTGCATGTACTGTGAAAATGAACTGAAGTCAAATGCAGATCCTCTCAAGGGGTCACATAAGGTGGTAAAATCTGTAACAGCTTTTACAGCCAAATCCATATTGAAAGCCTATCAATGACAGCTTTGTTGGTCGACTTCCTGACTGTCATATTTTACCACTGAGCAAGTTTGTAGCACCAACAGCAGAAAGGGATTCCTGTGTAGTGAGTTTTGGCACATTAATTGTGGTTGGATTACTGAAAGTAGGGAGTTTAACAGCTTAGGAATGCTCAGTAACAGATATGCCTGTAAGGAATGCTTCATCATTTTGGGAAAGTGCATATATATTCTTGTAAAGATGAGAAGATCGATAAGACTCTTACAGTTTTACTATTCTGGCATAAAAACAGTGATACTCTGGTTTCTTTATTGATTTTCCAGTAACCTCATGCTTGTAAAATAATGCCCAGAATAGTCGTGACCAACAGTTGAGCAGCTGGTGTTGAAAGGAACACTTTAAAAGCCACAAAATATCTCAGTGGGAAAGAACACCACGGTTGATATCTACGCTGATATGGGCCGGGTAATGAGGAACCAAAAGATGACACATCGTTTGAAGGAAATTAAAATGATCAACCTACAGAGGGCTGAATTCAAAGATACCCTGAAATCTTTATCTGGACCAGGGCATCATTGAGCTCCTGAACAGTCTGAGGTGCAGCCTGATGGCGTCGGATGGACTGAAAAACGATGTCCCAGAGGTGTTCTGTTGGATTTAGGTCAGGTGAGCATTGGGACCAGTCAGTAGTATCAATTCTTTCTTCTTCCAGGAAATGCCTGCAGGCATTGTCATGCAGCAGGAGGAAGCCAGTACCCACTGCACCATCCTAGGGTCTGTGGGATCCAAAGGTTTCATCCCAACACCAACATTGCCTGTAGAGGTCTGTGTGTCCCTCCATGGAAATCCCTCCCCAGACTTTCTCTGCTCTACCACCAAACCGGTCATGCTGAACTGGGAGTATAATGTTTTCCTCTGCTGCTTCAGGACTTTTCATCTCTGTCACATGGGTGAACCTGTGCTCATCTGAGAAAGGCACGGGGTGTCAGTGGTGGACCTGACAATTCTGGTATTCTATGGCAAATACTAATCAGGCTCTATGTTTCCGGGCAGTGAGCGCAGGGCCCACTAGAGGACATCAACCCATCAGGCCACCCTCATGAAGTCTGTTTCTAATTGTTTGGTGGCCTCCTGGGGGTCATTTTGTGGCTCTGGCAGTGCTCATTATGTTCCTCCTTACACAAAGAAGCAGATACCGATCCAGCTGATGGGTTAACACATTACCGAGTTCATATCAGCATAGATATCCAGCATGACTGTCTGACACTGAGCCTAGCCAAACACAAAAGAATCAAACAAGATGGGGAGGGAAAAATGGCCTCCACCTGTAAAACCATTCCTGTTTTGGTGGGGGTCTCATTGTTGCCCCTCTAATGCACCTGTTGTTTTTTTCATCAACACCAAAGCAGTTGAAACTGACTGAAAACGCCTTCTGCTAGAGACCAGATCAATACCCCAGAGGTTTAATTGACTTGGTGCTATAATCTGATTAAAAAGTGTTTCTTTTCTTTTTTTTTTTAACAGTGTAGTTTAGGAAGTAAATGTCTGTCAGTGCGACAGCATCAGCAGCAATGATACAGTCAAGAAACCTGAGTGGTGTGCAGGGGTTCAGAGTTAAGTGTACTGTGAGTGCTTGTGTAGCAATGAAGTCCTAACTCCTGAGCGTTTGCTGATTTGCTGGTAAGAGCCCATCAAAAGATGATCTCTATTTTTTACAGTAGGAATGAAATGCTTTAAATAATTTGGCGGGGTGTACAAGTAATGGGGCAACACCTCCAACACCCACCAGGCAAAAGCAGGCTGTGATGCACCAGTGCACACCACTGTCCAACCTCAACGCTCAACAGCAAGCCGTAACAAAACACTGAGCATTATTTTCAGGTCTGAATTTGCACCCGTTCTCCTTCATTGCACTTGAACAGTGTTTTTCAGGATGCCTGTCACTGAGGATGTTTGAAACATGGTGAAATATAACCTGAAGCTGTTGCTTCTGTTCATGTGATCCCAAACTGATTCCATGATGTCTGTCTGGGATCAGGGCTCTTTGAAGGGTCAGATCGTTGACGTGATCAAATGTCTCTGTGATGGCGCGATGTAGAATCTGTAGATCTGACCATGTCTGTGTACAGTATCGTGGTTACCACAAACATTATAGATTGTTATCAATCTTCTCATCTACCTCTGCAAGAAAATAAACACATTTCCCAAAATGTGAAACTTTTCCTTTAACCGACAGAGATAAGCAGGAATGAAGATTTTATAATACAGGCCTGGCACTTGGATCTCGTCTGAAACACTACACAGTCAACATGGCACACAAACCAGTGTCAGTGTCGCTAATTATGTCTAAAACAGCAGAATTATACATTATAAATTAGCGTCAATTTGGTGTAGTCAGGCTAGATGTTATATAGTCAGCACACAGTACAAAAATTGGTCCCAGGTGTCACAGCTTCGTAAGTGAAGCTTACCGTAGTCAAAACACTAACGTCCTGACTACATGAAATGCACTTTAGTCATTCAGCCTGTCAGCATGGAAACGCATAACGTCAGTCGGCAGCCGGTCACCTCGACGTCTGCAGCTGTGTCCCCGGTAAATACAGGTACCTCCAGATGGCGTAGTAATGAATGCCTGCTCCAACCGCCACAAACAGATGCCAGATCGCATGGGCGAATGGCACGAGGCCATCGCTCTTAAAGAAGACCACGCCTACTCCATAGAAGACACCTCCCACGGCCAGTTCACACACACCTGTGCGCTCCACCTGGAACATAAGAAAGTTTGCTGGTAATTAATTTAAAGACGCTTTGTTTTAACTTGCAGTGAATAAACTGTAAAGATATATACAGTTTTTGGTTGAATTAACGTGGATTCATCTGAAATAAGAAATACTCTTATTTAAAAGAGGTTTCCCAAATTTTTGAGAAATGCAGTTTTATATGCCCACTCCATAAAAGATGGAGTAGCATTTCATCGAACAGCCCAATACTTGATGTAGTTTTCCAACATTTACCATGGACTTTTTCACAGTTTAGGGTGTAACTTTCCACACCTAAAATTCCTTACCTGTAGGTACAGCATAATAACAAAGCTTTAAAAGAAAGAATCAACAAATTATACTGAGTAATGAGTACTTTTTGGTTATTTTAGAAGATCAGACCAACAATGTTTCTTACGTTGACTTATTAGGGACCCAGGCTTTATCACGGACTATCCTAACCACTTCTCATTACATTGTAATAACACATGATTTTAAGGTGCATGTTGGAATATGTGCGACCTACTGCTTTGTGCCTGAGTTGCTGTCGTTTCCTATCACTTCCATTTTGTTATAATACCACTAACAGCTGATTGTGGAATATTTAGTAGTGAGAAAATTTCCTGACTGGGCTGGACTATCACAGTACCATGCTGGAATTCGCTGATTTCCTGAGATCTTTAGAAGCAGTCTGCATGCCTATTTGCCAGGTTTTATACACCTGTGACCATAAACGTGATTAGAAAACCTAAATTCAGTGATTTACATGGGTGAGTGAATACTTTTGGGAGTATACTGTATATCAAGTCATGCCCTACCTGGCCTAAATGATTTCTGTTTCTTCTGTCCTTCATGTGTTTTTATGCATTGAAATCTAGAGCATGAATTAAAAAAAAAAAAAAAAGAAGAATAGACATTAGAAAATTGCACCATAAGTCCCAGGCTGTACTATGAAGTGCTACGAAACATAAGGGCTTGGTGGGTAAAAACAAACCCAAATGAATCCGATTCAGGTTCTGAGCACATTGTTTAAGGCCTTTTTGTAAAATATGACAATAAGATTTATGCCTGCTTTTCCCTTTAATAAAAGAGATGTCAAGAAATACATTTTCTCAGACATGAAACTAAAACACAGCGTGATTTATGGAGCTAGAGAATGAGCTACGTTACTACCTTTATCTTCAGGGGGACATGAAAAAAATCATTCCATAACGGCTCGGGCTGTAAGTGAATGTGGCAGCTACTTCAGTAGGTGTTGACTGTCTTACCCAAGAGAAAGTGACAATTTCAGGCTTCTATAAGTTGAATTCAAGAGCATAATCAAATGGAAATCAGTGATTCAGTGCAACAGGGGAAGTCAATGTAAGACTTATGCATTGGAAAATAGTCAGCAGTTCTATTACCAGCAATTAGACGCATCTGTGGGTTATGGGGCACTCAAACAAAAGCCACGGTTTGGTTCTTTAAATAGTAACAGTGGTGGAAGGAAGTCTGCAGGGGGGAAGGGGAGTGGCAGAAGCTGAGAAAGACTCATCTTTGTGATGTAGACTTACCATAGAGAGAATGACCAAAGCAGGAACAGCCCCCATGGCCACATATCCCAGCAACTCAACCAGCTTGTACCTGCAGGTAGAAAACCGGACCGTGAAGTCATAATAAAAATAACAATACCTCCATTTTCCTGCGTAATTATTTGTGCTCCAAACAGCAGTCTTGTGTTTTCTGTCAACACTTGAATGGAGGTGTTTGGCTTCAGGTTAACTGTGTCAAATTAGTGCACACAGACACAAATGGAGGCTGTGTTACCTCTCATGGAAAAAGAAGACATACGCCGAGCCTATGCACGCCATGACCCAGATGAGCCAGCGCATGTGGCACGTCCAGGGTCCCAGCTCCCTCAGCATCAACCTGAGGAAACACGACACGGTTACAGTGTGTCTGCTCTGGTCTTTTTTTTTTTTTTTTTGCTGTAGTCACGTGACCCACCATGGAGAGTAGGAGGCCGCGATGAAGAAGTAGATGGCCATTCTGTCACACATGTGGAAGCGCTGCTCCACCTTCCTACACGGAGAGAGGAGGAGGCATGAGCTCATTTGTGAAGATTCAGTTAGAGTAACATAATAAGTCTAAAATTCAAAGGATTCAGGCTGTATGAAGATTTTATTGTCTTCCTCCCCACACCCCAACCAGTTGGTGTAGATGGCCCCGCCCCTTCCTGAGCCCGATTCTCCTGGAGGTTTCTTCCTGATAAAAGGGAGTTTTTCCTTCCCCACTGTCGCCAACTGCTTACTCATAGGGGGTCATATGATTGTCCACCAAAATGTGGAAAGTGTTGTTTGTTTTTTGGACAGCAATATGGCTGAAAGACCAGAGCAGGAACACATTTAAAAAGTCAAAATGAGTCCTACAAATCATGCACCTTTTCTTAATATGCATCCAAGACTTCAGGGTTGTATAACGAAATGCACTGGATCACCTTCACGTTACAACGTTAACACAAATGGCTTTTGGTGCCTTTTGGTGTTAACGTTCATGTTTGAGGCACTGCAGTTACTGATGATTTTTACATGCTGTGGGCCTCAGGACTCACCGACCACGCTCTGTAACTTTACCTGGTGTGACACTTTGTGGCTGCCTTGCTGTGGTTCCACTTTGCAATAATATAACTTGCAGTTGATTGTGGAGGGAATTTCACAAACTGACTTCTTGCAATGGTGGCATCCTGTTACAGTTAGTGTAGAGTTGGTGAGCTATTTACAATGCATGGTTAGATGCTTGATTTTATACACCTGCAGCAATGCGACAAAAAACCATCTGCTGTTCTTCATACAAGAATAGTCACCCGGTGACGTGGCCTGCTAAGATCAACCCTCGTGGAGGCTTGATCTTACAGGGTTAAACCAAAACTATGAGCACATTTTATAAGCATAATCCATGTAATGATTTTAGATCTCCTGGAAATTTATTTTTATATAGCAGCATTAAAATACCTGTTCTTGTTGAAATACATAACAAATTGACCTGTGAACCGCTCAAGGATCAAAAAGGTGACTAACAAATAACAGACACCTTAGCAAGGAACCAATTTTAAATTGTATCTTTAGCCACCTTGTTGTGAGTAAAAACATGTCAACACATGTTCCCATTTCTTTTGAAAACTTGCCATATCAGCATGGTGTGCAGTGTGTCCTTAAAATGTTTAAGTAAACTGGAGAAGTGGAGGACAAAAGAAGAAGTGGGGGGCCTAAAAACTACAGCAGACGAACACTATCTGAAAGTCATGACCTCAAGAAGTCGGAGATAATCCTGCAAAGACCTGACACAGGACCTGAGAGATGCATCCTATTTACTGTTCACTGAAGCCTCATCAAAAATGGTCTCAGTGGAAGGGTGGCTGTCAAGAAGCTATTATTAAGGAAGGGAAATTGGGAGAAAAGGTTGAAATACGGCAAATTGCAGAAGAACTGAAAAGCAGTGACAACAGGTCCGATGAAGTGATTAATCCAAATTGGACATTTTTTCTGGCTCAGATTCATTTTAATATGTATGGAAAGGACAGGAGAGAGGTACAACAGTGAGTGTCTACAGCCATCTGTAAAACACAGCAGAGGATCTGTTATGGATTCGGACTGTGTTATTGAGGATCTTGTCAAAATCTTGGAATTACAAACCCAGGAAAGAACCATCATGCAATACCATCTGAAAAGCATCTGACTGGCAACAACTTAATTTGTGTGGGATCATCCTGACAGAGAACAGAACGAAAGGCGGCTAACATCCAAAGAAGAGCTTTGAATGTCTTTCACGAAGCCTGGAGAACTATTCTTAAAGTACCTAAATACACTGCATTTTCAAGTACCTTTGCGCATGTTTCAATAAATCATCATAACCTTGTTCCCATTTTCCTACCAATATATAAAGAAGCGAGACTACTGCCCCTGGAAGTAGATAAAAAGTGTGTAAGCTAACACTTCAGTTGCCATCTTTTCCATCAATAACCTGTCTCTCCTTTCCATAACAATCTTTTTTTTCTCCCAATACTTTCCTTTGTGGGACGTTTTGGTTGTTGTTGTTTTGGAAAAGCTGTTAGCCAAAATAAAATTTGCTTGTCATACCTCAGTATCACAAATAACTTCTGTTTTGGACACTTTGACTACAAAAAAACTCACCAAAAAAACATTTTTGTGAGCCAAAGTGACATGAAATTTCTTGATTATTGTTCCTCGTCTGGTGTTTTTGTAAAACCTTTGGGTTGCAACAAACAAAGTGTTCATCTGACTGTGTCGTAAACCACACGATAAGTACCCCCCACACACACACACACACACACACAAACACACACCTGAGGTGGCTGATTTTCCAGGCAGCAGTATGGAAAAGAGTTGAGGTGATGAATAAGCCGGTGAGGCCGCTCCCATAGAGCCAGGCAGCGACACGATGCCATCGATCCACGGACAGAAAGTAGAGGACGGACCCACCGACCATACTGGGAAGAATCCACAACTGGAAAAGATTCAAAAATCCAACAATCATGTCAGACTTTAATATGTGCAGTTCATTCACACTCATGTCATTGTTCATAATGCTAATCAAGTTCCAAACAGCTAAATAAATAAATATTAAAATGTACCCAGAACTCCATCCCCTTACACGATTAACTTTCTTTACCGCTGTCATGAAAAATGGCATTTTTCACTCTTCCTGAAAATGAAACTTTTCACATTTCTCTTCCTCTGAGCCCAGGAGAAATCACTTTTTGATAGCACTCTTGAGTCTGTAGCTCTAGTAAAGTTTCGCTTAGCAGAAAGTCTGGCTCTGTCCAAAACAACACTGATTAACACCTTTGAAAAATAACACATTGCGCTTTCATGGGGGTAATGTGTGGGATTATTTATTTGCCAGACTTAATAACTCCGTGGTTATTATACCAGCGTATAACTCCCCCATAAATCCACGAGGAGTTTATTACCTTTGAGCAGAGCCAATAAAGTTTCCGCCTTATTTCCACTCATTGTGGCGTCGTGTTTTCTCATCAAACTCCCAGCAAGAAAAGCAGGTAAGTATATTTCCCAAAAAGGTCATAAACTATATTTACGGATTTTGTATTTGATGTTATTCTGTAAACAACCAAGGGACAAAAGTAGGATATAAAGAAAATATTAACCACAATTTCACTAAAAGTCCACTTGGATCCTTTATAAGTGTTAATGACTGATGAAAACTGAACTTTTTTTGGTAACACAAGTAGGCCATTGTGTTTGTATGTTTACGAGATACACCGACCCACAGACTGGCACGCTAATGGGCTTTGTGGCAGGAGAGGGGATGATCAAAACATACATCATGAACACAAATGGCTATAGAATATCCTGTTTAAAGCTTTACGGCCATTAGAGCTGTAGTGTCTCCTCTCGCTGCTTGTATCATTGATGTGTATGGAGGGCACAAGCTGCCAAAATCATACATAAATATATCAGGGTATGTCATATATAAATGACTATGACTCATTTTTTACTTTAACAGTCTCTCACATCATCCCGGAGGAATTTCCACCCACTCCTCTTCACGACAATTCAGCTCATTGAGTTTTGTGGGTATTTGTTCATGCACAGCTCTGTTAAGATAACACCACAGCTTTTCAGTCGGGCTGGGATCTGAACGTTGACTGGATCGTTTCAACACTACAAGTCTTTTCTTTTTCTGACTGTGTTTGGCATCACTGTCCTGTCACATGACCCAGTTTTGGCCAAGTTTTAGCCGCCAGACAGATGGCCTCACATTTGAGTCTACAATAATTTGGTATTCAGAAGACATCATGGTCAACTCAGTGACTGCAAGGTGCCCAGGTCCCGCGGCTGCATTATGGCCACACATCTCTCCTTTGTTTCAGAAGTAATCTGGTTCATTCAGATGCAGCTTCCCAGGTAACCATTCAAAACAAGCCATACTTGTTGAGTCTTTCTGTAATTGTGCTGTCATAACATGTTAACTGAGGCCTGTGGAATCCCAGATATGGAATTTTGGGTGTTTTACAGCTTCTCTGAGCAGTGCACGGTCTGACCTTGGCATGAGTTTGCTGGCACGTCCACTCCTGGCAAGATTGTGGTATTGTGTTAACACGCCTGCGAACTCCTGATGAGCAAACTGCCAAAAGTTCTGCTTTTATAGAGGTGGAAACCCCCCTGAGCAGTTAATCCAGTGCAGTTGGCTGCTACTGACCTTCTTAATTCCTATGGAAGCAGTAACGATGTATATCATACTATAGTGATCGTAGCGTATGCATCTATGTTTGTATGTTCCCTATCTCCTCCTAGACAAGTGGACCAATTTTGACGTAACTTTACATAAACATTCCCTCTGGGACTGAGTGCAAACATCTATATGGTGTATGCAAATATTTTATACAAATACTACATATATTTGCACATTTGACAGTTCAACTGCAGTCCAAACGGCGACCTTGCAACTATATTCACTATGTACACGTTTGAACGTATTTTAACTGTCATGAGAGATTTAGTGGGGTATTGGATCTATCTATGATTCATCATTAATGCGCACTAATTAGCACTGATTAAAAACATCTAACTATTGTAGTTTTACATAATTATCAGTTTTAATTAGCTTTTTAATTTATTTATAAATTGAGGAATATTTTGTAAATGAAACAGAAAAGTAAAGTATAGGAGGTGAAAGTCACTATTTTACACTTCATGTCTATTTAATTTTTGATTTTGGCAGTCACAGTCTTCCATAGGGACACACAGGGATTACGGCAGATTAGAGGAAACTACAGGCTGATTCACAGATTACAGCGCAAAGCTTCCATCACACATCACTGTGCCTCATTCTTCACAATCCTCATCTTTTCAGAGGATCCTCCGAGCTAACACAGCAGCGACACGTCTATTTCCTAGTGTACAATGATTGTGTGTTGTTTGTTTGCTTTTATTTATTTAGACTTACCCCATGTGTGGCACAGTTTGCAACGTGTTCATATTCAGTGGGCTGGTATCTCTTGCTGGCTGGCACCCTGCAGTTCATGAACCTGAGAGAGGACCGAGAGGGGGAAGACGGAGGGGAGAAAGTATGTGTTTAGATAATGAAAGGAGATCTGGAGGCCTTACTTCTTGTTCTTGTTCATGTGTGTGTGTGTGTGTGTGTGTGTGTGAGATGGTCATTGTGAAAGGATTTGCAGCTCTCTAATCCTCATCACGCTGTCTGCATTTTAGAGTGCTTCATTGTTACCACCACAAAGGGACACCACTAGCCATTAACTATTAACCACATTGCATTATTTGCCATGAGAAAGTTCCTACATGTGTGTGTGCGGGTGTGTGTATATGCGTAGGTGTGTGTGTGTGTGTGTGTGTGTGTGTGTGTTGTATTTACGTAATCAGCAGTAAACCTCTCAATCCCAGCTTAAAGGGAAAAAACACATCTGGAGATGTTACGAAATCACATTTTTTTACATCAGGATGAACACGGACACACAAACACACACACACTGATTTAAAAGAAGCCTCTCATGCAGGGCCACAGGTGTGTCGCTGTTGGTGAGCTGTGTTATTTGATTACACATTTAGGCCGTGCACTCACCATCACATGCCTCGTCTTTGCGTTGTTATAAAAGATGAATGGAAAGAGTAAGTCGGGAGGAAGTAAAGCAGAAGAAGGAGAGCAGATAAGGGAAGGTAACGTGGCTGCTTAAGCTTATGCACAATGACTTGTCACACTAGTCACCTAAATGTCTAAAAGATATGAGGCTATCAAAACTCTGACCAGACATTGGAGGGAAAAAAAACACTTTCTGAATCCAAATCTTTGACGCTTCACAGATATGTGATAAAGGAACCCTTTGAAAGCCACGTGACTATGAAAAAGAAAGTATCTTTAGCAAAATTTAGCTTGTGGGAGAAAGGAAACCACTGTGACTTCCTTTCAAATTCAAAAATATCAGATTTTAGAATGTACAATTGACCAATGTGAAGATGACAGCAGGGTTTTTTTTGTTTTGTTTGTTTGAACGCCACAACTTTGTGGAGAGGTAAGTAAAGCAGTAAAACTTTTATCACAATATTTATAACTCATGTTATGATTTTATTGTGATTTTTAACATTTTGTGATGTGCTGAGTATTGTAACACCATGCATTGGTATTTATCACCTTTAATTAACTGCAAATTACATCCTCAAAATGTAACTTTGTCAGTGGCCGGCAGCCAGCTGAGTCAAGTCTGCTTGAGTTGTGCTCATTAACTGATGGCAACATGTTGGCAATCAGCCTCACTATGACCTCCTCATCCTCTCATTTTTGTCTTCTTTGTAGATTTTGAGTTAATATTTGCTGTTTCCTTCACATTCTCCTTCAGGTGATATCTGTCCTCATGCCCTCAAAGCTCTGAAAGAACCCGATGCTTGTTCCGGGACTTACTTCTCCAGCTTCTCCCTCTATTTCATTATTCCTGCCTGATCGGTTTTTCCCAGACAGAAAGCATTTCCTCAATTTGTGCCCACATGCAGGGAGCGAACTCCCTCTGGTTTTGGAGCGTGGACTTCTTAACCCCTTTTCACCTTTTTGCACTTAAAAATGGCTTCCCCGTCGTCTATGTTCACAGCAAGGCAACGTGCTAAAACTACACTTTGCCATTTCGCCCTGATATCAGGTCCGTGTGGGCCGACTTGTGTTCGCACGCAGGAAAATTTCAGGTTTCCCTCTCTGCCAAACTAATCTACAGAACACGAGTCTGCAGACACAGAAGCTAGGCCAGTGGCTGATAGCAGAATTTAATAACAGATCAGCATCTGTGCCTTTTATAGTTTTTACCAAAATACAAGAGCAAGGACCCAGCTGACCCTGAAGGATCAAAAAGCATGAACAGATACATTTCTAGGTTTTCATAACTGTTTGAGATTAGACAAACCTAAATATGCATAAATATGAATGTATTCCCTCATAACAGGAGTCTTTTTCGGGGGGTTGTTGTTGGTCTGGGTGGTGGAAAATGTCATCAGGGCTCTGTCATGTACAAACAACCTCCATTTGGCTCCCACACACACCAGGACTCATGCGTTACATCTTCTTGTGCTTTTATTAAATGTTTTCCTACTGCAAAATTTAAAAAAAAACAAAAAATAATTCTGTACACATTAAACTTGTAATAAACGTGTAATAAAAAGCGAAAAAAGCATTTGGCGAGAAAACATTAGATCGCTCTGTGACTGCCATTCCTCGTTTCTTTGTCCGATGTCCCTTCAGGCTGTGCCAAGCAACAGAACAAGGGAGCAGTATTTTTCTGAGCACTGTTGCTGTACTGTGGCTCAGTGTGGACCTGAATGTGGTACTCTGATGTGTTCTAATCAGTTATGACAGGAGGGCTTTGTGTGTGTGTGTGTGTGTGTGTGTGTGAGTAATGAAGTGAAATAGAGGGATGCAGATTCAAAGGCTGATCAGACAGGGCATTATTGTATCAGCATCCCTTTCTTCTATTGAGAGTCTCCCTCTCTGTGCGCTCACCTCTTCCCCTCTTCAGATGTGTCACGGCACAGTTACGTGCGTGCATGTGGCACCCCTGTTTTCATCTCACTGAGCATTATAGCACATTCCATACATTAATAAGATCAGTTGCATATAAGAGGATCAGAACCTTTGGATCCCAGCTGGTGGTGAGTGTACACCAGAGGAATCTGTGTGTGTGTGTGTGTGTGTGTGTGTGTGTGTGTGTGTGTGTGTGTGTGTGTGTGTGTGTGTGTGTGTGTTTTATCAAGCCCAGTGGGGACTTTAACCTGAATGTACCAACACAAGCTAGTTTAGTTAGATCACGCTGTTTTTTTTTTTTCAAGGCCAAGACTTGGATTTAGGGTAAAGGCCAGAATTATGGGAATGCTGGCATTCAGCTGTGATGGTTAGGGTAAGGAGCTAAGGAATGTGGTAAAATGAATAAACCCCCACGGATTGTGTGTGCGTGTGTGTATCCAATATTTGTGACTTCAAGGCTATTCCTTTTACAGCAAAGATCAAGTTAATCTCCTCTGGGACTCTGGTTCTCATGATTACCGCTCTCTCTCTCTCTCTCTCTCACACACACACACACACACACACACACACACACACACACACACACACACACACACACACACAGACCGGTTCTGTCTAAAGTTAACTGACACTGAACTATTTTCAACTTCCCAAGGAAAGCCCGATGGATTGCACAGATACCAAAAAGCGACTTATACATCAAACGCATTGATCACCACAGTAAGATTTTAAAAAACAAAAAAAAACTTTTTATATTTTTAATAAAGATAACTGCTCTGCACACCCCCTCCCTCCCTCTCTCTGGCTTTCTCACACAAACTAATCTATAACATATCCCTCTGATCGCGCACGTGCCGGCGCGTCAGTACGCATGGATGCACAGCATCTGTCACAAACGAAAACAAAAACATGCTCCTAGATAACAACGCTCAAACTTTTTTTCTTCTTTTCGTGGGAAATCAACTTACTTGCCAAATTTTGTCTTCTTGAAGTCCATCTCGTGCGTAGGTTATGCGGGCCAGCGCGTCTACGCGCCTGCGTTCTCTTGTTTTTTTATCGCAAACAGTAAAACCAGCCAGCGTAGTCTTCTCCTACGGATTCCCCATTCCGGATGTCCCACCACCGCGCGTCCAGAGATAAAAACATAAGTCCAGGAGAGCCCGCGACTCGCAGAGCGGGTCACCAGGACAATCGGCCCGCGCGTGCTCCTGGGCACGAAAGCGACGATCGGCGCGCAGAAAGAGGAGGTGGCGGTGAGGGGACCGTGCCGAGCTTCGTTCCGACTCTCTCAGATGTGGTCGCAGGATGTTCCGCGGGACTGGGCTCGTAACCCCTCCCCTGCCCTCTTCTCCCCTCCCCTTTCGCTCTCCTGGCTGCTGCTAACTTCACCAGCGAAAGGCAAACCCCTCACCACAAAGCACCGACACCCTCTGCTGTGACTTGCAAGTGTGACATGTGAACAGGTCGCTTGTGAAACACAAATCCGGACTGAAACAAGACAGGAAGGGAGGCACAAAGGTGATAACACAACCTGACCACATGAGTCAGTTGAACTCAAGAGACTGGAGCGAGCGGTGTTATAACGAAAATGATACCAAACACATACTGGACAAACATTTACCTCTGTTACCTAGTTTGTTTGTTATTTATCCCCTTTACTTTTTCCATTGTACGCTGCTCTAATTTCTTTCCACTGTACTTTAAAGTAGCCATTTGGGGTTTTTGTATGACTTCTTAATGACTTCATATACTTCAAGAGATTCATACTGTATAATAAAACTGTGACCACGTGAGATAACACAGCTTGTTTTGTTAAAGTATTCAATGGGATTCTCTCAACACTCTTCTCGGGAAAGTAGTTTTACATCACTCTGTTGTGCTATTGTGTTGTTCCAGGGAGTCCCCTTCCTCTGACGTTTCATTTAAATAAAGTCCAGGAACAGGGAAGGACAGATATGCAGAAATTTCGCAAAAGATTGGAAAAACAAAATAGTAAGAAAGAAAGAATCTAAATTTCTGTATGGGTTATTCGCTTACGTTCCAAATAAGAAGTGACCTCAAGGTTTGGAGCCACTGGAATTATTTATTTATTTATTTGGTGTTTTTTTTACACTTGCTGGCCACTTTATAAGCTAAAGTTATAGCCACTTTAATTCTTTCTGCAATAGTTTCCAAACTAAAGAGGATTTCCTGTCGTGTTCAAGATACCAGTTTAAGATGATTAAGGTGTGTTAACTACTGTGGTCATAAAGAGATGAACTTGGTCAGCAACAATACTCATGCAGGCTGATGAGCTAACATTGCTCAGTTGGTACCAAGGGCCTCAAAGTGTGACAAGAAAATATCTCCCACACGATTACACCTCTAACAGCAGCCTGAACTGCTGATACAAGCCAGAATGGATTCACACTTCCATGTTGTTTATGCCATTTTATGATCTCGAAGCAGAAATCGAGACTCATCAGACCATTCTTCTGTTATTTTATTTTGGATAGCTTGTGTAAATTATAGCCTCAGTTTCCTGTTCTTAGCTGACATGACTGGCACCCGACGTGGTCTTCTGCTGCTGCTGTAGCCCGTCTGCTTCAATGCTTAGCACGTTGTGCATTCATGCTCTTCTGCATACTTCGATTGTAACAAGTGGTTATTCGAGTTACTGTTGCCTTCCTAACAGCAAAAAGCCATTTGGTCATTGTCTTCTGACTTCTAGCGAACTACTAGAGAACTGCTGCTTACTGGATATCTCCTCCTTTTCAAACCCTTCTCCATAAACCCCAGAGGTGGCTATATGGGAAAATCCCAGCAGATCTGCAGTTTCTGATTTACCAGCCCGTCTGGCACCAACAACCTTTTAAACCACCTTTCTTCCCCATGCTGATGCTCCGTTTCAGTAAATCATCTTGACCATGTTTACATGACTAAGGGCTGTAAGTTGCAAACCATTTGATTGGCTGATAAAATTATTAGATTACTAAGTTATTACAGATGTGCCTAATAAAGTGGCCAGCAAGTGTATTTAAAGTAAAGAAGAAGGCTGCTAGGACTTGGACTAACAGTGTTTTAATTTTTGCAATCCTTCCCTGTAGCAATGTTTTCTTCTGTGCCCATAAAATACACAAATGTTGTGTATAACAGGAAAGTATACACTGCTGACTGCTGGCTCCACAGTTCATTTATGTGCCTGGCATTTTACAGACACCCACACACACACACACACACACACACACACACCATCCCCACCACCCCCATTCTTCCTTTCAAACACACACGCACTCCACTGAATGGAAAATTAAATATTATCCAACAATAACAGTGGCCAGCAGAAGCCCTTTGCGGCACCGTGCTGCAGATGTGAGAGACAGCACAGACCCTTTATGCAAATGCACAGATACCCAAGCTGTGAGAGAAATGTGTTATACATTTATTCCCCCCGCCCCCCCACAGGCCACCACCACTGCTGCCACCACCCCGGCTGTGTTTGCAGATAAGATTCCATATCAGGGACAGTGACCCGACAACCATATTTGTTCAGGTAAATAATACTTTAAAATATACGCCCTGAAGGCAACCAGCGGCCTGTGGTTAGCCTCACTACAAACATTGAAGAGTCAGTTTTAAACACTGCATATTTGAATGTATTTTAAACTAACATCCTGTAATGCAGCTGGAAGATTGGGGTGTGGTGACAAACATCTGTGTAGGCCAGACACGCTGGTTTCTGTCTCCTACTGTAATCGCCTTTAAATTTCTCAAATGCCATGACTGCAGCTTTGCTTTCTGTTTGAAAAGCCAGATATGTCTGCAAATCTCTGCCCATCATGTTTGTGCTGATAGACCTTTGGAGAAGAGGCGGCCGCCCGGCCCCTGGAAACGGCAGGTTGGTCCAAAGGACACGGCTGACTCAGATCCATGAAGGCGCTGGAGCAGACGAAGAAACGAAAAGCTCTGGGTGGAGTCGCTGTGGTTATAATAAATGTGTGTGCGATGCTCTATAATTGATCTTGATTGTGTAAAAAAAACTAGAGTCGTCACCATGGTTATGAAAATGCTAAATATTGTTCATAATGAGAGTTTAAATAGTGTTTGAACAGTCCAAATAATATTGACAGGAGGCTTAGACAGAAACTTGTTAAAGATCCCCGCTGTTAAAGCCAAGCTTCCATATGTTTTGTGTTTATCCTGGATACACCAGACTTTCAAATAACGAGATCAAAGGTCATTGTTCTGGCTGTGGGCACACAAGCCCCACCCACCAGCTGTTCAAACCTTCTGTTTGCAAGGGGCAGCCAATGGGAAGAAAGGTAGGTGGTGTTAAAGAGGAGAGAGTTTAAACAACTTGTTCTACACAGCACTAATAAAAATAGACTGCACTAATAATAATCCTTCTTTATACTGTGACTCATGCAAAGCTACTCTAGTGGAATCTTTGTAGGTATACAGAGTAATTCATTACACTAAAAGTCTGTCACAGTGGACTGATTTCTGGTTAAGGTATGTTTAGTTTACTTGTGTTCTTGTTTTCTTTGCTTTTACCCCTTTTGCCAACCAGGTGACAGTATTTCTACCTTATACACTTCCTTTTTGTTTTCCCAGGAGATCCTCACTGATAAACTGTCTGGATATACTGTCTCATCCTGGTGTTTCACTTTACCTGTCAGACTTGCGTGAGTGAATAATTTCCACTCCAACATGCTCAGACTTACACCTGAAACTCCAGTGAAACCAATACACACACAAAAATTCTATGACTCATGCTCTAAATTACATTTCAGTCAGCGGATGGGATCACTCGCTGTTTCCTTTTCATCCCACGCCTTATACTTTGTTGTTCCAACTGCCAGAATTTGGGACTTTTGTCATGCTATGTGAAAGTTTTTAGTCCGGTGCTCCCACGTGAGAATTTACAGAGGAAAGAGAAAGTTGTTCATTTGAAGTCACTGAAGGCATTTGCAAAAGCACAGAAAGCTCCAAATTAGTGGCGTTATTAAACCTCATTTGCTAATTTTTCAGTAATATGGCATACTAAAAGGAAAACACTTGGGCTACTCAGACATATATGTAATACAATTTTAATATCTGATGTTCACATGTGTTGAAAGCTGCTCTACATGATCCTTTCAGCATTTGTTCAAATGTTGTAAATTGTGGCACATTAACTGAAGAGGCAACAAAAAAATGCTGATGTATGAAATGTTGCAACTCTTTTTTTAAGGCATTACTTAGTTTGTACTCACTTGCCTCTCTCTAACACAAAGATCTGACTATATGAAAGTGAAAGTGTCAGTAAATTGAGTTTTTCAAATCTCACACTGAGTTGTGTAAAACACAATCAGTGTTCTTTTAGTTATTTGGAGGCTTGCTTTGCAATCGAGTGTAGAGCAGTAACTGCACTCAGTAAGAAATAGGAAGTGCAGAAATTCATTTTTAAAAAGAAGTGAAAAATAAACACAAAATTTGCACAAAAATTGTAGATTGGAGAGGGTTCAAACTGGGGAAAAAACTAACTTTTTATCGTTTTAAAAATTCACAATAAACGATCGTCATTTTAGGGAAGGGTCGCGTTGCCTCGATTGATGATTGTTTATATATATTTAATAATGTTAAAAAAAGAATAAAAAGAGGTTAAAAATTTAAACTAAATTAAAGCTAAAATAAAGATACAATAATACAATTTTTCATGCTGGTGTTATGAGGAGATGGGAACTGTAGAATAAATACTTGCTGGCAGCGCCTCCATTGTAGATGACTTTTACACAAAGTAACGGTGGGGGGCGCTGGTTCTCTGAAATCCTCAATATACAGTGAATGCTTCTGATAGAGCCGTGATTGGTCCTGTTTTCTGTCTCCCTATTGGCTTAAACAGGACGGAAACCGAGATACCAGTGTGTTTACCATTGTACCATATTTTTGTTTGTGGGGTTTTTCTTTATTTAATTTTTTTTGTTTTTGTTCATTTCATATTTTTGTTTCGTATCGTTTCCTTTTTAGAGTCCGGGGAGCTCATTTATTAAAATCTGTCATGGCCCTTTAAAGAAACTGCATGCTGTGCGCATAACGCATGCGTATTGGGGGTGAGCAACAGCTCCTGTGGAAAACAACAACAATCGTTAGAGCAGAGCAGCAAACAGAGATGGTTCCGTAAAGCTCAACACTTCTGGTCCTTACCACTGTATTCAGTCCAGCTGCTGCTATTTCTACTGAAGCTTTATACGTCGATGGTGCCGAACCCATGAACCTGGCCAGTCAAAGCGGAGACGCTGGCGGAAGCCAGCTGCTCTTCGCCAACTTTAACCAGGACAACACGTAAGGCAGGGCCGGGGAAAGTGGCTTGGGATCGGATGGCCTGTGCTGTGAAAATAGCTAACGCTAGTTAACACAGCTTGGACTTGTCTGGACGCCTAGCAGGGTCACAGGGTGTTTTTTGTCATGCTAGAAAAGACTATCGGTAGGCGTAGTGTTTTGGGTTAGCTACTCTTTTAAACTATCCAGTTACCTTTTATTTTATCAGATGCTAGCATAGTTTGCTAGCTAGCATAGTGCTTTGTGGTCCGAGGCTAACTAGCTACATGTTCGTAAATTAAGTGTGCTGTAGACGCATATTTGCTACGATTGGTAATTGTAATTACTTATTCAGGCTAGCCGTAGATATAAATAGTAAAAGCCAATTTGATTTTTTCTGTGTTTTGGACTCAGTGCTGGCGAACAGCTGGAAGACTGCTGGAAATTGTTGTAGGAAATTGTTAGCCTCGAACTGGGTCACTGTATTTGTTTTAATATGATTAAGATAGACATGTCGAATTTAAACTCGGTCATACACTGAATTTGCCGGTGTTTGCTCTCAGCAGCAGAGGCCTGATATTATTGCAACACAGCGTTAGTCGTGTGATCACAGTCACACTGAGACCACAATGACCAATGTATCTAGGTACGCAGAGTTAGCCGAGATCACTGAAATTAGACCGAACCCCCCTGTTTTTCATTGTGTAGACGAATACAATGTGGCTGTAACAACGACCACAGACTGCATTGTTATTCAGTGTGTGTCTGTGTGACACCGTGCTTGGTCACTGCCTCGCTTCCTTTCTGTGTTATGTACAGGTCCTTAGCTGTTGGCACCAAATCAGGATACAAGTTTTTCTCCCTGTCCTCTGTGGACAAATTGGAGCAGATATATGAATGTAGTAAGTATAAACTGACCTCTGTTCTGGCTTTCTACTACCATCTACTCACCCGTTTGTGTTTCTTTACCTCATCCAATCACTAAATAGACTGCACACAAAGTAGTTGCATGCAGTTAGCTGTTTTGTGTTTTGTTTTAAAGGCATGCATGTTTTTTTTGCTTTGTTTTTGTGAAAGTGAGACTTGGGTGTAATGGTGGTGGTAATGGTGCACGAGGCTGCATAACATGAAACTCTTTCCAATAATTTAACCACACATGTGTATGCTAATGGCGTAGACAGAGTAGGCCCCTGTTGCGGTGGTCCTCGATGTCGCTCTTCCTCTGCCTCTCCAGTTAGTCTGCACTCCCAGGCACAGATTCCATCTGTGCTGCCTATGACTGATGCCAATGACGGCGATCGACTGCACACTGTAGAGCTGAACCAACCGAAACGTTCAACAGGTAGATAATCGGTCCATGCGGCGTAACGCGAAAGGCTGCACAGGGGAAGGAGGACACTGCAAGGTTTGCCTGTTATAAAATGGCCGACTACCTTTACCAGCTCCAGTCTGAAGCAGTCCTTCTGCAGGACAGAGACTTGCTGGAGAGGCAGCCAGATATACTTTTATCTAGTTGTCCAGATGTAGTTGGCCATTGAGGTATTTGCAGTGGAGCAAATAATTTGTTTTAAGGTAGTTGGCTTTAAAGGTACTTGTCTTATGAAAACTGTTACTTCATTGCTTAATTATATTTTATGAGGTATTACTGCATTCTTTCCTGATAGGTTGGAGTCACTATACCACTAGTGCAGTGCTTTTACTTTAAATAATTAATGAAGTATGTCTGCCCTTTCCTCTCACTAGTATGCTTAAGCATCAACCTTCCTCCTCGTATATGGACGAAGGTTACATATGATTTCTGCTGCGTCCCTTTTATTCACTATATGTTGTATTCTGACCTTTTTGCTAATTATTTTATATTTAAATACCAAAGAAGACAGGAGTAGGTGATTTTAAGTTTTATAGTCAGCACAAGAGAATGGGAAAGCCATTGCTACAATTTCTGAACACCGCTCGTTCGACTCTTTCATGAAACAAAGTGTTAAAGGCTAGCTTTTTGTTTGTTTTTTGCACCCTAGATAAAAGAAGGAAAGAAGTTCACACAGTCTACCTATAAAATGCATAACCATCCACATCTGTTCTACCGAATCTTCTTAAGCAAGACCAGACAGATTACAGCCCACTCTGTATTTTTGGATCATTCCCTGGAAGTCCCTTTCTGACCACTGGAACTGTGCACGCTGCAATTTCACCACAGACCTCAAACTTGCAATCAGATAAACACTGACATTTTTTCCCTTTTCTTTCTTTCTTTTTTTCTGACAGAAATTTTGTTTAAGAAATCATTGCTCAATATTCCTAGGATCCTGCCTCATGAATTGTCCTCCCTCTGCAGAGCTCTGCACTCGGAGAGAAAATGTTTAGATCAGGGGTGGAATACTCCAGGCCTCAAGGGCCGGTGTAGATTTTTGATAGCACCCTAGGTCAACACACCTTAATCAAATGATTAGTTCATTACCAGGCCTCTGGAGAACTTCAAGACATTTTGAGGAAGTAATAAAGCCATTTAAATTAGCTGTGTTGGATCACGGAGACACCTGAAGCCTGCAGGACACCGGCCCTTGAGGCCTGGAGTTCCCCACCGATGGTTTAGATGAAAAGCCCTGAACTCACCCAACCAATTTTCACTCACTACGTGGACCGCTTGGCTTCCTACAGCTTGTTCCACTCTTCAAAATGAAAATAAAGTTTTAAGGATCACGTTTTGAGACACTGGAGGAAATCCAGCAGGTATTACAGAGGCGCAGATGCAATGAGACGTAACACGACTTCCATGGAGTGATCTAAAAATAGCAGTCACACTGAAAATAATCAGGTTTTTTTTTTTTTCCACCAATATCCCCAGTCCCAGAATGTTTTGCTCACACTTCATACACACTGTTACATGGTGCACATTAAACATGGTCAAAGTTTAAAACTAGGAGTAATCTGTGCACGTAATAATTTTTTGCTTTTGTACTTGCTCTGGCTTTGAGACAGCAACCCATACCGGCGGCTGTTGAAACCTTTTGTTTTCAAATGTCACCCAATCAGAAGACGGGTGGCATGTCCCGCTTCCACAGCTGTGCCCTATATTCCACAAATGTTATTAATCATCACTAAAACAAAGAATCCAAGCTGAGATTTAGCGAGATTAAGTTGAGTATGATAGCAGTAGAAAAACATGAATTCAGCTTTCCTTCATTTAGTAGTTCTTTCAGTTATCAGTGATGCTACTGTGGTTCTTTGTTCCACTGTAGGTGGATATGTATATTTTGAAGTCTGAATCACACAAAATAACTTGAGTAGAGTCCAAAAATAAAGATTTAGGGTAGACACATTGGTGTAAGTCTTTAGCTATGAAGAAAATCAGCAAGTGAAGAAGCAACAATGCGTAGCTCAACAGCAGTGACTGAATGTGTAGGTAGAGGCTGATTGGTTGAAAAGTTAGCTTAACTAGGAAAGGGAAACAAGGTAGAGCTCACCACAAAGAGGAATGGGGAAAATGCACTCACTGGGAGCAGATATAAGTTACTGTTTTTAACCTTTGGTTTCACTTCACTGATGAGAAGTTTTTTGTTATTTCTTCTGGATGGCACGGGCTATGCTAACAACAGCGTAGCTCGTATTTCCATTGTTGTATTTTTGACACTGCCCCCTGGTGACAGTAAACGGGTATGTGGGTCTGCACAGCGCTCTATGGCACCTACAGGCTACAAATGCACTATCATGCTTGGAGCTTTATTCCTTTATTCATCAGCTGATTACTTATTACAGTATTGGAGTTATTATGGGATGCTTTAATGTTTAAGCCCAAATTGTAAAACTGTTTAAGATGATCTAGTCCTTTAATCACATAAGTGATTATAAAATGTCAAAGCACTGATGAAATAATAATTTTGTGTCCGTCTCCTGCAGCTGACACTGAGGATGTGTGCATTGTGGAGCGTCTGTTCTCCAGCAGCCTGGTGGCTATAGTTAGTCTGAAGGCCCCCCGGAAGCTCAAAGTCTGTCACTTCAAGAAGGGAACTGAGATCTGCAACTACTCCTATTCAAACACTATACTGGCTGTGAAGCTCAACAGACAGGTAGGCCAGGGGTCGTTTGCAGTGGCAACGTTCATGAATACGAAGAGGATTATTTACCCTCTAATGACGACTTTGTTTGCTAAGTACACACAAGTTGATGTTGTGTGGTTCCTCCGCAGAGGCTGATTGTGTGCCTGGAAGAGTCGCTCTATATTCACAACATCAGAGACATGAAAGTGCTGCACACTATTAGAGAGACTCCACCTAACCCTTCAGGTGAGTCTGGAGAAACAGTCTATCATCATCATCGTCATCATCATCATCATCATCATCATATAAATAGGAAAATATAGTGAATGTAAATTTTTTAATATGTGCTTTTTATAAAAGTTTACCTTTTTTTTCCCACTTTACATGTATGTGCTTATATTGGGCCTCATCATGAATATTTAGAAATGGACAAATATAGTTTTGTCCTTTTTGTGTGTCAGTGAATCAGAATCATTTTAAAATGAAAGGGAAAAAAATCTTGGGCTTGGGCCTCCATGACTGTGTATGTAGATCTGGACTGTGGCACGGGTTTAAAAAATAAAAAAATAAACCAGATCAGAAGAGGATAAAGAGCTGGAGTAAAAGGACCATCTGTTCAGTTAGCCCAAGATCATACGTAGCTATTCAAAATGTGTTTGCAGAGTACGACTCAGATTTGCATGTAACATGTGTGCTCACGCGGTTTGTGAGTGAGGCCCACTGAAAGCAGTAATATGCCTTTCTCATATCAGCAGAGAAGTGTCTCCTCTTTCATTTTCTCAGTTTATTTTGAACAGTGTTGTTTTGTCTGCCACTCTTAACACTAAGACTTTTCTTTTCTTCCCCTTTTTTTTTCCATTTTCATGTTACGATACTGTTGTTGTAGTTGGTTGGTTTGACACGTTTTGTTTTTTTCTCTCCATCTTTTTACTGATTAGTTTGTCTTTGTGCTCGTATCTCTCCAGGATTGTGTGCCCTTTCCATCAGCAATGATAACTGTTACTTGGCATACCCAGGCAGTGCTACGATAGGAGAGGTCCAGGTGTTTGACACAGTCAACTTGGTAGGTGAACCCAGACAATGATACTTTCTGTGCTTCTGTTTTTAAATAAAGCCATCGTCAGGATTTATTACAAAGCATTTTCCTATTGGGGCATACGCTTGCTGTGCCACAGTAGCGTTTCAGTTTCTGAAGAATGTCTGGGTAGATACTCAGTCGTCCAGGTCATGGTAGCTTTGAGTGCTTGAAAAGAAATCAGCTGGATTTCTTTAGGTTCATCAAAGAGGCTTCCCCAGTTTTAAAACTACTCGGGCTGAGAGGTGTTTAACACCTAGTGGGGGTTTTCCACTAAGGGTTGTTGTTAATCATCAGCCAAGCTGTGAAAAAAGACTGGGTCATTACCATCACTGAGCACCAAGTGTGAAACCTCTGTGAGACATTCCCCCGCCCAACCATTGTGTGGCTGCTGAGGTCTCCTGAGGCACAGTGTGAGTGCGAGCGGGGGTTGAAGAGCCTGTAACAGCAGATGTAGTCGCTCTAGTCGGGGCACAGAGGCGTCTGCCTGCAGAGAGCTCTGTTGTCAGATGGAGGGGCAGTGCTGTTATTGGTCCGTCAGCCAGCTGCAGTGAAGAACCACAGTTATAACCTTTAAAAGTGTTGCTGGTGAATTCAGCTGTCGCTCCTTGATCTAGTCAACCCCACTTGTCAACCAATCACCATTCAGCAAATACTTAACTCAAGCGCTTCCAGCAACACACAGTGATGGAGTCTTGGAGGACTGCACGGCCCCTGTGTCTGACCGGAATCACAGACATCGTTAATAGATGGTCTTTCATAGTGGACGTGGATGACCTCCTTTACTTTTCCATCTTCTCAGCCTAAAATGCGAACATTTGCATCTTTGAAAGAGCGACCTTTGTCTTTAAAGTGCAGGCTTAGAGTTGAGTCTTTTCCTCTTCAGCTGGTTCTCCTGTGTTGTGCCATGTGTTTTGTAAATTGGTAGTTTGGCTTCTATATAAAGGTCTGAGCACTACTGCATTGTTGTGTGTTTGGCTGTTTTTGTCTGAAGGTGTTTCTGGGCCTGAAAGCAGGTTTGTAAAGTAGTTAATCTGTGTCGTTTTCCAGAGAGCAGCAAATATGATTCCAGCCCACGACAGCCCATTAGCAGCTCTGGCTTTCGATGCTACTGGAACTAAGCTGGCTACAGCATCAGAGAAGGTAGTTCAGCTGCTGTGCAGGACATTACCCTGTCATCTCCGCAGCTAATTTTGTTTTCCACATGAGGAAATGAGGATCTTGATTCGTGCATCCTGTAATAGTGTTGCAACTCTGTACATCTTGTGCCTTTTTTCACTTCCTCTCAGGGTACAGTCATCCGTGTCTTCTCGATCCCAGAGGGACAGAAGCTCTTTGAATTTCGACGAGGAGTCAAGAGGTAGATGGCTCATGCACTGCAGTTTTGATTCTTCGTAACATCTGTGCATGCCTTTGTACGTGTTTACCATCTCCTCTGTGCACGCTTGTCTTTTCAGGTGCGTGAGCATCTGTTCGCTGGCGTTCAGTATGGACAGCCTGTACCTTTCTGCCTCCAGCAACACAGAGACGGTCCACATCTTCAAATTAGAAACACAGAAGGAGAAGTATGTGTACGTAGCTGTCTGTCTTTGGATGGCTTCTTTCCTAGTGACTTATTAAACAGTCTGCTTCCTCCAACGAAAACATGCATCTCACATTCTGTGCGTGTACGCTCAGGCCAGCCGAGGAGCCCACCACGTGGGGAGGTTACCTGGGGAAGGTCTTGATGGCGTCCACCACCTACCTGCCTTCCCAAGTCACGGAAATGTTTACCCAGGGGCGAGCCTTCGCCACCGTACGTCTACCCTTTTGCGGACATAAGAATATCTGCGCCTTAGCTGTGTGAGTACACACTTTACACACTCGCAGTTAGACATTACAAATTGTTACTTTTCTTATCACGCCAGAGGAAGAAAAAAAATGTGATGAAGTAGCGGCGACTGAATTTACAATCACAGGTCATGCAAATTTTCTAGCACATTTTATTTACTTTGCACTTTGTGTGAAGTTTTAAAATATTGACTGATTTTAATTTTTAGTCTTTGGTCATCTTTGACCTACTTTTTTTCAATTTAAAGTTGTAGCGAGTAGATCAAAAACAGAGGTGGGTAATGTTCCTTTTAAAAGTTACTTGATCCATCACAAGATTGTTGCCATTAAAAAGGAATCTCTAAATTCCAGCATTACCCCCTCAGAAAAGTAACAGCACTTTAGTATTAAGATAAGATAACCTTTATTAGTCCCACACGTGGGAAATTTGTTGATATTAATAATAATCCAAATAAACCCACCCCCTCTTGCAAGTTTATACAAGGTGGTTTTCCTGAAGATGTGCAGGCTTCTGTAACTCTGCCTTTGTACCACTTTGTATAGAGAGCTGAAGTTAGTAGCATTTCCATAATAGGTCCTGAGCTCCTGACAGGCACTTAAAATAATGCAAATACTTGAGTAATGTAACATCCGTTATCTCTGCCACTCCTCATCTGTGTGCCAAGGAGTCAGCTGAGGAATCATTGTGAATATTGCACCTGCTTTTGTCCTTCAGTCTGAGAATAGGAAACTGGAAAATATTAATGAGCTTGTAGGATTCTTATTAGCTGCTTGTTATATCACATCTGGTGCTGAAGAAGAGAAAATGCTGAAGAGGATAAATGTGATCGATGTGTTGGATTGGATTTGTTGACCTTTCATGAATCTCCATTTTTATTGTTAAAAATTAGGATTCAGAAGATTCCCAGGTTGCTTGTAGCAGCGGCTGATGGCTACCTGTATATGTACAACCTGGATCCACAAGAGGGAGGCGAATGCACACTAATGAAGCAGCACAGGTAACACAGCATTGGCAGATTGTGGCTCGCTTTAGCTGGTAAGGTAAATTTTGGGAGTTAAACTGAGGATTTCCGTCTTTGGCTTCAGGTTAGACGGGAGTACCGAGCCCCCCAATGAGATCCTTGAGCAGGGGTCACATGATCGCCCACTTGTGGCCCAGACCTACAGTGCTGCTGTCTCAAAGGGTAGGTGACACAGTGTTGATATCTATCTTTCTTTTTTCTGATTGACTAAAGGCAATAAATAAAAACTAATAATAAAAACTTTTTTCTTTTTTGTAAAGATGGCTGTTCTGGAGAGACTGTCAGTAATTAAGTTGTGCAGAAAGGCGGGACAAGTTTGGAAGTGATCCAATCAGAAGAAATCTCCTCAATGTTTGACTTGTGAATTCATGTTTCCTAGGTTACTGTGAAGAACAGGGCGCTGTGGGAGGGGTGGGGCTTGACGACGACCTCAGCGACCTACGCTTAGAGGAAGACAACGAGCAACCGCCGCTCATCCTCGAGACCGAGTGACTGGACTGATGGCTGTACCCACCGATCAGAGGGCTCCTCTGGTGCTGCTAGAGACACGTGACCCCGAAAGGGGCGTGGACAGGATCAAAGATGGAGGCGGGGAGGGGGGAGTGTCTTTGTTTTTCTTTTAAAGTGTTCAAGAGCCTGTCCGCCAGTTTGTCCGTGCATCTGTCCGTTCACATTCACGTCTTCTTTTTTTTTCCTTCTTCTTCTCCCCCCCTTTCCCTCCTGCGCTCCCTTTTCCCTCAGTTTAGCCTGAGCAGGCCAAACTGAAGCTTTGCATGTACATGTGCCAAAAGCTTAAGTGTGAAAATGAGTATCTGAGAGTGTGATTGTCATTTAAAAAATAAAAAATGTAGCTGTGTCTCCGTTAAAGACACACTCTCACACACACAGCGAGCCCTGTGTGTGTGAGTAGAAACCGATTGTGTAAGTGCCTCTCTGCCCCCGCTGTGACGGCTTTCTTGTGTTTGAGAGGGGCGACCTCTTTTCATTGGCTGAATAAAATCTACTTTCACTTGTTCAATCTTAATCGAGGGTGTGTGCTATCTTTTCTGACCCCTTCCCCTCTCTCACGCTCACACACACACTCTTGTACACTGTCCTGCAGAGGGCGGGGCATCAGTCTAAGGTTTTTGGCATGAGGCAGAGGTGTTTGCGAATATGTGTGCGTTTGTTTGTGTGCGTGCGTGTGTGTGCTCGGGCATGTACATTAGCAAACCATCTAGTCATAAGCTTTTACACCTGCCCCTGCTCACTTTACCTCATCCAAACAAGAGGCTCAGTGGACCTTCTCCTGCCCTCTCCTCCCTGTCCTCAGGCCTGCAGTCATTGGTTAATTTTTAAACTATCAATCTTTTTTTTTTTTTTTAAACTACATAGCTAATCATAACCAATGATGTGTCATGCGTATGAAAACATGCATGGTGTTGTTGATGTGGTACTGTGTCCATACATCTAAGATGTGGTTGGTGATGATCGATGGAGAAAGGCAGGAAGCTCGCCGGTCTCCTCTTAACAACTCATCCTACTGTATCTTACTCTGTACATTATTAGATGTGGCGAGATATCACTGTATCACGCAGGGATAGTGAGTGTTTGGCCAACGAGCAAGCTGGGCATCGTCATTCGATTGTGATCTGGAGGTCGGGCTGAGCCTCATCTGGTCCGGGATGCTGCATAATTCCCCAAATAATCCTTTTCAGTGTGTGAAGCCACCGAGTAAGGATTGGCTGTGGGAGTTTGGAGTGTCGGGCATTTTCTAATGATTTTGTATAAAATGTGAAACGTTCATCTGAAACTAAAATAAATTCATGTTGATGTATGAAGTTAGGTGCCTTTTGTTCTTGTTGCACTGGCATCTTGCATTCATTATAAAGAGCATCTTAGGCCAACTGAATGGGAGGATGTGTGTTAGCCAGCATCACTGTTACTGTAGCAATAGAAGTCGGATAAAAACCAGCTTTTTTTATTTTATTTTTTTAAGCATGGGAATTTTATACTTTTAGGTGTTACCACATAATTTCAGACATCATCTATGCCACACTGTCCTATTACTACAACATGTATGTGAAAGATTTACCCCTGTTAAGCAGAAACCTTTGACCTACAGACCAGAACGCCTGAGTGAGAGCAGTGTGTTGTAACATAACATCACATCTAAAAAACAGGCATGCTTCCCATCTCAGTTTTATGCCCTTCCTACTAAAAGAGCATGGGAATGTGTGCATGCTCTGTACATGTCAGTGCTGACTTCATGTGGGACTCGAGCCCTGCCCTTCTAGGTGAAAAATAATTTTTAGCTTTCCATTGCACAACCACATGTGGCTTTGTTTTTTATAGTACCCCATGTTGCTCATATGTGATGTGGGTTCCCCTTTCCAACTGCCTCAGTCAGAATATGCTTTTTTTTCTTTTTTGGTAATGCCGGATTGGTGCTGCGGCTGCAGTGATGCGGACGCTGCACCGGTCCGTCGTGGTGAAGAGGGAGCTGAGTGTAAAAGCGAAGCTCTCAATTTACCGGTCGATCTACGTCCCGACCCTCACCTATGGCCACGAGCTGTGGGTAGTGACCGAAAGAACGAGATCACGGATACAAGCGGCAGAAATGAGCTTCCTCCGAAGGGTGGCTGGCCTCTCCCTTAGAGATAGGGTGAGAAGTTCGGCCATCCGGGAGGGGCTCAGAGTAGAGCCGCTGCTCCTCCACATCGAAAGGAGCCAGTTGAGGTGGTTCGGGCATCTGACAAGGATGCCCCTGGGCGCCTCCTGGGTGAGGTGTTCGGGCATGTCCCACCGGGAGGAGGCCCAGGGCAGACCCAGGACGCGCTGGAGAGATTATATCTCTCGGCTGGCCTGGGAACGCCTTTGGTGTTCCCCGGATGAGCTGGAGGAGGTGGCTGGGAGAGGGAGGTCTGGGCTTCTCTGCTTAGGCTGCTGCCCCCGCGACCCGACTTCGGATAAAGCGGATGAGGATGGATGGATGGATGGATGGATGGTAATGCCAAGAGCCATATTGTCAAGTTATACTGACAATACTTTGAAGTTCAAGGTAGTCCAGAGTTAAATATTATGCAGCTGGACGATGAGCTGAAGAACAGCAGCAAATCTATAACAGGATGGTGCTGCAGTGGTCCAATGAAAGTCCAGACCTCAACCTGATTGAAATGTTATGGTGAGACCTTCAGAGAGCTGTGCATGAACGAATGCCCACAAACCTCATTTTTCTCTGTATTATTGTAGGCACCTTGACGCAACTGTTGTTGTGATTTGGTGCTATATAAATAAAATTGAACTGAATTAAACATATTTCATGTAAAATTTCAGGACGTGAAGGACCCACATTTGTCAGGATCTTTTGTAGACACTTTAAACACCACTTTAAAGGAAAGTCGACAAGCAAAAATAGATAAATACAATAAAATACAAATTTTCTGCTTCTAGAGTAATAATGTGCTCGAAAACTTGCTTCATTGCAGTTTATTGAACTTTGCAGCAGGTCACACACACGAGGGTGGACTCTATCCTTGATGTTAGACCAGCTTTACTCTTTCCTCGAGGGCTTATGCACCAACACTGAGATGATATAAATCACATTCCACATGTACAGAAGAACATTTCAAACATTTTTCTGGTATGTTAATCGACAATACAAGAAACAAAAGCTTTGCAAAACTTTAAGAGCAATAACCAAAGCCCCAAACCTGGTGTTCCACATGTAAACACATACAGGATATTTACAGCACATCAGCAGAAAACATCAACAGCATGCAGGTTATTTCCTAAGACTATACTGATTAAGACTATCAGTGATGTTAAAGACTCTTAATGAATTAAGACCTTTTAAGGACTCCATCAGAGACTTTTTTAAGACTTTCCTCTGGGCTCATATTTTCTCAAGCGAGTGTCCTCTGCTGGTCCGAGTGGGTGTGTGTGTCACTGTGAAAACACAACACAAAACAGAGTAGATAATCTTGTCCATGCCAGTGTGTACAGAAGCATGCGAAGATGACGTCTAGCTCCGCTGTTTGTGTTTAAATTCCTACCTGCAAGCTGTGAGCATGTGTAATTCACTCTCTCTCTACTCTTCCTGTCCGCCACTTCCTGTCAGGGCCGTCTCTGCCACTTCAGCCCGCTCCTCAGCATCGTCCAGGTCATGGACGGTCTTCTTGTATTTAGACAGGCTGCTGTTGGCCTGCTCTTCTTACAGAAACACACAAATTTACTTTTTTTGTTTGTTTTAGATATTCTTTTGCAAATTCCTTCAACCATTATCTAAAAATAGAAAGACAAGTATCACTAGTCCTACTCACAGTTTCCTCTATCTGTCGATTGTAAGACTTGAGCTTGTTCTGGAGTTTCTCCTCAATCTGGAAAATCAGCTCCTTGAGTCGGCGCTCCCCCTTAAGGAGATTTTTCACTGTCTCCATGTGCCGCTTCTTGTCCAGCTCATTTTCCAGCTCCTTAATCTACTTGAAAGAAGAACGAACTGACACAACAGGCAGATCCTGAAGCTGCTGTGGGGTTTACATTTAATAAAACTGACCCCAGGTTCCAGTTTCTGGATGGCGCGTCTTCCAGCCTTGGTGCCTGCTGCTTGGCCCCCTCCAGCTTCAGCGTGAGATCTCTGAGGTTCTGCTCTTGGTTCTTCTTGATCTTCTCGAGGTGGGAGCTCCATTCCTGCTCCTGCTGAAGCTCCTCACACGGTCGCGTCGCCTGGATCCAGACGTATATCTTTCAGTTTCAGCGCATCACTTACAGCAGGTATGTTTTGGTTTATTTTTGTGGTCGTTTACATCAGTCACAGCCTTCTTGGATCTCTCTTCAGCAGCGAAACGCTCTAGTTTTCCCTCAGGATGCTCAGACTTTGACTCTGTGATAAGAAAAGAAAAGTGCAGCTGTAAGAAAACAGCCAGTGTACGTCCGTCTGCATGTGTTAATGTCTCTGTGTGAGAAAGAGGAGGGTGGCCTCCTCTCATCTCCTCCATCTCACCTCCATGAGACAGAGACGGCGCTCCTGCAGGCTGTACTTCTCCCTCAGCTCCTGCTGCTGACGGGCGTCCTCATCCATCTGCACCTGCAGCTCCTGTCAGATTGGAACACCAGGATTACTGCCGTGGCATTTCTTTCAGGATGGCCGTAGTCCTCGTCATAATTTTAAAAATCCTACTTTGATCTGCTGCTGCAGCTTTTTGAGGGTTTTGACCAACTCTGCTTTGTTCCGGATAGCATGCTCAAGCTGAATCTCCACATCATTCAGCTCTCCCTCCACTCTACTGCACGTGCACAGTTCTGTCTACAAACAACAGAAAACTCAGGTTAGTGCTTGTAAAGTGGAGTAAAATCAGGTTGGTGGTCCAGTCCATACACTCATTTGTTTAATGTTGAGGAAGGGTTGTGTGGATGTTATTACCAGTGTTAATGAATACTGAGGTTGGATCATCTGCAGTTATGAATTAAATTATTTACATGAAAAATAGTGGCGGGAGGTTCAAGCAAAGAAATGGAGTTATTCAGGAAAATAGTCGTTAATGACATTGGGAAAAAAACAGTGTTGTGGATGTGATTGTTTTGGTTTTCTGTACTGAAAGGACAACAGCCATACTATCTTGTATGAACATCATGTAAGTTAGCAGGTGTGTAAGGTGATCGTGAATGTGCTTCTGTAAAGTTACTAGAGACTGAAAATTTTACAGCAGAGCAAGAGCAGACCTTAAAAAAGGCATCAGAGCAGCAAAACTGGACTACTCAAACAAGCTATCAGATCACCTCTCTGATAACAACTCCAGGAAGGTATGGGAGGGCCTGAAACACATCACCACAAAGCCAATGGGACAAATATAGATAACATGGACATCTCGTTAGCGGAGGAACTTAACCACTTTTTTGCCCGCTTCAAGAAAACTGCAGTCACCCCCACCATGCACACCACCCTGCCCACAGCGTCCTCTGAGCACAGCCCCCACACATTTAGCCTCCAACAACATCAGGTCCGCAATGTGTTCAGAGCAGTGACTCAGAGGAAAGCTGCTGGCCCCGACGGAATACCTGGTAGAGTGCTTAAAGCCTGCGCCGACCAGCTGGCTCCTGTGTTCACCAGACTATTCAACCTCTCCCTGACACATGCCACTGTCCCTCACTGCCTGAAATCATCAACAATAGTCCCAGTCCCCAAGTCCACCACCATCAGTATCCTCAGTGACTACAGACCCATCGCACTGACTCCAGTGGTTGCAAAGTGCTTTGAGAAGCTGGTCCTAAAACACATAAAGGACTGCCTCCCACCCAGCTTCGACCCCCACCAGTTTGCCTACAGGGCAAATAGGTCCACAGAGGATGCAATTTCCACTGCTGTCCACTCTGCTCTGCATCACCTGGAGAATCCTGGGACATCAGTAAGGATGCTCTTTGTTGATTACAGCTCGGCCTTCAATACTATCATCCCAGACATTCTTATAGACAAGCTGGTAAACTTGGACTTCCCCCCCCTCCACATGTGCATGGATCAAAAACTTCCTCACAGACCGTTCACAATCAGTCAAGGTTAGCAACCAGCGATCATCCACCCTGTCGCTCAGCACTGGCTCACCACAGGGATGTGTGCTGAGTCCACTATTATACACCATCTACACCAGTGACTGCACCCCTACGCACCCCTGCAACATCATCATCAAATTTGCAGACGACACCACTCTGATGGGGCTCATCACCAACGATGATGACACCGCCTACAGGGATGAGGTCCAGCGGCTGTCAGAATGGTGTAACTACAATAACCTCACCCTAAACACCAAGAAAACCAAGGAAGTGGTCATGGACTTCCGCAAAACAAGGACTGATCCCCCCCCCCCCCCCCCTCTCCATAAAAGGTGACTATGTGGAGAGGGTGTCCTTCTTTAAGTTCCTCGGCACCCACATAGCCGAGGACCTATCCTGGTCCACAAACACATCAGCCCTAGTAAAGAAAGCCCAGCAGCACCTCCATTTCTTGAGGGTTCTGAGATGGAACAGGCTGCAGACTGAACTCCTAGTGTCCTTCTACCGTGCCACTATGGAGAGTGTGCTGGTGCACGCCATCCCTGTGTGGTACGCTGGTTGCACAACAGCTGACAAGAAGAGACTACAGAGGATCATCAGAACTGCAGAGAAGGTGATCGGCTGTCCACTCCCCTCCCTGGACTTAATTGCCAGCTCAAGATGTCTCTCCAGAGCCAGGGCAATTATAAAGGACCACCTCCATCCTAACCACCACCTCTTCAACATCCTGCCCTCTGGAAAAAGGCTCAGATCCATCAGGTGCAAAACCAACAGACTAAAGAACAGCTTCTTCCCGTGGGCTGTCAGAACTATTAATGCAAACTAACAGTGTGTAAAGACTTCGCCAACACATCCACTCTGACACTGCTGTTGATCATCTATGTGCAATATCTCAGTCTTTCCATGTTCTGTGCAATATTTTTGGCTCAAGTGCAATTATTTTGGTCCCAGTCTGTTTCAATGTTTCCTACACATACACCATGTATATAGTTCCACTCACACATGTACATATATACACTGCTTTTTAATTAATTTATTTTATTTTATTCTATTTATTTATTTATTTATTTTCCACCTTCGATGTATATTGGTTTCTCTTTTTCTTACTTTAGCACCTTTGTGGTCAAGCTACCCAATTTCGCTGTGCAAGAAACTGCACAATGACAATAAAAAGCTCTAAGTCTAAGTCTTAAAAAATACTCTAAAAAACAAGTATATTGCAAAGAATATATACACTAAAATACATTAAAAGGATGATTTTTTTAAATATATATGCATAAAGTGCAGCGAGAACAATAATATATGCACATGTACTTTTCTTTAGTGGATCTCTATCCTGTGTGCGCACTGTTCAGTGTTTCTGCTGTCAGGATGAAGGACCTGTGATAGCGCTCCTTCCTACACTGTGGCTGTAACAGTCAGAAGGAGCTACTCGGGGCCTCCACAGTCTCACGCAGAGGGTTAGAAGTGATTTCTATAATGAACATTAGCTTGGCTAACATCCTGCTCTCACCCACCTCCTTTATGGAGTCAAGGGGGTTGGCCAGGACAGAGGTGGCCCTCTTCAGCAGTCTATTAACTCATTTCCAGTGTTGTGGCAGAAAGTGATGGATGTTTCTATGTGTGTTTTTTATGTGTAGTATCTTTGCCTATATCGCAAAATAAGTTGTATTCAACAGGATTTATGAAGGGGTCATGATAGGTTTGTAGCTTAAACCTATTCGCTGGAACGTTAAAGGCAATGTAATAACACAGCAAGCAAGACACGAAGTAGGCAAAGTTCTTTGTGTCACTCATGCATGAGGGAGGCCTGCCTGGAGCCAAGTGTCGTTCCACCTACTTGACCTCCATCAGACTCTCAGCCAGGTTCCCCATAGCACTCCTTTTATTGAGGTTACTTGAATATGCATAGGGTCATTAACATATGATGTATACATACACAAAGAGTACCTTGCCTGTGGTTTTGTAAGTGCGTGTGTGTGTGTGTGTGTGTGTGTGTGTGTGTGTGTGTGTGTGTGTGTGTGTGTGTGTGTGTGTGTGTGTGTGTGTGTGTGTGTGTGTGTGTAAACTGCTGACCAAAAGGGTCATAAAGCAGGAACAACATTCTAGGTCATAAAGAGGGTAACCTCCCCACACCCAATCTATGGTTCACCCTAGATAACACAGTGAAGCCATACAAAGGGCAGGAAGTTTTACCACATCAAAAGAAGCAGATCTTCCAGATAGGATGTATCTGCAATAAAACACTATAGCCCCTCACCCAGAACCTCGAGAATCTGAGGAGGGGAGAACAAAAGAATTCCTTTCAACACACAGTTAAAGTACAAATGGTAAGAATAAAAATGACAAACATTTAACAATTCACTCTAACAGGTCATATGTAAAATAAAGAAATGACCAATTCACTACTTTTTGGCCAGTTCAAATATATTTATAGAACTATTACGTTATATTTCCGCTGCGACAGACTGGTGACCTGTCCAGCGTGTGTACCCTGTGGTATACTATCTATATACAGTATATATCTATATACTGTATATTTCTTTCTTGTCCATACCAACAGTATGTTGCCTTTTGTTCTTACCTGGTGACCTCAAACACTTCTTCTTTCTCGTGAATTCTGCGGTCGTTGTCAGCCTTCACCTGAGCCAGCTCCAGCTCCAACCTTCTTCCACCTGGAAACACACACAGTGTCTGCTTTTTTGTCACATGTCAAATCTTAAACCTTTCTAAATAATGTCATAATATTTTTAAAACACTGGGAAAATAAGGCACATCCTCATCTTCCGAAAGAGATTCTTTGTACCTCCAGTGAAGCTTCAGCCTCCTCCAGAGCCATCTGCAGCTCCTCTTTCTCCACCTCCAGTTTCTTCTTGGCTCGTGGACGCCTCAGCCTCCCTCCCCAAGCTGACAGTCAACCCCTTGATCTGTGGGGAAAGGACACAGAAATAAAAAGACAACAGTTTGCCAGTTATGATCAGCTGTAACTGGACAAGTTAGAAAGCATCTGAGAGGGTTTTGTTCTGCTTGCAGACAGTCATCAAGTGATCCTGGCTCTCCGTCTCCAGCATGTAGATCTCCATCATGTAGGAGCAGCTTTCCTTCTGGCTGTTCTCGAGTTCCAGTTGCAGCTCCTCATTCATCTCATTCTTTGATATATCATTACAGAAAGCATTAATATAATACACAAGTGCATTATCCACACAAAAGATGAGGATAACTGGATCAGAAATTAGTTGGGTAACTAAGTTTCTAAGTAATAGCTTTGAATAATCAGACGCTCCAGCATTGCTCTTGTTTCCAGTGCCTGTGAAGACATTTTGCTTGTTTGTTGGATTTTTGCCTCTTGACTGCTCTCTGCTGGATTTGTTTGTTAACAACTAACCTCATGTGTATGACCTCTGCCTGGTAATAGCCTCTGGTGCTTCTGTGTCCTGTCCTGCTTTGTTTATTACAGCTAGTCAAAAACATTAAGTAATATTAAGGCATTATTTAGGGCTGTACACATTGAGATTTTGTTTTTGTGCATGTGTACCTTCTCTAGGTCTATAGTGAGGTCCTCCACCTCTCCCTGCAACCTCTGCTTGACCTTTTCCAGGCTGGCAGCTCTGGCCTGAGCCGCCTCTGCTGCCTCCTCAGCCTCCTGGAGACGCACTGCAAGTTTGCGCCTGGGAGAGAGTGGGAGGAAAGAACCAGAGTGGAATTTAAATTAACATTTTATCACCATCATGATTCATAAGACTCTTTCTTTTTTTTTAATTCTTTTGAACCTACTTGGTCTCCTCCAGCTCCTCGGTGCGGTTTATGGCATCTCATACTTGCTCCTCCATGTGGTGACGTCAGCAGTGAGCTTGGACACAAGACGCTGTAGCCCCCCCACAGGATTCTAACTCCTCATCCAGCTGCTCCTTTAACACCGAGAGATCGTGCCGGGCATTCACCAGGGCCACGACGGCTGAGTTATGAGCCTGTGGATAAAGAGGGGAGAGACGTAGTCTCGTCTTAGTTGTAGATTTTATATCTAACTGAGGTCTGATTGTCATTATTTTAGTAGGCAAATGCATGATGCATCTAGCTCAACAGGGAACAGTAACGCATGCATCCACCTTCTCACCAGTCAGATGGATTTTGGCAGCACTGAGCTCTGTCTGAGTGCGCTCCATCTCAGCCAGGCGAGCGTTTGCCTCTGCCACGCTGTCCTCCACTTTGCAGGCATGGGCCTCAGAGTTCATCTATAAGAGTGGTTGAGCGTCTATGTTTGTGGGTGTTTTATTTTGAAAGAGTTAAGCGCACACGATTCTAAAGATCTAGCTTTGCTTTCTGAGCAGCTTTCACGCTGATGTTGAGATCTCCCACTTCTTCCGGTCTGTCACTGAGGTCCACCAGATCTCGTGACAGCTCTGCTCTGTGCTTCTCTACCTAACATGAAAACAACTTCACTCTCTAGCTGTAGCATAATGTCATATGCCTGCGTATTTATACTTGAATACGTATGTGTAGTGGTCAGGTTTGTATCACGTTTGGACTGATATAGCCTCTCAAAGATGAAACTGCTGGTTAAAGCTGTGATACAAGCTGTCCGTGTACCTTGGCTCTCATGGCTCGTTCAGCTTCCAGCTCCTCCTCCAGCTCCTCAATGCGTCCCTGAAAGAGGATAGAAAACGAATCAACGCGTGCATAATCACTCACAGCAAAAACCTTGCGTCTTTAAAGCCAGACTATTAATCATCACTGCTCTTTATCCTCTTTTGCTTCTTCCACTTTCCTTTTTCCAAATTTTCACATTGCAATGCTTCTTTGCTCCCATCATAGTAATTTTAGCCATCCGGTTAGCTTTCATTTGCTTTCACCAAGCTTTAACCTTTTTTTCTCTTCACTTCCAATAAAAGTTCACTTTTATCAGTGTATTTATTAGAATTTATCCTGTAGGGTGAAGATGCTATGATTCTTTTGGTGACCAGGATGGACAGAGTTACATCAGAGGGACGGCTACGGTTGACTCCTCTGGAGAGAAAGTTAGAGAGGTTTAGAAGAAGGTTTGGACATGTGCAGAGGACAGATAGTGGATATGTGTAACAGATGAGGATGCTAGGGATGGGGTGAGACGGAGGCAGATAATGTGTGGCTAACCCTAATGGGAGCAGCCAAAAGAGAATGAACAATCCTCCAACTGTTGGTAAGACATTTAATGGATAAATAGAAATTTAAGCTTCATTATGATGCCGTCAGAGAGGTCAGATGACCACCAGACTCAGAGTGTTGGAACTTGCTGTGTAAACAATAGACCAACCAGTACAGCCATCTGTGCTGCTAAAAATAATTTACAATTGTAGTTCAGGTTTTGCATAAAAAGCATCTACAACTGCTAAAGTGTACATCTTATATGGTGCTTCTGACACCCTGTTACCCCTGATAGAAGAAGGAACAGTTTCAAATAACCCTTATTAAGAATATAGTGAAAATAAAAAGCTATTGTAGTTTCACCAACCTGGTGTTCTTCTTTGAGTTTCCAGGTGAGCGTGGTGCTCAGAGCTCGCTCGTCCTCCTGCTTTGAGTTCATGTTGTTAGTTTCAAAGTCTCTCCTTTAAACACACAACAAACAGAGACAGCAGAACGTGAAAGAGGGTCCACTTCCACTGACAGTTTGTAGACAACAGGAACATACACAAATATATGTAGAAAATGGTATAATCTTTTTTTCCTCTATGTTATACTTACAGATGAGGTCAATATGATGAGACAAAAAGCATGTCTCTATAATGTCGGGCTTTAAATTTTGAGATGAAGACAAATTTTAGGTTACTTTTAGATTAGCCTTTCAAGAAAGTAGTAGTTATGTTTATCAAGTGCAAGTGTCCAGGAAATAAATGTAAATCCGCGTGTGTGTGTGTGTGTGTGTGTGTGTGTGTGTGTGTGTGTGTGTGTGTGTGTGTGTGTGTGTGTGTGCACTCTGCCTCCTCTCTCACTTTTCATATGCCAGCTCCCATTCGTTAAGTGGCAGGGTACACTCTGGACAGGTCACCATTTAGTCATAACCTTCAAATTTTGCATCAAATCTCCTGGTTTTGTGGTTATTTGTCCAAATGTCTGCAGGCACAGAAAATGCAAATGAATGGAACAAATGAGCTACATCTCATCAGCTGCTACATTCCCGTTCCCTGTGCCCTTAACCTGTTTGTCCTTCTCAGTCTTGGCCAGTGTAGACTCCAGGGAGTCCAGGTCTCTCCTCAGCTCATGCACTTTCCCCTCTAGCTGCCTTCTCTGGTTGTGAAGAGACGCTGTGTTGCCTTCTTCATTCTCCAGGCGCTCATTTAGATCCTAAATTCACAATTATTTGTCCAAACAAAAAAAAGGAAAAGGACTTTTTTGTGGATTCCAAGAAATGAAAAGCTCTAAATAATAATGACCTCGTAGTTTTTAATGAGTATTCGACCTTGTGTATGTGCTAAACATACACAAGGCCATTTTGCTAGTTATCCCAGCATTAAATTTTACTTCATTTATATTCATATATATACTGGTGATACAAGTTATTATTACTGACAAAAAATCCCCTTTATCCTGTTTGCTGCTGTATTACTGCAGATTATACCAAATGGCCTCCACTGAGCTCTGCTGGTAGATGCTAAAGACGTCTGTAACACAGTACAGTTCCTGTATTGCAAATTACCTGCACAGTCTCCTCCAGCTGGACCTTCTGGTGCATCAGCCGTGTGCAGCGCTCCTCTGCATCACCCACTGTGTCCTGCTCCTGCAGAGAGACAAAGGCACAAGAGAAACAAAGCAATTTAAAGATGTATAATATGTATTACCCTGATGTAACGGTAACACATGGGAACCACAAACATTGGCTCATAAGCATCCTTTACACTAAAGAAACAACAAACGCATCAGCCTTTTATTGTATTGGTTGTTTTACTGCGCTACTTTGCAGAAGAAAGATTTCCAATATACTACAGGAATTTAATTTGCAGGACTCTGAATGTAGCATAAATGCACAGAAACGTCTGCTAAGCAGTGCTGTGTGTAGACATAATGATCTACTTACTGCAGCCAATGACAGGGCAAGGTCATTCTTCTCTTGTGACAGAGTGACAAGCTTTGCTTCCAGATCTTTAATCTTGCTCTCCAGTCCCTTCACCTTCTCCTCTGCCACCCTCAGCTCCTCCTCCTTAGCTTTGAAGGTGTCTTCCTGACGTGCAACCATCAGCAGGGGCTTCACCTGTTGGCACAAAGCAGGAAATATGATGATGAAAATATAATGATGATGATTAATCATTTGTCAAGAGGAGTAATTTCAAAATTTGACCTTAGTATAGAGTTTCCACTAACCCCAGAAGCGTAACTGGAGGAACTTCCTCACATTGTGCTGGATACCCATCAGTGCAATTCTGTGACACACACACACACACACACACACACACACACACACACACACACACACACACACACACACACACACACACACACACACACACACACACACACACACACACACACACACACACACACACACACACACACACACACACACACACACACACACACACACACACACACACACACACACACACACACACACACACAACAGCTACAGTACTGTGCATGCACGCATATACAAACAGATGCACACACTGAGGGTCGATCCAGCATCTTCTTAAACTCAATCCTCATCAGAAATCCTCTAAGCTGATCCTGCAACATGGTTATGATCTTTGCCAGCCGCTCATCACGCATGTCCTCCAGCTATGCCAGGACGCCCGCCTTGAAAAAAAATCCTGGCAGGATGGGAGGAAAACACGGACAAGCAAAAGATGGAAAAAAGAAAGACAAAGAAAAAAGGAAATGACAGAAAAAACGAGGGCCTATGGTCAGTCTTTAGATACACAAACAGTTTGGAACTGTCATGAAACGCTGTGTGGCAGGCAGGAGTAGGACCCAAGGTGCAGACACTCAGACTCGAAGGATGAACTCAAAACTCAGCTTTATTGCTGGCAGGGGGAAAGCATACAAAACTAAACTGGGAAATATAAACTTACATTTGACGGGGAGGCACACAAGGAAACACACAGCTTGAGGGACGACGCGACACAGACTCAGAGAAACACAGGGTTTAAATACACTGGGAAGTAACGAGGGGAATGAGACACAGAAGGAGGGCACAGCTGGGAGAAATCAGGACTGACGAGACAGGGAAGCAAAGCAGGACACCTTCACATAAGACACGGACCTTCAAAATAAAACAGGAAAACACACACACACACACACACACACACACACACACACACACACACACACACACACACACACACACACACGCAAGGACACAGACTCGAGACGGGCTTCACACAGGGACCTGACCACACTAGAGGGATACACAGGCAGGGACGACAGAAAACAGAGGGAGCACAGAATGAACACTTGGGAAACCAAAACAAACTGTCATAATTCATAATATCAAAAATAAGAGTACAAAATCAAAAACACTGGGTCACCGACCCAGAACCATGACAGTACCCCCACAAGGGCTGGCCCCAGACAGCCCAACACAAGAAAACAAAAAACGACCAAAACAGAAAACAACCCGACCAGGGCGGGCGGCGGGGCCCAGGAAGGAGGGCCCGAGGCGAAACAAAACAGGAGCACCACGAGCCCAAAACGACACGCGCACAAAAACACTGGCGCACAAAGAACAGTTCAGCAGGAAGTCAGGGGCCCCACCGTGCGGACGGCAACGGCGGCAACAGAAAAACAGGTCAGGGGCCGACCCGAGGTCGCCGCACAAAAGTTCATAAGTCAAGCGGTCGGGGCCGACCAGGTGGGTGGCACAGGCGACAGAGCCGGTCAGGAGGCCGGCCATGCAGAAACCAACGGCCGCTGGCGACGAGAAGCAGCTCGGGGGCCGACCGTGCGGACAGCAACGGCGGCGACGTGGAAGCAGTTTGGGGCGGCGGCGCGGACGGGCGGCGACGTGGAAGCAGTTCGGGGCCGGCGCGCGACGGGCGGCGGACGTGGAAGCAGTTCGGGGGCGGCCGCGCGGACGGGCGGCGACGTGGAAGCAGTTCGGGGCCGGCGCGCGGACGGGCGGCGACGTGGAAGCAGTTGGGGGCGGCCGCGCGGACGGCGGCGACGTGGAAGCAGTTCGGGGCTGCCCTCGACGGCCATGATGCCGACTCAGAGGCCTGGAAAGCGGCCGGCGACGCCGAGGCGGCAGTTGGTGACCTGAGAACGGCGAGGCCCCGCAGCTCCAGGCAAGATAGAGGCGGCGGCCGAGGCTGATGCAGAGGCTGATGCAGAGGCTGATGCAGAGGCTGATGCAGAGGCTGATGCAGAGGCTGATGCAGAGGCTGATGCAGAGGCTGATGCAGAGGCTGATGCAGAGGCTGATGCAGAGGCTGATGCAGAGGCTGATGCAGAGGCTGATGCAGAGGCTGATGCAGAGGTTGATGCAGAGGCTGCGCCAGGCGGCCGGAGCCGATGCAGGTGAGGCTGCAGCAGGTGGCTGGACGGGCTCCTCGGGCCTCCAGCTGACGAGGCAGGAACAGGCGGGGCGTGGCAGCCACAGGACCAGGCGACGTTGAAGCCGAAGCAGAGGCTGGACCGGGCGACGTTGAAGCCGAAGCAGAGGCTGGACCGGGCGACGTTGAAGCCGAAGCAGAGGCTGGACCGGGCGACGTTGAAGCCGAAGCAGAGGCTGGACCGGGCGACGTTGAAGCCGAAGCAGAGGCTGGACCGGGCGACGTTGAAGCCGAAGCAGAGGCTGGACCGGGCGACGTTGAAGCGAAGCAGAGGCTGGACCGGGCGACGTTGAAGCCAAGCAGAGGCTGGACCGGGCGACGTTGAAGCGAAGCAGAGGCTGGACCGGGCGACGTTGAAGCGAAGCAGAGGCTGGACCGGGCGGCGAGGCTGAAGGCTCAAGGCTGGACCAGGTGAAGATGAGGCTGAAGGCGACGGCATGGAAGTCGGAGACTGTGGCGCCGCCGGAGACGGCGGCGCTGCCGGAGACGGCGGCGCTGCAGGCGACGGCGTGGGCGATGCAGCTGATGAGGACGAAGACTCGGAGGCTGCTGCGGACATGGAGGCTGAGGATGGCTGGACGGGCCCCTCGGACCCTCCAGCGGAGACAGGCGGCTGGACGGGCCCCTCGGACCCTCCAGCGGAGACAGGCGGCTGGACGGGCCCCTCGGACCCTCCAGCGGAGAAGGCAGGTGGCGGCATGGGAGCCGCGGAGTGCTGGATGGGCCCATCAGAGCCTCCAGCAGGAGCTGATGCAGAGCCAGAGGGAATTGGGACCCCTGGCTCAATGTTACGCTGGCCAGAAAACTGAACTGCTACGGAGAACTGGGCCAATGGGTCAGGTGCGAGCTGAGCTACTGGTGGTGGTGAAAGAGGAGTGGGTGGTGGAGTTGATGGCTTCACAGGGGAATGAACTAGGGGTGACTGCACAGGGAACCGAACTAGAGGCGACTGTACAGGAGACTGAGCTAGAGGTAGTAGTGACGGTTGGGGAGAAAGTGGAGCTGGTGGTTGAGTGGAAGACTGCACTGGGGAAGGCTGAACTGCCGGAGACTGCAGTGACGGTTGTGGTTGAGGTGCAACGGGTGGAAGGGTGGCTGAATTGGCTGCGGGCCAGGCGGCTAATGGCTCAGCTACCGAGTGCATTAATGGCAGGGCTATAGAGTGAATGACTGACTGAGTGGTAGCCTGGACGGCTGAGTGTGGTGATGATTGTGGTGGAAGAGAAGCAGGTGGTAGTGTGGATGATGGGGCTAAGGGCAACTCAGTGGCAGGCCGAACTGAAGGAGGCTGGGCAGCTGAGTGAGCTGCAGGAGGCTGGGCAGCTGAGTGGGCTGCAGGAGGCTGGGCAGCTGAGTGGGCTGCAGGAGGCTGGGCAGCTGAGTGGGCTGCAGGAGGCTGGGCAGCTGAGTGGGCTGCAGGAGGCTGGGCAGCTGAGTGGGCTGCAGGAGGCTGGGCAGCTGAGTGGGCTGCAGGAGGCTGGGCAGCTGAGTGGGCTGCAGGAGGCTGGGCAGCTGAGTGGGCTGCAGGAGGCTGGGCAGCTGAGTGGGCTGCAGGAGGCTGGGCAGCTGAGTGAAAACAAATGGTTCCAGAATGAACAGTCCCAAATTCAGGAAACTCTTGGATATTGTCTCTTTCTTTTACCACAGCTGGCGACTCAGAGGTCACGGGGTCTAGCTGTGGTGATGGACGTCGGCGGCGTGATCGCCGCTTCCTTTTTGATGATGACTCCAATGGGCCGGGCAGCTCCACGTCCGGCCTGTCGGGCAGGTGAGTTGTAGCAGCTGGGGGATGAATGTGGAGCTCATTTAGGATAAAATCCTGTTCGAGCGGGTGGAGCGCACCGAGAAGCCAAGGGAGACCAGAAATCAATCTCTGTAGCTTAGTTTCCAAAGCGCAATGGAGCTCCTTCCCCTCATGTTCTAACCAGAGTCTAAGGAGTCTCTCCACAGAGTAAATAATGTCTTGACGCAGTTCTTCTGGTGGGTTGAGTGCTGCTGGGTCCATGTCTGGTCGCGTCGTTCTGTCATGAAACGCTGTGTGGCAGGCAGGAGTAGGACCCAAGGTGCAGACACTCAGACTCGAAGGATGAACTCAAAACTCAGCTTTATTGCTGGCAGGGGAAAGCATACAAAACTAAACTGGGAAATATAAACTTACATTTGACGGGAGGCACACAAGGAAACACACAGCTTGAGGACGACGCGACACAGACTCAGAGAAACACAGGGTTTAAATACACTGGGAAGTAACGAGGGGAATGAGACACAGAAGGAGGGCACAGCTGGGAGAAATCAGGACTGACGAGACAGGGAAGCAAAGCAGGACACCTTCACATAAGACACGGACCTTCAAAATAAAACAGGAAACACACACACACACACACACACACACACACACGCAAGGACACAGACTCCGAGACGCGGGCTTCACACAGGGACCTGACCACACTAGAGGGGATACACAGGCAGGGACGACGGAAAACAGAGGGAGCACAGAATGAACACTTGGGAAACCAAAACAAACTGTCATAATTCATAATATCAAAAATAAGAGTACAAAATCAAAAACACTGGGTCACCGACCCAGAACCATGACAGGAACATATTACAGACAGTATTATACTAGTACTATAATATTATATACTATACTATATCTGTACCAGATGTCAATAGTAGATAGTATTTAACCGTCATAATCATCACTTATGCTTTTTGAAGATTTAAATCATAAGGAAATATAGCCAATGTATGATTTTATTGAAGTGAAGGAATATTGTAGCAAATTATGACAAACTTTACCTTTTAATAAACTTGATTTATACAACATACACATCATGTGTTCACCACTCTGTTAGTCATAATGCAGGTGTGTACTTGCAGGTGTACCTCGGAGTGGCTCCATGTTATCTAGGCCGATGGAATTTAGGATGAGCTCAGAGGCCTTCTTGTTGTCAACAAATCCCTTGAGGATGATGTGGGTGTTGAGGATATAGTACCTGGACATATTACAGAGAAGACCAGAGAGGAAAAAGAGTAACAAAAAAAATGATCACGCTCAAATGATTGCTTTATTTTATTTATATAGCAACAACAACTTTCACTTCAAGGCGCTTTATATTTTAAGGTAAAGACTCTGCAGTCCAAGATTGAAGTGCTCTGTTGGGATTGAACTAACTAAACTGTAGTTACATTGTGTATGTGGGATAAATACAGATGTAGTTAGACCTTGGTTTGAACTCTGGGTACTGTAGTCGGTTAGGAAATCCTTTCCCTCTAACACCCCACTACAGGCATGCTGGTGCAGGATGAGAAGACTGTCTGTCACACCTTTGCAACACAAACAATAAAGAATGAAATCACGAATACCAAGATCAGATTTGGAAACTAAAATTATTCACCGATGTCTATGACAGAGTTCCCAGATTCATCACTGTTTTTCACATTAAAGCAAAACTCACAAAGACTTTTAGCCACTGACCTGACTTCTTAAACTCAATGGGCACAATGCAGCGAACAAAGTGGGGAGGAGTGCTCCACAGGGTGCTCATCAGCTTCTTGAGTTGTGCCTATTGTACATAAGTAGTTAAAGGTAGACTATGAGCAATCTATGACATTTGCATTGTTCTTATTTCTTGAATTTTACGTTTTGTATTGTCCTTAAGTCCTTTTTTACCCTCTCTTACTTTATGGTTATCGTGCAGTATCTGCAGATGTGTATGTGTTCCTGTGGATGTGTGAGTTGCTCTGTAGAATTTGGAGACGGTTTGGAAGGAAGACCCTTTTTTCTGTTTCTTGGATCCTCCAGAAGTGTCCTCTTCTTTGAAGAGAAGGGCCAGCAAGGGCATTGACGACTTCTGGAAGAGTCCCACCACTGTCTCATTCATGGGGGGCTTTGTTCTTATCCAGCCACCCTGTTATATTGTAGCCCACCTATGAGAGGTAAAAACAGCTTAAAGTCACACATTAGCATTGATTTCACTGACAGAAGCATTTTGAAATAACTTCTAATCAAAGCTTTATTCCATCACATACACATGTTTGGAGCCATTCGTGTATTTACCAGCCAGTAATCTCTTAGGAAGTACTTGCAGTGCCAACATAGTGCATCAGTGGGCTTTGGCCAATTTCTTCCCCCCTTCTGGCTTGAGGAAGCTGGAGGACTTGCCCAGGTGGTTTTCATACAGACCTGCTTTGAAAGTTGCATCAGTTGGTTTTAGAAACACACACTGTTCCTCCAAGATGGAGAAATTCCCAATAGGCTGGAGGGGGGATAAAATACATTAAGGTGGAAATAATGCCCCCTGAGTGCATACAGCTTTTCTGAGAGTATGTTTGTGTTACCCTCTGCAACAGGTCCAGGCCAAGTCGATAAAGGCCCTCCTACTTGTACTCTTCCTGCTCCATGTGGTGGTTAAAGAACTGATGCAGCTTCTTGTTGGTGAAGATGATGCACAGCTGCTCAAAGCTGTTGAACTGGAGACAAAGCACAGAGCACGACCCTGTGAGCTGACAAGGGGACGTAGCACATTGTAGCTTCTGATCGAGACCACTCTGCCAAAAGCTTACTTCAAAGATTTCAAACCCAGCATTCTCTAGCACTGTGAAGAACTGCCGCTGCATCTCGGTGTCCAGTGTCTTATTAATGCGGGTCACCATCCACTTGAACATGCGGTCATAGGCGGCTTTTGCCAGAGCATCGATGGAGTACACACACTGGTCTTGGTTCTGACTTGAAAATTCAAGCTCAAATTGGATGGTCTTTAAAATGTGAATGAGTCCATCGGCACCTTTGTTAAATAAGTAATTACAAGGACCTTTAGTACTGAAGTGTTCTCATAGCTTTGGTCACAAACTCATTGCCAACCTTGACGCGGGGACATGTTATGCCCTTCTGCAGCTCCCCGGAGTTGATGGCCATGAGGTGGGCAACTTTGTCAGCCACTTTAGAGGAGAGAGAGGACAAGGATCTAATTACACAGCTGAAAAATAGGCTGCTGCCAAGACTGTGATTAATGGAAGCAACAAAAAAAAACAATATGCAGTGGATGAAAAAATATTTGGTTGTATGTCAAAATGGAAGGGCATGTTTTAGGAGCAGGAGAGAGCTAAAAAGAAGAACTGGGGTAGGCTTGAGAGAGGGAGGTAAACTTTCTCTACCCTCAGTGGAGTCCACATCAGCCTGCTCCTCTCTGGGTTTCTGTTTGAGCTTCATGTTTCCAAAGTGCATTACACTTCCGATCAGTTTGTAAACGCTCATCTTCTCCTCAGGAGTGAAGCCCAGGGCATCAGAGTCCTCCTGTGGACACACAAGCAGAGAGAACAGAGCGTACAGGGAACAGAGTATCAGAATAAAGCTGTACAAAAAGACGCAACAGCACCATCAACAGGCCAATACGTTTGAATAACCAAATGTTGATACAAACTCTGAATGAAAGATAAAAGCTTTCGGTGTGAGCACAAGAGTGAGCGCACGTCAGTGAGCAGCAGCTCCTCGCCGTCGTCCACCAGAGTGACTCCCTGACACACCCACACTGTTTCGGGTAAGGTAATGATACTTTACCTTTTTGTTATAATGAAAAGAAACACCACAGTTACTACACTACAAGATTTTATAAAATATTGATTTCTTAAACTATGTCCTTTAGACTCAAAAAACAAACTTAAACTCATCAGCACACCCAAATATGTTTAGCTGTACCAAAAAATAAAAATAAAACTGTTTATGGCCTGGTACAAAACATCCTTTAATTAAAGTTTAACAGGGGTGTGGTCACTTTGATCAGCAGGTATATAAAAACAAGGAGGCTAGCTACTAGCTGTCTGCAGTCCTTCGTCACAGATAAATTAGGCCACTAATTGGTGCTTTATTTGCCTTTTTGAGTTTTTAATGCAATTACACGATAGTTAAATAAATGGGTCCATAGTGTAGTAAGGTTTCTACATTTGCTTGGTTCAGCTTCAGTCAGCCACACAAGTCCACTTTGGGGTTCTGTTAGCGTGAGCATTGGGTGCAGGTAGCCAAGACTAGCTGCTTTTTCTTTTTTTTTCTTTTTTTTTTGTCTGTCCCATTTGGTTCTTAAGCCGTCAGAATTGTTGTCTGAAGACCAACAAGGATACCAAATGGATTTATTTTGCCAAATGGATCATCATGGCATTGCCGTATTGGTCCATTTGATCAAACTTTGTTGTTATTATTTATTTTATTTTCAGTTGTTACAGATGGGACAGACATGACTGGGGGATAGGAAAGGAGAAAGAAAGAGAGGAAGGAAAAGAAAACAGAAGGAAAAGGGACAGTGAGAAAGGGCACTTACAAAGACAAAGAGAAAGAAAAAAAAAAAAAATCTCCTGGATCACCTGTTGAGAGAAAAAAAGAGAAGACAAGCAGAAAAACCAAACAAAACAAAGCAACATACTAAACACAACACCATCACGTTAATCTAGCTGAGTGTGAACAGCAGTAAATACTAAATATTGAAAGTTGTTGTGCAGCACGCAGGACAGACAGCGCACAATGTGCTTTGAAGTAGCAGCTAAGAAAGGTGTAGTTTATGTTCACGAACAGTGAACACCCGTGTGCACACCTGTGTGGATCAACGCGCTTGTATACAAAATGTTTTCCCATGTAACGGTCTGCTAGAGGGTGTGGAGGCCCATAGCCCCGTCCCCAGGGCATGAAGCAGGCATGGAGGAGATCCAGGCTCCAGACATCCAGAGGACCCAGAGTGCGAGAGCCCAAGGAGGACCACCGGAGGGGCATCCGTGCCACCTTCCTGGGAAGGGCTGAGGAGATCCCCAGACGAGGGGTCACCCAGTAGCCACGGAGCAGAAGCCAGAGGGGCTGCACCGGCGTGCCCGCCGGCTCTGCCGGCAGCCAGCTGTGCCAGAGTGAACCGAGTTGCAGGCCCCGAGGCCGGAGGCCCGAGGGCCCCTTTGCCCGGAAGAGGCCTGACCGAGCAACAGGCATCGGGCCCCGCCAAGTAGCCACGGGAGTGAGCGGTGCATACCTGAGCGCCCAGCCCCGGACACCAAGAACCACCAATGCACCAACCCCTGAGGGCATCAGTTACCAGCAGGGAGTGTGGTGAGGGGAGATAGGCCTCCACACTTGGAGGGCCTGGGAGTACCCAGGAGGTGGAGTCTAAGACCAGACCTGACATATAGACACAGACAAACAGGCACATACAGACATAAACATGCTTTCCCACCCTCATGCACACATATACAAACACTCAGCACTCACCCAACGTAGGGATAGACATACATAGACATGTACACACAATCATACTCCCCAAACATACTCTATGCCCTGGGTCCAGGTACCCTCGCCCAGAGGGGAAACGGCACCAGACCCAAGAGATGTGACCCTTTCCCCGGGGTGGAGGCAAGCAGACCGCCCCAGGCTCCGCAGCAGCAGGGAGGCCAATCGGACAGCCAACACCTCCTCCCAGCCCCCGCCCGATGGCTAGTAGAGAACGGGGTGTGTGAAGACCCCATACCTCCCTCCTCCTCCCGCCGTGTGTAGTGTTGCTGCGTGTTGTTCTAAAGTGCATTTAAAACAAGGAGGGCATGGTGCTGCTGCCAGACAGCAGCAGGTGTTGCACGGCCCCTCCCGAGAACCCTCAATGTCTACATGGATTTAAAATTGAGAGGTGGGCACGGCGCCAGAGGTAGGGTTGAATACACAGACCGTCCTCTGGACGCCGTTAACGTGATCACCCTCAAGGCCTATATATATATATATATATATATATATATGTGTGTGTGTTATGAGAGTGTGAATAATGTGGATGTCTAAGTTGTGAAATAAAATTGAGGCACAGGTGGCCAGAAGGGGACAGAGGGGGGAATGCCTCCCCTGCACCCTGGTGACACACCCGCACCCCAAGGCCCTACCTGTGTGGGTGGGTGTGGTGGAGCGGGAAGAGGGAGGCAGCCGGGATGGGAGGAAAGAAGGAGGGGCAAGATGCCCCTCCTTAGGGCCAGCTCCCGGCTGACCCCAGTAGGCACCCCCGTCCTCTAGTACCCACCAAGGCAAGGGAGCCCAGGCCCATCCCGATCGGGGCCCACAGCAGCAGCACCGCTAAGCCCCACAGGACCTGGGGAAGCCCACCCCACCCCACCGCAGAGGAAACTATACCCACCCCAACATTCAATCATCTCCAGACTACACAAGACAACAGACACCCAGGTTAGGTTTATTCTCCACCTCTCCTGTGTCTCTCCCCACCTGCAGAGTGGACTTCTGCAAGGATGGAACAACCTCCCTGCCAGTTGAAGAGTCCCCAGTTAGGTCGATGCACCAGAGGCCCCTGCGCCAGGGCTGAGCCCCGTGCACCCACCGGCCCACAACCTCGGCGACACACCGGCGAGGACCGAAGCCCCCAAGGCCCAGCCAGAGCCCCATCACGGAGACGGCACCCCGAACCCCAAGCCCCCGCCTGCCCCGGATCCACTCAGGGGCAGCCAGGCTACCAGGCCAGTAACCCACGTCCGCCAGTACAGACCATCCCCAGCCCCGCTGCACGCAGCCACAAGGAGAACACCCTCTAAGAGCGACCAGAGCCACTCACCAGGTTATGACCACAACCCCCCGGGTTGTGCCCTCCAGGGATAACGTCTCTAGGGGTTCTCCTGGCGCCCTAAGCCCATCCCAACCTCCACATCAACCACAATAGCGAAGGCAGGACCAAACCATGACCCCCACCCCACTAGGTGATGAAGCCGATCAAAGGAGCCCAAAGGGATTGATCAAATGTGGTGGCAGAGGCTGTATCAAGACTAATGTGATCTATTAGATGGTTTTTATATTGAACTGTTTATGGCCTGGTACAAAACATCCTTTAATTAAAGTTTAACAGGGGTGTGGTCACTTTGATCAGCAGGTATATAAAAACAAGGAGGCTAGCTACTAGCTGTCTGCAGTCCTTCGTCACAGATAAATTAGGCCACTAATTGGTGCTTTATTTGCCTTTTTGAGTTTTTAATGCAATTACACGATAGTTAAATAAATGGGTCCATAGTGTAGTAAGGTTTCTACATTTGCTTGGTTCAGCTTCAGTCAGCCACACAAGTCCACTTTGGGGTTCTGTTAGCGTGAGCATTGGGTGCAGGTAGCCAAGACTAGCTGCTTTTTCTTAACTGATAAGTAAATACCCTGTTGTAACTGCCCCTAAGACATTTGTCCTCCAGGTTTGGTGAATGAAACTGCAATTATTCAGTCTTTTAATAAGTGAAAGCTGCAAACAGTGGTTTTGCCTTTTCATGAGGTATGCTAGCTAGATAGCGCTAGACCCTCTCGGCCAAACATAGTGACTTCTGGTTCCAAGTAAAGTTACTGGTTCAAAATGTAAAATAAGTGTACAAATCAACAGATGGTGTCACATTGGCTGAACTGCTGAATTTACTTGTATTTCAGTATTTTTCAGACATATTAAATTTGTGTTAATATTAATACGCATTCTTCGCTGTTTCCATTCATATGTAATTATTCAATCGTGTATTGCTTTACTTTTAGTTTCAACCTTTAATCTACTGCTTTTGGCGGGTTTCACTATTTTCTTTTAGCTCCCTGAGTCTTAAAGCTAACATAATTAACATTACTCCAACCATGTTACGTTATTGAGTCAGCAGTCTACTCACTTGCTGACTACTTTTCATTTACTAAAGCTACAACTTATTGAAGTAAATGCATTTAAAATTCATTTTAAATTTATTCCATTGAATTAGCTGAGCTACACCTCGAACTCTCCACATGCTACCTTACAGCTGCACTGGTATCTCCTACAAGTTTTCATGTTGGGAATCAGTCATTCAGGTGACACTTTTTCAAAACTGGGACTCTAGAAAGCTTAAAAAACTGATCCTATTAAAATAGATTTGGTGGCTCCACAGTCAACACATTTGACTAACACACAAAAGACCCCTGGTTTGAGACCAAGAAGAGGAACAAATCACAAGATAGTGTACTTTTTTTGCTGGTCTTACGCCTGGATAAATGTATGTTGTGTCACAAGGGCAACTGGTGCAAAATTTGACAACTCAGACACGTGGATAAATTCACCACGGTGACCCCCTGGGAAAACAGAGAGTACCCACAAGAACATATCTCTGTGACCCAGGGATAGTCTGTCCTTCATGATATCCCAAAATGATTTAACGTAATAATATTTTCATTTTTTTTCTGGTAACATTCCTTTTTATTTTATGAGCATTAAAACTGTGGAAATTAAAAATGAAAGAAACACATTTCAATACACACAAAAAAAACTTCTCTTAGTCAAGCTTTTTGGTTAAACTGCATTCAGCACCTAACAGGCACCTGAAGCTGTGCTTTTATGTCACCTCACCGATCACACTAACAGTGATTGTGCAAGATGTGACAGAGGGCTGAGTGAGGCAGAAAGGATTTTACTCAGAATTGTGGAAGGTGAGTCAGACTTATTGCTGTCAGGGGATGGGGTGGAGGAGGGCCAAACATCAGAGCAGGAAGGTTGGAGCTCAGAGGAGGACATACCAGCTTTTGAGAAGCCTGAGCAGGAACAAAAACGTGACACCGGGAGTCCATTATAGATAAGACGTGTTGTGTAAGCTACGGTACCTGGGTCTGGATCGAGGATATCCGAGTCATACTGTGAACATACACATGCTAAAAATGCTTTCAGTTTTAAAGCTGCCTTCAGATAGCAGCACCTCCTTGTAGTTTTATGTGCTGTGACTTGTTTTGTTTTTTTTCCCACAAACCTGGTTGCTTATTAACTGTTTGATGTAATCAAAGAGCCTCCAGTTTTGGTGGCTGTGGGCAACATTGTCCTACTTTTAATTTTTCATACTGTAAACTTTTTTTAAACGCAATTTTAGGAGGTTTGAAACAGAATTGATATGGAAAGAAGAGCTGGGGTTTAGAGCACCTTTGGGAAATATATTAATTATATAAATCAGCAAAGCAAATAGTTTAAGAAACCAAACTTTTATTTTATTGTATGTGTGTGTGTGTGTTCCACTTCTACACATTGCAATGTGAAAAAACTTCAGAGCCCTAGCTTACACGATGCTTTTTACCTATAATGAGCAGCGAGCGTTGTCGCTTTGTCCCTGCTCAGGCTCCTTGAAAGCTGGTATGTCGTCCTCTGAGCTTTCACCTTCCCGCTCTAATGTCTGGCCCTCCTCCGCCTCATCCCCTGACAGCAATAAGTCTGACTCCCCTTCTACAGCTCTGACTAAAATCCTTTGTTCCTCACTCAGTCCTCTGCCTTCTGAAGCATGGACATATTGCAATGGGAATTAGTAAGTCCTGCTGTCCACTGTTCAATTAAACTTTATTTATATAGAGCCAAATCACAGCAACAGGTGCCTGAACTTGCTTTATATTGTAAGGTAAAGACCCTACAATAACACAGAGAAAACAGTGAAAGAACGCTACAAAGAACACCGATTAAAAGCTTTGTTTTGAAAGCGTTATAATTTCTGTATATTTCTGAAACTGATGTTGGGAATCACATATAGAAGAAACAGATTTTTAGCAATAGAAACATAATATTTGCAAACACTGTATCACTTAACTTCCCTTGCTGCTGTAAAATGTGGAAGCTGCAATGCCCGTCATTTTGAAACCTCCACAAATGTGGCATCAATAGGAAGCCCAGGATCTCCTCTTGACAGTACAGCAGGAATTAATGATGATTGATGCAGAAGTCAGAGACTCATGTCTACTACAGAGGACAAGAATGAATTGCTGGATCTTAGGCTTATAGGATTAATAATCTCCTAAGAGTGGAACTGCATATATCCACACAAACGAAGCCTTTGCTTTTAAAAATGCTACAAGTGTTTTAGTTTTTAAAATGTTGAATTTTAAATTATTTATTCATTTTCTTGCATATTAGCATGCAGCATGTGACAATATTAAAACATGTTTTTTTTTTTCCAGTCTATCGTTTCACATTTTCAGTCATTTTAATTCCATCCACTGCAGATTTATCTATTTTACCTATGAGCTCTGGCTTCGTTCCAGAGAGGAGCTGGTAGAATATGTGAGATCCTCTCTCGGCAGCCTGCTGGGAAATCAGTCTTGATTTTTCGAGCAGATCTACCACTAAGACAAACGCAATTCATAAGGGCCCATTTATCCAAATTATTTTCATTTCTCACTTGATGTTTTGTCACGGCGTGACATCTTCATGTCACGGACGACGGCACATAAAAAGCAAGGCGTGTTATTTTTAACAAGGCCCCCTGACACTGACAAGCCTGATCAGAAGTAATGCAAGAGTAACATCCACTCACAGGTCTCAATGTCAGCGCCAGCCGGCTTAGCTGTCGGGCCAAAGGGGATGCGGATAAACTTTTCCTGGAAGGAAAACAGACAAACATATTCATACAGTTTTTCTATTTCATTTCATGCGAGACATTAATCGTTTATCTGATTATTTAAAATCTGATCACTGCAAAGTGCAAGGAGTTGTTGTTCCTGATGGCTTTACCAAATGCCTCCAACACTGAGTTGGCCTGTATGATCTGGTCCTCCACTGAGCCCTGGAAGCAGCTACATTCAACTGCCCATTATTTGAGCCTTGGAGTCTGAGGCTTTGCTCCCAGAGGCTCCAACATTGGCAAAGTACTGGATAACCTGTTTTCAGTCTTGCCTGCACCAATTCTCCACTGATAGGAAAGGACCAGAGATCAAAAGAACAGTGTGATTACACGGTGTACATGATTTTGCAGGGAACTCAAACTCGAAAACAGGAAGACACGTGTTATCCTTACGTGATCAGCATAGACTGGTGCTCGCGCTCTGCGACGACAGGACATGAAAGGGGGCAGACAAACAGAGTGTGAGAGAGGAGAGTAATTGCTGCTGATTTCCCTCTGAGCAAATCAGACGACTGGCGATGTTCTCCGTCAGCACTGTGAACAACACAGACAGCTGTCGGCTCTCCCCCGATGCCACATAATGGCCGCAAAACCTTTTTCTACTCCCCGAACGAATCATCACATGGCACACTGATTACACACCTCCAGCAACTACCGTCTTAAAACATACAACTGTCTAACAACAGGCCACTTGCACGCTTCTGCTCTTTGCCGACTTTGCCTCCCTCTCACCCACCTCTCACTGGCATATGGCTGATTAAAATGTCCTCTTTCCCTCGCTTGCCCCTGCATCTTTCTCCCAATTACTGAACTAGATTTTTCACAGCAGCCACTTTTTCCAAATAGCAGATAAACTCAGGTGTTACTAATTAAGGCTCTGAAACTAAAGAAAGCAAAACGTTCATTAATGTGATTGGTAACATCCGTCTTTAATGGGTGAGCCACTTATATGGATTGACTGTCACACAGAAGAGGCCTGTGTAGGTCTAGAAGTGGGTTTAAAGGTTTAGGGATGCTCAGTCAATGATGTTAAAACATGATGGAATCTTTACATGGCATCTTTACACATTGATGCTATTTCCTGTACTGTGTTAAAAAATAAATCTTACATTTTTAGTGTAATTTAACCTCCTGCATGTAAAACCTCATGTATCATATCTGATACATGAGGTTTTTGCATACTTTCGATTCTTTTAAATCATCAATGTATCATCATAATTGCACAATTTATTTTTTTAAGCAGTAAATTGCAAATGAAATGCCAGATGTAGCAAATATGACACAGATTAAGACCTCTCTGCATTGAATCATATCTGTTATTAATCTCTGTCTTTCTTCCACAGCATGTCTTTTATCCTGTTTTCCTTCTCTCACCCCAACCAGTCGCAGCAGATGGCCCCGCCCCTCCCTGAGCCTGGTTCTGCCGGAGGTTTCTTCCTGTTAAAAGGAAGTTTTTCCTTCCCACTGTCGCCAAAGTGCTTGCTCATAGGGGGTCATATGATTGTTGGGTTTTTAGCGTCTACCTTACAATATAAAGCGCCTTGAGGCAACTGTTGTTGTGATTTGGCCCTATATAAATAAAATTGAACTGAATTGAATTGAATAAACATGAAATTAATGTATACTGATACTTGCGAGGCAGATGCAGATGGGCATCAGCTAGTTTAAGGGGGGAAAAGAAGTTGTCACGTCTTACAATTTTTGGCATTCTTAAATTAAATCCTAATTATTCTTATTAGTAGTAGGAGGATTTTATAGTTCACAAATAATACATCACAAACAATCGTGTTTACTAATCAGTTATTATTTGGTTGTAATCATCAAACAACTATTATAACAAATATCAAATGGATATGGATTTTTAAATCATACATGAATATTATTTGAGTCTTTGTTAATGAAGTTACATCTGAAGTTGAGCTTATTAAGGACTTTGTAAAGCATAAATATGCCTTTTGGCCCTCATCCTCAAATCCACACAGACTTATGGAGCACTGCACCACAAATAAACAGGACGGGCTAACGATTGATCAGAATTGTAATAACAATAATATAATAACTAACATAAGGTAAAAATTGTTTTTTATTTTCATCACAAGTTCGGTTTCATTTTTACTAAAGATAAATAAAGAGTATAAGATATAATTCCATTGTTTGTTAATGAAGTTTAATTAATTACAAGGTTACAATTTATTAACATGAGAATTACATGGTGTTACCCCTTTTAGGCATTCTGGAAATTTTCAGACTTTTACTAATTGAAGAAGCAGTAGAAAGCTACACGTGTAGATTTAATGCTAAATGTGATAAATTACAGTTTGTCATCAAAGAAATCATCAGTTGTATGAATAATCTCAAGTGACTTTAAGCTTTCATAACCCTTATGGCAAAAGAAAAGGGGGCGGGGGATGCGTCAACTACATAGCTAAACATAATCTTTATGATTGATGAGGGAAACCAAAAGTAATAAATAATGGTGCTGTGGATTACTCAGTGCTGTGAACCTGGCTTATGTAGATCCTTGTGCTGTGGAGGTTTTCCGAGACGCTGGCTTCGTTGAGGAACGTGTGATCAGCCGTGTCACTGGCTTGGTAGAACTTAGGCGGGTTCATCTGCTGGACATCATCTTTCCTCACTTTCACCATCTGGTTAGAGAAGATGATAACAATAAGAATGCCGTCCGTCATCTTTGAGCAGGGGCGCTTGATGTCATATGGTTTATTCATGGCATCCAGCCCTCCAAGGAACGGCATGGGGTCCACATCATCCCCACACTCGCTTTTATACACACCAGGCATGCTTGCTGCCGCCAACACACTCAACCTAGTGACTGATCACTAGCCCAGCCCACTCACCCACTGGCCTCAGCAGAGACAGACTGGGCAGTTTAAAGAAAGCAGAAGCAGAGTTGTTAATTGGAGTGAGAGAAAGGACAGTAGATGTTGATCCAACAAGAGCTAGTGTTTGACTCAGGTACTCACCAGTGCAGGAGGTAAGCTCAGGAGCACTATAGGTGTGTGCAACTGGGCTGCATGGTTATATATCAGGCTGCCTCCTTCCTGATATGGTCACAACTCAAAAACCAGCAGTAACCTCAAGGTCTCATCCCAAGATTTGTCTGTGAATGTGGGATTTGGAAATTCTTCAGTCTGCCTTGGTTTCCCAGGGTTTCCCTGGAAAGCCATCAAAACCATCTCCTTTTCTCAGCCCATTATTTTATTTATCTTCCCCGATCCCTCTTGAATTCCACCCCTCCAATTTCATTCCCCCATGTGTCTGCTATTAAGCAGCTATTACTTTATCTCTGTGTGTGCCCTGTGTGAATTAGGATGAGCAAGGTATCTTAAACTGAAACCACTGATGTGCCATTGGGCTGTTTTCGTCTATCAAATTCAAATAGACTTTTGTCCATCTTGATTATTTTGAAATACCTGCAGCCAGATTAAATCCTTTATATTAAAACAATGATTCCCTCAGTGTATTTTGGTGTGTAAGTAATTACATTTTGATTTTTTTCAGCTAGGAACAGCTCAGGGTCAAGTATAAAAGAGCTGATGTTTTTTTTCCCAGGATGTGTAAATTCCAGGATGTGAAGAAATATTCCAGAGTATACCAAAAGTTGCCGCGCTGCTTTCCCATGAAGCTGAAATTTTCTGACATCACTGCTTTGTTCTCAGCGTGTAGCCTCACTCCCAACTTCCTCTGAGCTGAAGTAGCCGTTGCTCCGGTTTCCCAAAGGGGGCACTCACACAGCGAACTGACACAAAGACACAGAGAATGAGCCTCAGGGTCATAATGCTTTGACTGTGTTCCACATTCTTCATCATTTGCTTCACAGCATTTCAGTCATATTATTTTTTCCAGCTTTCTAAATTGTGTTTTTGTTATTGTTTTAAATGACTTAACAGATTCTGAGGAGCCTCTCTTTTACGTCTTGGTATAATTTCATCTTCTCCCCCGTCTTCTCATGTCTCAGCTTCTGATTTTTATCTCATGTTTTGGCCACCCAGTACTATTCACTGCTCAGTTAAACAGAATGACTTCATCTTTGTTAACTGTGTGTCTGCTTGTCCCTGCGGTTTTATTCTGTCTCCATGATAGGAATGATTTTGTTGTGAGCACACTCAGCTGGTCTCAGGGGCTGTGGAGCCCCTGAGACCAGCTGAGTAAAAGATACACCCACATAATCACATAATCATACTAACAGCTGTACACGATGGCTGGATGGATAGACTGATTTGTGTGTGTGTGTGTGTGTGTGTGTCCCCAGCGTGACTACAGCCACCTGTGGAGTGTTGACATAGTTAAACAGACAAATACAAACATCATCTGGGAATTAGACAGATTAAAGGTGGAGGAAAAAATGGGGAAATACATTAAAGACATAAAGAGGGGTGCTCATATAAAGAGGAAGGTGGAAAGGTGTATAAATTATTGGTTCCACCTGTATCTCTCTCTGTTTAAGGGTTTGTGGCCAATGGGCAGAATATGAAAGAGTTGAAACTGCAATCTGTGTTTGTGTGTCTGGGCCCTGGGACGTGTGCGAGTCATGCTGCTCTTGCTGCTTATATGGATTTACTGTGGTGTGTAAACAGGACGGTGAGAGGTACCATTGTTCCCACTGCTAATACTGCAGCCATGCAGTTAACTGTGCCGCCGCTAAAGAGCCAAATCCCAGCAGCTATAATCTCAGATCACCCAGCTTTCCTTCAGTCTTTTAGTGTTTTAGCTGCCTGCACGCTTCATGTTCCTGCTAAACATTTCCTAAAGCCCGTCATGCTGCTATGATGCAAATGGTGCATCCACTTGAACTTATTTTTATGTCACGTCTGCCATGCCTTTATTGTCTCATTCCTATTCTCACCAAAGTTATAATTCTGTATAATTCTGTTATAACATTTGTGGGTCTGAGTGAAATATCTTAGGAACTAAGGATTATAATGAAATTTAAATATTGCTGGGGTGAACAGCATTCAAGACCTAAGTTTAGAGGAGGATCATCATCCATTCCTATCAGTATATATTATCATATATTACCTATTTTTCCACAGCATTTGTCTGAGTTTTAATTAAAATGGGAGCTCTGTCAAACATCTGCAAAGCTGTTACAAACGTTTGTTGTTTGCTTTTTTTATTAGTGATATTCATTGATTTTTGAATAAGAAATGTAAAGCAGAGTTGTCGAAGGGTTAATTTACTTACTACGTTTTTTTAAAAGTTATTTTTAAAGTGAGCAATTATTGACAAAAACCTAATCAACTAGGTTTGGGTTGATGAGGTTAGCGATAAAAGTGAGTGATTCTATGTAGGGATATTGTTAAAGAAGAAATTAGGTAAAAGAGCGCTATATTAAAAAGTAACTGCTATGACATTCCATAAATATATTTTAATGTAGGCCTATGTCTATCTATTTATTATCATATTTGATTCATTTTTCATTAAGTAAATATAAAAAAGAAAGAAAGAAGCAGAATTAAAGCTGCAAGCAGCAATGAGAGGGCCCTCGCACCCAAGCGCGTCAAGCCAAGCCCAACACCTACGCCCAGCAGGTGGCGATGGAGATTACCGTCCAATCTGATGTCCCACTGATGCATATCATGAGTAGAACCACCAGTTAAATATTCATCTCGTTCAATTATGCTTATAACCCACTTTGCATTTCCTCTTCCCACTAGACACTGCTCTAACCATTGATGATAAATGGCACATTAATCAGTTCGGGGCTGGACTCTCCTACTGCCTGTGAAGTTTGAGAAAGATTGCCCAATGTATCTTTTAGTTACAGTTAAATGCTTCTTCTGATCGAAGGTCGACGTGTTGCCATGACCACCTGGTTTCACGAAACGTGAAAAGCCTTGCAATTTAGCATCACCAAGGTCTTTAGATTCCACTCTTCGAAGACCATGTCAATGTGATGAAATCCCTAGGAGGAGTTCGTTAAAGTATGAGGCCTGAAAACATCTCTCAATTTCAGACACGTAGATGAAACATAGGGCAGGGCTGGTCTTCTGAAATTTTGTAGGGGGTGCTGTGGAGCTATTTTGCAATATTCCATGAAAACGACCATATAACAAGAAAGCCTTCCTCACGTTGGAGGTGTGTTTCAAAATTCAAGAGTTTTCGAGCTTTCCAAGCCCCTCAAAAGCTACTTTCTGTTTCATGGCGAATCACCTTGCCACCAGGGTGCGCCAGTCAATAAACTCACAATTTTAACACTGAAGCACGATGAGGGACAGATGTTAATCCAAACTCCAGATGCTTTTCTTTCCAAGTTCCACCAATGTCCACTGCTTTCACGGTGGATGGGCTCAACCTTTGAGGAGCAGTGCACCAAAGTATAAGACATGACATTTCCTGTTCCCAATAGGTGGCGCTCTGACTATTCCTGACAATGGGCATAGCAATCTGTTCTGGGTGGGAGTGTTATCATGCCTGTGAACTTTGTTAGCGATCGGACTGGATTTCTTTTAGTTATAGCAGTTTTGTTCTTCATGGCGAAACATTGAATTTCGCTAATCCGCCGGGGTCACGCCGTTTGACGAAAACTCACAGTTTTCAGTGTAACCCAAGACCAACTCCTTAAGGCTTTCCTGGACAATTGTGAGGTTGCTGGGGCCACCCACCTCTATACTGTACCCCAAAGTGTAAAACATGACATTTCCCATTCCCACTAGGTGGCGCTGTTGCTGATGTCAAATATAGCACATGAAATATCTTCAGGGGCGGAGCCTTATTATATGTGAGATGTCTGGACGAGATCGCAAAAAGTATGTGGAAATCAGATGCTCGCTGAAAACATCTCGAAACAAGTGGAGCACTGTGAGTATGACGGTTAAACTTCTCACGTCAATAAGCCCGGGCTAAACTAGGCTAACTTTGTGATAGCGGTAGTTTAGTGCTCTTCATTATGGGGCGACGTTTGTAAACTGAATCATGCTGAAATTAATGGCAACATTTTTCCACATTTAGCTCAAAACCTTACAAAAACATGTTTTTTCGAGTCATTTTTTACAACATTTACCAAAATATTTGTAGCTTTTCACATTTAAAACACAGTTTTAAATGTTAAATCTAAATGTTAAATGATAAATCTAATTATTATATTTACATCTAAATGTCACGGGAAACTAAATATTTAGCTAACATGCAAATTTATTGTACAGGTACCAAAATAATAGGAAAACCTCCGGCGCTGAAGTGTGCCGTGTAGTCAGTTTGTGTGTCTGCTCGCCCCTGACGGTCACTTCTCACCACCATGAGCAGCCATCCAAAGGTTCAGCAGTAGTGCACCCTCAGCAGCTGCAGTCTCCACTTCATGATCGCTGTGTTTGTAAGGTTTTGAGCTAAATGTGGAAAAATGTTGCCGTTAATTTCAGCGTGTTTAAGTTTACAAACGGCGCCCCTACTTCATGCTAAGCTTTACGGTTCATTGTTTTACTTAGCAGGTATGAAAATCCACACTGTCGTCTAATTATTGTTAGAGCAGATGAAGTGTACGCCATTTCTTTATGTTTTTGTTTATAGTAAGTAAAAAAGACGTTGAGTGCCTTATCTGAGACTTTAACATGCTTATGGCGGAGTGTAACAACTCTGGAAGAGCAGTGCACGGTCTGGACAGAGGGACCTTCCTAAGCATACTACACAGGATCTTTGGGCTGACTGATGACAGGATCACGGGTAGAGGTATTCAGTTTACAGTTATTTATATTTATTTATTTATTTACAACCCAAGTTCCAAAAAAGGTGTGACGCTGTGTGAAATGTAAATAAAGGCAGCATGCAATGATCATTTTGAATTTGCATAAACTGCAGATGCAATTTTTTTTTGTAGATTGGCAAACCTCGACCCATCTTTACTTCTGAGGAACTCCGTTTCTCAACGATACTGTTTTGGGTTTTTTTCAATATATATCCAGTCATGTATCCAGTCATCCTCTGTTGGTAAAACCCTATGCTGACTTTTGTTAGTGACCTACTGCCAATTAACCTAAAGTTGCAAAATGTTTCTCTGTTTCTTTTTTAGTACCACTTACTTTTGCACCCTACTGTTGCCTTCTCAGCTGTCTTGAGATATGTTGGTGCCATCAAATTCAAACTATTAGGAGACGTGAGTCGTCGACCCAGAGTTTTGAGTTTTGTATTGTACTTTGAGTTCTGCCTTCTAGTTTCTGATCTGTGTTCCTTAGTTGCTTTTTCTCCCCTGTCTGCTGTATCCCCTCGTCAAGTCCGCGTCTCTGTGTTATGTTTCCTGTTTTAGTTTGAAGGTAAAGTTGCATTTCAGTTCACCTTTTTACTCCGTGTGTCTGCACACAGCCTCCACATGACAGAAGATCGCATCCAGAACATGGACCTAGCAGACCGTGAGCTGTATGAGCGTCAGGAGGCAGCCTTTGGCCAGCTGGAGGAGGAGCTCCGTTGGAAGCCCTGGCGTGCTCCTGACTATGATCGTATCGTCTATGGTACTCGTGTACTTAAGCCCTGTGTTTTTCTTTGGTCTTTGGTCCTCCACATGACACAAACAGAGCTAATATTGTTTTTGAAATAGTAAAATGTCAATAAAATGGTGGCAAGTAAACTAAATCTCCAAATTATCAACAACAATTCAACAATTTCTTCAGTACGAACAATTAAAATCTAAAATTAAATCCAAGACATGTGGTGAGTGTAACTGTCTGTCATTCAGTCTTCACTACATAAGACAAAGACGGCGTTGTCGGCATGGAAGAGTGGATTGAGGGACTGTCTGTTTTTCTTCGAGGGACCTTGGATGAAAAAATTAAATGTAACTCCGCAATCATACTTTTTTTGCTTAAGCTCACTCTCACACCTTCACATATGTAGCTTATCTGCCTAAAAAAAATTCCTGTGTTTGGCTGACATGGTAGTTTTTTCTGTCCTCTTTCTGTTCCTTTTCTCTCACTTTGCAATAATAAAATGAGACAAAAAAGTCTTAACAGATGAAATACAGCTGAAAATAAGTATTCTTCAGAACTCGAGTGCAAAAATCCACATCATTTAAAAATGATCCTAGTCAAATTAAAATAAAAGTGCCAAAGGGAAATTGTGAAAATGTACAAAGAAACAATGAAAAGATGTAAAGTGACTAGTTGTGTGTGTGTGATTATCTTAACTTAGGTTTGCTTGGACTAAGGTGGAACTAAGTTGTTGTTCATTGGAGTGGTGGATTTTGTGAGGCAAAATCTAACCTATAGATATAAAATTATACGGACTTAGCACACATGCAGCACACCACCATAGAAACTTTTCTCATCCATGTGTTGCTTTGCTGAGCAGAAACAAAACCAAATTATTCCGAAGGTTCTTCAGACTTTGCCAGTTAGGCATAATGAACGGAAGGAACTTTACAAAGTAGACCTCTGTGAACTCTTCGGCAGGATACTCGTCCAGGGGCCGGTACTCCTCTACAGCTCCATAGAGGGCACACAGCTGAATCAACTAAGTTATAACCCCAATTGCTGGGACCCCTTGGACCATCACGTAACAACTCTCTAAATTTATGGTGTAAACCTGCAAATAATGCAACACTTGACTGTGGTACAATGGTGCGAAAATGTTTGTGTGAAAACTGCAAATAGTGGCTATATTTATCGCCCATATCATACATTTTAGAGTGGTGGCACATTTCTGTGGAGACATTTTGGACTGTTTAACCCTTCTGAAACTTTTGAATGTTTTCCCAAAGTTTTGGGGATCATCAAGATGTGGTGTGGCGGATGTGAGACAAGGCTTTTTGTTCTTTGTGGTCAGCAGTGGTTTTCTCATTGGAACACTTCCATGGATGCCATTTATGCCCAGTCTCTTTCTTATTGTTTAATCATGAACTCTGACTGAGGCGAGTGAGGCCTGCAGTTCGTTAATGTTGTTCTGGGTTCAGTTGTGACCTCCTGGATGAGTCGTCGATGCACTGAATGTTGGTAGGCCAGCCACTCCTGGTAAGGTTCACCACTGTTACAAGTTCTTTTCCAATTCTGGTTAATGGCTCTCACTGTGGTTCACTGGAGTCCATAAAATCCAGAAGGGAGCAAATGCTTTTTAACAACAATGTAAGTGACGTTCCCCTGTAGCAGGGGGTGTCTCACATCTTAAGATACCCAATTTTGGTCATATATTTCTAAACAGAAGCATCTTCTTACCTTAACTGCTTTGGCTGCTGGCCTGGCACACACAGACCATATCGATCGACTATGAGTTTGTTTGCTAACACACTTGGTGTTAGCTTGCTTGACGTGTTGAACACGAAAAAGAAAACTATGTGAAAATTGTGTTTAGTAATCCTGTTTAATCCATAGCTGTCACTTTTAAAAAAGCAAAAAAAATGCTTTTTACACCACCCCTTGAAGCTAATATCCCTGAACAAGTTGAGACAGCCTAGCTAACAAACCACCTAGCAGTATCGTTTCAGCAGAATTATTGAGTTTTGTTGAGTTAAACGATTTTTAGCTAAATGTTGGCCCGTTCTGTGTGTTGTTCTATTTTTGTATTTTTTTAACAAAATGAATGCTGCTGTAAATTAAATGGCCCAGGTGTGTAGTTGACACTGACCAAATATGAAGCTGACCTGATCAAATCCCTAGGAGTTCGCAAAAGTATAACGCCTGGAAATGGCAAAATCGGCGCCAAAATCTCACATTCAATTCAAAATGGTGGACTTCCAGTTGGGTTGCCGTTGATGGGCCCAATTATTTTTTTCTTCGTCTTGGCATGTTACACGTGTGAGCCAAATTTCATTCATGTAGCTCAAACTATATGGTCCTAGGACTTTATTTAACAACTCATAGGTGGCGCTCTAGAGCCATTTTGCACCGCCCATATGCGAAACTATTAAAATACCTTCTTTTTTTTTTACCAGACCTGAAACGTGTGCAATATTTCTTTATTTTTTCTCTATTTTTTTGAATATGTTAAAGCCCTCAAAAAGCCACTTGTTTTGTCTGAATAATAATAAACGGAGCAATTCCAATAGGGTCTTCGTACTTTTAGTCCCCGGGCCCTAATTATTTAAGTAAAAACCAAAACAGAATGTCTAAAGACTTGAAAGAATCTGATCACCACGGGCACGCCCACGCTTCCCGGAGCGAGCACGTACTGTACAGACACTGAGAACAATACGTCAGTACGTGCTTGAGCCTGCCCGAAAATGTTCTCCCGTGTTGTCGGATTTCGAAGGAGCGCAAGACTTTGCGGTGAAATAATACATTTTTATCCGTGAGGAAACCAAAAGCAAACCGCATGTGTGGAAACTGAAGTTATTCGCAGTTCCATTACTTGGTGAAACTGTGATATTGGCTGGCTCGAACGGGAAGTTTGTGTGATCGTTTTTCCCGGAGTGATGTCGAATCCTGGGAGTCGGAGGAACGGGTCCAGCATCAAAATCCGACTGACAGGTAAAAGCGAGAGCGAAAGAAAGAGCTTACTGTGCACGTTTAAACCGGAACTCAGTGTTTGCTCGGTAACGTGTTGATTTTAGCAAACCTAACGAGACGACGCGAAGTGTCTTTGAGCCTCTCGAGTCTGCTGTTCGCCCAAACATCCGGTTTTTGTGTGGCAAACACCAGCCGAGTGCTAGCTCGTTAGCTTAGATGCTAAGTAAATTACCGAGAGGACAGCCAAGGAGCTGTTCACTGTCCTGTGAGTTTTGCAGCTGAGACAGGCGACTAGTCCACTGGTCTTGGTGAATGCCGACGCTTGAAAGCCACGTTCAAAAACTTTATCAACCACTAACAGTGGCTTCTTAGCCTGCTAGCTAATAGTAACATTGTGGTTAATGTTGACCGCTAGCGCTTGCTAGCTACACCCTTTTTTTGGGGTGCTGACCACCAGCCGAAACCTCCGCTTCAGCCGAATGCGGCGAGCTCTGTAACGCGGGGGGGAGAGCAAATGTCGAGCGGCAGCCTGTATGAAAATTGATCTCCCGCTAGATTTGACATCCTAGTCCGGATTACCAATGAGTATCGATTGGCATTTCGCTGCTGTGTCAGCTGTAGCTGCACAAATGTCGGACTCGTTGAACTTGTCCCCACTGAAGGAAGTGCAGCATGTTTGTTCTTCAGGGGTCATTTATTCAACCGAATTGAAATATTTTTTATTTTATTTTTCAGTTTGTGGGTCGGAGTCTGCCCTGTAGGTCATATAGAAGTTTCCTCCTCCGCTCCACATACAGTCACAGCTGGAACAAAGGTTCCTACTGTTGATAATGTAACCCCACTGGGCATCCAGGGCCCTCTATTCAAATGGAAATGACCCATCTGAGCCACTGAGCAGACGCCTTGTCCCTCTGAGTCAAAAATGAGCAATAACACACACTAAAATTTGCTTTCCGTCAGACTAAATATTTCTTTGTGTGGTTTTCATGGAGCATTGCAGCAGTGTACTGCAAAGGTATGATTGTGATGGATGTCTTTTAAAGCAAATGCCTGTCAGCACTGATGAGGTGAAGTGCTGGCTGAAAATGCTCCCCACATGCTGTTTACTTACTGACTATTCCTCTAAGAGTGGATTTCAAGAAATAAGGACGGGAATCAGACTAACAGATCCAGCACACTTCGTCACTTATCCCACTGTTTATACATTTCAGTTTGAGGTTATCTGCGCTTGACGTTATCACCGAGTCTCACTTAGCCACGTAGATCTGCAAAAGAACAGTTCACCACTTCTTTTGTTTGAAATAATAACAAAGGACTGATGTCACTCTTAACATTCAAGAGTGACACTGATGTCACTCTTGACATTCAAGAGTGACATCAGTGATCAAAATAGATTATATCATTGTATCTACTGTAAGCGGGTATTTTATATACTACTAAGATTGGTAGATTAACTGATAACAAATCGTTTTAATCAGAATCAGTTAAAACACTGCAGTCATCTGGGATTATAATAGATCGTGTCCTCTTATGGTAAAGTTTACTGTAAGCGACTCTGGTAAAATAAGCTCTACAGGAAGTATGTTATCATAAAGTGTTTCATCAGATGAGTTAAGACAAAAGCAAGCAAAGAAGGTATGTGTGTGTATACTAGTCAACCATTTTTCAACTTGTATGCAACCAGAGGTTATTGCCCCTGACTGTGCCCCGCCTCCACAGGTATGAGTGGAATTCTAATTGGGTAAGGAATGTGCAATGAGCCAATGGGAGTGCAATGCTGCCAGGCTGGCCAGCTCTGTTTAGTCTGCCAGAAAGAGTTGGTTGTTTCCCCCCCCCAACATCAGTATATCTGAAAAGCATGCACGTGTGTTTGTGCAATAGGGACATAAGCATGTTTGACACTGGCTCAGATCTGAGGGACTTTGTTGTGTTTACAAGTGATTATTGTGTCTTCCTGTCTTCGTTATCTTTTTCTTAAGCTTAGGTATTGCTTTGAATAACATGGAAGAACAAAGGAAGTCAAATACTTAATGAAAAAGAAAAAAAAATTAAACTATTTTGAAACTTGTGTAATGCGGTATAGACATTAGTTTAGGAAGCAAAAGGATACTGGTTGAATTCCAGCCAGAGACACATGAATCCCTGGGGTTGCATTATGTTGGGCATCTGGCATAAAACTCTACCAGATCAACCTAGTGCATCCACTGCTTGTGAGAAGGGAACAGTCAGAACTAGCTTCTGTACTGAAACCAATGTAACCAAATTATTTATGTCGTACACAGTGTTAAATATTTTGAAAAAAGCACCATATGTTTGATCATATGCTTATTTTGTGAGTTTTGATACCAAAAACTTGCAACTGTAGTAATATTTTTTTTAAAAACACACTACAGCTAGCTGTTTTTGTTTATCTCTGGTTTTTGAGCGTGTGAAACATAACATTTGAATGCAAAAATACGGTCAAGGCAAGATGCAGAACATAAGTAGGTCAAAAATAGTGGAGAAAAGGGTGTTTTTGTTTGTAAGTGAATGGCGTTTTATTGTGGAAAATGCCATGAAAGGAATTAAAGAATCAGTCATTCAGTAGGATAAAGTTAGTGGACGCAACACGTGCTGCTCAGGTTTTGGTGCCAGTCTGTCGGATTGAGCGCTTAACTTGCCCGAGCTGCAATACAGGGCAGCGTCGGGACAAGAGGTTACTTGAGAGGGAAGGGGTGAAGGAGCTGAAAAGAGGAGGACAGAAGGGTGAGGGAATGAGGAACAATCAAAGAAAAGGGGGGAAAAAGCAGTGAAATAAAAATGAGAGTGAAAAGGTGTTTGTGTGATGGATACAACAGAGGAGAGAAGGGGGGAAGTCAGATTCATGCTTACTTAGGAAGCAGCATAAGCATTTCTAATCCCCTCACTTACTAAGCTTGCAGTATGTGCAGAAAAGCATGCAAAACAGGATGTAGAAACATGGATGAAGAGGTTAAAGAGCCTCGGTGTCCACTTATTCTTCATTACAGAACCATTGTCTATGTGTTTTTGCAGTACACAGACGCAGGACAACAGAAGTGTTGTCCTGCGTCTGTGTACTGCAGGCTACTTGTTATTAAGTAGGTGTGATATTTGCTCACATGTCCACCAACCGCTGCTTTGCCGAAAGAAGGAGGTCATACAGGAAATGACATCATCATAAGCTCACGAGTTGTTCTGCTTGTAAGGCTGCGGGCGCTTGCCGAGACAAGAAAGTATAGACCGCTCTAAGTTTGTCAGCATTCATCATGTTTTTTGACTCGAGCTGTGATCAAAGTGCAAAGCGATTGCACTACCTTGGAGCACTCGGGCCATTGATGGTGATTTAGGAAGCTTTAATTAGGCGCTGCAGTTGTGCGTTTCTGGTCATTATCTTAAGAATATCTGCTGTCAAAGAAGTGTAGAGCAAGTTTGCTAACGTCTGTAGGGGATCGTTGATTTTCTTGAAAGGGTGATGTGATTTTTATATTCCTTATGTAGCTGACTGACTGGTGCAAAAGAGGCTCACTTTTTCTTCACCTCTCTCAAACTGTTTCTGCTTGTTCCATCAAGATTGGATGAATAGAACCCCCGCCATCACTACCCCACTGACTGTCTAGCTTTTTCATACTTTTTTTTTTTTAAACAGAAAGGCAGTAAATGCAAATAAAAAGAAAGGGAAATGACACTGGGGAAAGAAACTGAGAACCAGCTGAGCTGTTAGGCTGTAAGCTCTGTGTGTTTTTTACCAGCCATGACCTTCGCAGAATGAGGAATTTCCTGAGATGCTGAGAAAGGTCCTGTCACACATTCAGGGCCACAGAAGAGCAAGTCAGAAAACACATTGTGGGAAGAATTGGTGAATAGCACAGCAGGGACAGCGACAGAGGCTTCCTTTACTTCCAGTCTGAAATAGGTGGCAGACTTTAGAAACTCGATTCCCTCCCTCTCCTCACACACTGCGTTTCTTTCATTACGTCTGTAGAAAAGATGAAGTCTCAGTGTGGAATGTGTGAGTCAGGAGGAGAGGATTGGAAGAGGTTGACAGGGAACAGGGAAGGATATCCTGAAGCCATTCTCCAATGGTTAATCACAGGAAATGGACTAGGCAACACCAGACACGTACGTGCCACTCTGGTCACCACATCCGAAACCACTGACTGCCTGACTAACTTCCTAGATAGCTGTCTGGGCCAAACCGAATCAAAAGGCAGTTTAGGTGTGTAGCAGATCAGTTAAGATCTAAGGTTGTTTTCCCCTGACGGTACCAGCAGTACTTACCTCTGAAATGTTCCCAGTGTCTCACCAGCATTGTTCAGTTAGCGTAGATTGGATGGAGGACTTTTGAGATTACCTTTATTATTATGCAGAATACTTTTTTAAATCAGTTTCTAAAGAATTAATTACACTGATCTAGTCCAGTGCCTGGGGTAATAAATGAAAATATTGCTTTATCAGGTCAGCAGCGTGAAGCTCAAAGATTAAATCTATTAATGGACACAAAACAAGAAAAGCACCAAATTTACATGTTGAGGAACGCAAATATTTGGTCATTTGGGTAAAAAAAAGAAAGAAGGGAAATAATTAAGGGATCATCAAAGTAGACTAAATGCAGAGTCAGCTTATTTCAACTTGCCATGAAAGGTAATTTAAAGTTGCGGTAGATGTGTAATGGAGGCCACAAAAATCCCTTAGATGTGTGGGATGACTCTCCTACCCACTTCAAGCACCCGTTGCTCCCCTGCCAAGCTCCATGCAGGTGATTGATTGGGTTACACATTCTAACTCAGATCTGATTTTGACCCCCCCAACCCAGCCCAATTCATTTTAATATGAAAATGAACAGCAGAGAAATGAAGCCACATTATTTTTCTAAGGTTCTGTCAGGCTGTCTTGTTTTTGGCTACAGAGCAGGCCGTTTATCTTAATTACTTGTCATGTCAAACAGTCTGAGCTGAAACTTTAGCAAAAGAACTCATAAATACTCTCTGGTGACATTTATGTTGATCCACAGTGGTGTGTATTTTTAATATTTAAAGAATAATCAAAAAATAAATAAATTGTGCTGACATCGCAGTCCAGCTCAAGAAATGTGCTGTTCACGTTAGATTTTGCATTTACTTCCTTAAAATATCGGTGTGACACTGAATCACCAGACTGACACTGATATTCTGCACTAACACAGGAGTAAATGCGCAAAATGACACCAACGGAAATCCTACTTTATCCACACATAACCTATATGTTGTCAATAACCCAGTACAGTGGCTTAACTGTGTGGTTTTTTTCTGCATTGACAGCAGTAGCTAGAGGCATTGTGACTGCTGTGTTTGCCTGCACGTAGTCACTTTCACTCAAGCTGTTAGTTTTTAGTTGTAGCTGTTAGTTAGTGCAGCTTTAGTGATTTCCACTCTTCAGTGCCTTCCAAAGCAAACGATTACTGATTATGGCAGAAAGTGCTGTTTGTATATTTGTGCTGTTGCCCACGTAGTCATGACATAGAGTGTGTGGATTCTTCTTTTCCTAACAACTAAAGTTAAAAATGACTAAAACTAAGTTTAGATCTGTCGTCGTCTGTGTCAGCATGAGAAGCCAGAAATACTACAGTGTCTTCTGGACGCTGATGGTGACTAAATGAAGCTAGCCCAATACATTCTTCTTTTTTTAACCGTTAGAAATGTTAGAGCACCGGAAGAAGATGGTAATCTAATCTTAAGTATACTGACTGTTATGACACGTTGAAATAAGAGATCAAACATTAGGACAGTTAACTAAAAAAAGCCGAACTTTGAAGCTCCTTTTTAATGTACCGTGATCAGCTGATCTTTACAGATAAGTGTGTTGAACAGCAAACACAGAGCTCACATGCAGTCAAAACAAAAACCTTACTGTTTCTTTAAAAAGCAGAGCTCACAGGTATACACCCTACATTTTACTTACCAGCCCAAATAAAAACAATGCATATAAATTTGACAAAGGCCCGGTGTACTTGATTATCCGTGTTGATTACAGCTTACCTTTTGAATTGCATTGCATCAGCTGTGAAAACCAACATGCAGCTTGTTTGTGTTCTGCCGTGAAACAAACACTTAAGTGTATTTCTAAAAAAGAAGAAATAAATAGCTGTGAAGTTGTTGATCTCTTGTGTTTTCAGTGTTAGAGGAGAGCTAGCCTAGGGTGTCATATGCCAGCTGTCTAGGGAAACAAATAACCAGACTTTGTGTACGCCCACGTACACGATAAACAATACTTTGCACACACTTACAAATTCTCAGAGTCTTGGTCAGATTGAGCTTTGCTCTCTGACTCTACAAAGATGGTGTGGGTATAGAAAGTGGTCTGCCGCTTTATCCGTGGGTGGTCTTTGAGCGTGTCTGTCTTTGCGCATTTTGCCTGACACTAGCCTGTACTTCTCTGTGAGTGTCATATCTACTTTCATGACCGTCCTCTGGTATTCATACATTTATCCTAACCCACATTCTTTCCCCTCGGATGGGTCCACTGTGTCAGCCTACGTGCTGTAATATTACATATATTTGTGTAATTTTTTTTCTTCTTTCTCTTGCAGTATTATGTGCCAAGAACCTCGCAAAGAAAGACTTCTTTCGTAAGTACTTTGATTGTGATCTTTTTCACATGCATATTTCTGGCATTATAAAGAGCCCGTGTGACATAGGAGCGACTGTGAAAACAGAGTGCCATTGATGTTGCTCATTTGCTGTTCTGAGGGATAACTGTTGACCTGTGGTAGCGCTGGAATACAACAATGACCCTGACTGTCACCCCACAATCAGGGGTTTGTTTAAGGCTGCAAAGCTTCTCCGAATGTGCCCAGTTTTGTTCTTGGTCAGAATTTGTTAAACGCTGCCTGGATTAGAGTCTTCATTTCCTGTCAGATTAGATGGTGAATCTCAAGTACTGTTAATAAGAATGGCAAACAAACTGAATTTCCTGTTTGTTTTTAAACTGCAGGCCAGAATTAGTCTAGATACAAATACAACAACTCCATTTACGTTAAATGTTTTATCATGGAGATCATGTTATGAGAAGCACCTAAGCCACTTTGGATTTTGAGAGACTTTATGGGGAACAGATTTTTAATTACAAGTTTTTGTGTGCAGGTCTGCCAGATCCTTTTGCCAAAGTCGTGGTGGACGGATCAGGTCAATGCCACTCTACAGACACAGTAAAGAGCACACTGGACCCCAAATGGAATCAGCACTATGACCTGTGAGTCTCCTCCACAGCTCTAAAAACAAATCTACTTTAATTTTACAATAAAGTAATTTCTGCTCAGGTATAGATATTTAAAATGAATGACAATAATTAGTTTAACATAGCTATCCATCCATTTTCTACCACTTGTCTGTGTTCAGGTCACGGAGGCAGCAGTCCTCTGTCGTGCTTTTTAAACAGAATAAAATGAAACAACAGTTTTTGACTTCTTATCTTATATCAGCACAGATGTGGTGGTGTTGTCTGAGTGGCTACACCTATCATTCATGAAAAGACTGTAGCAGCTGCCTGTGCCTTATCACAGGGCATGAATAGAAGTGACTGTTAAAGACATTACCGGCAGCACACAAAGCGATAAACGCACCAGGTATACTGGGGACTCAAACAGAGAGACCCAGACTTCCCTTGCCCTGGCCACCTCTTCCCAGTCATCACCAGGCGACACTGAGTTATTCCCAAGCCAGCAGGTTGGACCCAGCAAGTTCTGGGTCTAACCTGAGGCCCGGTCTCCAGGAGGCATCCTTTTCAGATGCCCGAACCATTTCTTTCAATGTGGAGGAGCAGTGGCTCTATTCTGAATCCCTCTCAAATGACTCAACTCCTCACCCTGTCTCTAAAGCCTGCATTATGCTCTGTTGGGGACACGGACTGCTGGAGACCCTACAGCCAAATATTCATTCCTGTTATAATTCTTTGAAGTACGCTGCTTTGATGGGATGCGTCATTGGTGGATTGTAATGTAAATTCTCTGCAGATGAATCTGTGCGGTTACAAAAAACAGGCAGGTACGTGGATGCCTGAGCCGACCCTCACACTGACTGTCTGATGATGAATTTGAAACTCACAGACACAGAAAGTATGAAATCTGTTTAAGTGAGAGCCTAGCCACCCTCGAAGGAAACTAATTTCTACTACTTGTGTCCGCCACCTCATTCTTTCGGTCACTACCGAGAGCTCATGACCATAGGTGAAGGTAGGGGCATAGGTCAACCAGTTAATCAACAGCTTCAGTTTTAAGCTCAGCTCTCTCTTCATCACCACAGATCAGTACAGTCTGCCCCCAATCCCTGCGTCAGTCTCACATCTCTGGCTCTCTTCCACAGCATGTCTTTTATCCTGTCTTCCTTCTCTCACCCCAACCGGTCGCAGCAGATGGCCGTCCCTACCTGAGCCTGGTTCTGTTGCAGGTTTCTCCCTGTTAAAAGGGAGTTTTTCCTTCCCACTGTCGCCAAAGTGCTTGCTCATAGGGGGTCATATGATTGTTGGGTTTTTCTCTGTATGTATTATTGTAGGGTCTACCTTGCAATTTAAAACGCCTTGAGGCGACTGTTGTAGTGATTTGGCGCGATATAAATAAAATTGAATTCAATTTAATTGAATTGAACTCGTGAAGACCTCAAGACACTTAAACTCCTCCACTTTTGGCAGCAACTCATCTATTCTTTATCATTTTTATTGATTGCCAGTTTCAGTTTTATGTAAATGTAACAACTCATTAAAGATGCAGAAGATCTACAGATGTTGATTGTTTCATTCATTCCGATCTTTGACCTGTAAAATGGCTCTCCTTCATACAAAGCTGGATTAAAGAGACCTGTTGCATGTCACTTGTTTTTTTTCTTTTTTTTAAGCTACATTGGTAAAACAGACTCCATCACCATCAGTATATGGAACCACAAGAAGATCCATAAACGACAGGGGGCAGGGTTTCTGGGCTGCATACGACTGCTTTCTAATGCCATCAGCAGGCTAAAAGACACAGGATGTAAGGCCGTCGTCTTTATCTGCTGCTCTGATTTTAAATACACACATTTTCACACCATTTATTTAGTGCTGCTCTGTCAAGAAAATAAAAATGTATTTGCTTCCTGTTTCAGACCAGCGTCTAGATCTATGTAAGCTGAACCCCTCTGACAGTGATGCAGTGCGGGGGCAGATTGTAGGTAAGGCTGGACAGTGATGGAGCGTATGTACAGATTAGTCATATTGTTGCTTTTCTTTCACTGTGTGCATGTTCTGCACTCCCCCCTCTAACACGGCGTCAACTCTCTGACCTGTCCGTCCTCCTTGTTTACAGTGAGCCTGCAAACACGAGACCGCATTGGCAGCGGAGGCCCTGTTGTGGACTGTAGAGGACTGTTAGAAAATGATGGGTGAGTGTCACCAGATGTTAACCCTGCTAATATCACACACTAACTTTTAAATACAAGGCTGTTGTTTGGATCTCATGTGATGTTACACAACGACCTGTTTTAGGTCAGAGGATTATTTTAGTGCTGTTTGTTAAGTATTTGTCCCTCCTGCTGTCTTTGTTGCGCTGAGTTTTAAATAAAAAGCAGTTGACCCGTCATGTGATTCCAGTGTGTTTCTCTTTGTGTGTAGGCCTGTGTTTGAGGGATGTTTCAGTGAAGAACCGCTGCCCTACTCAGACTCCACCGGTGCCGCGGGAGGCGGGAACTGTCGGCTCGACTCTCCCAGTCAGGAGAGCCGTCTTCAGACCCAGCGAATCAGAGGGCAAGACTCCAGAGGTCATGGCCACACCCCTCAGAACAGACCACATGGACACCAACCGCCTGACCTGCCAGAGGGATACGGTCAGTGATGAACTCCTGTTGTGGCTATAGATATTTGTTTAACCTAAACCTCACAGTCCATTGAATGGTTTTCTTTTCTTGTTAAAACAGAGCAGCGAACAACAGTGCAGGGCCAGGTGTACTTCCTCCACACACAGACAGGCGTCAGCACCTGGCATGACCCCCGGATACCACGGTATGACTATGCTGCACTTCATTTAGTCCAAGCATAACTGGAAAAGAGGTGAAAGCCCACAAAGAGACTTAGCCATTGCATCTGCAGAGAGACTTAACTCTTAACCCTTAAACTACTCCACTCTCAGCGTTATACTCAGGATTGTATAAAATGTTTGGCTTAACAAGAAAAGCCTGTTTCTGTGAGTGAGTGACTGCATTCACATGTAGGTTTAGAAGTAATTTAAATATGTAAAAATAGGCCCTTTTCTTTGCATGTTAAGAGGGAGTTCTTCCTTCCTATTTTTGCTGAGTGCATGCTCATAGAGGACCATCAGATAGTTATATCCCAACCATAGTGATATGGTTGACTTGACAATACACTAAATTTAATATTTTAAGCATTTGATTTATACACTCAGGCTAGCATTTTAGGCCTTATCTACATCTTATATCATACTTTATCTATGCGTTATACTTTGTGTAGATACATCTTGTTTTATGACCTCATAATTTGTGCTAATGGCTGACTGTGACAGTTTTACACCACTTACAATTCTTAATTAGTAAGATTTATGGATGGTTTTGACAGTACAAACTGCCCCCAGTCATAAAAATGTCAGCAATATTAATTACTGCTTACTATAAATCTGTCATAACAGACCATTACTTCTGACCCTATATGCTGACCTTATTCATAAACATGTCAAAATGAGTGTGTTTTAAAGTTTATGATTGAAGGGTTATGTAAAAAGTGCCAAAAAATGAAATTCAAGTGTTTTGTTTCACACTGAAGGAAAATGCAAAATCTGTTATGGTGAGGTACTGATCACAGTAAACATGTACAAGTATTTCTTCAACAAATGTTTTGGTTTTAATAAGGTTCTCAAAGTTTTCAGCCCAAAGAGGTTTAACAGTTTCTTCAAATTTGTGACCCGACTCTAAATATACAGTTCGACCCTGTAATGAGCAGCGATATCTAAAATAAATGCACAAACACTTTGCTCCATGTGTCTTTAGAGCATGCCCAGTGTCTTTTTTAGCTCTTATTTAGCAGCAGATAAATAAAATAACTCTTAGTAGCTTTTCATGGGCCTTTGGGGTCCAAGTTTAGTTCAGTATGAGGATTTCACTACCTAGTATGCATGCTCAGAACAGGTGGAAATGTGGTGCTCTGTCTCACTGTTTACGTGTTACTGGTGCAGGGATTTGGCCAGCGTGAGCTGTGAGGAACTCGGGCCTTTACCTGTAGGCTGGGAGGTCCGAAGCACTGTGTCTGGCCGGATCTACTTTGTGGACCACAACAACCGAACCACACAGTTCACAGACCCACGCCTACACAACATTATCAGGTAAAACATGGACCAATCTAATCTGCCACCGACCTACTAACGCTGCTGACTTGTGTGATGTACATAAACATGAGCTTATGGTAGATTTCACTGCTTATGCTGAATGGGAGGACTGTGTGTAATCCACTCTGCTCTCCAGAGTATCGTTCTTCCACAACTTCATATCTCTCTTCTGTTCTCCTCCTCTACTTCTTCCCACCTCCAGTCAGCAATCGCAAGTGAAGGAATCTTCCCAGGCCCCCCAGATGGATGTGGGGGGTGAGGAGGGGGGCGGTGGAGGAGTAAGTGGTGGCGGTGGAGGAGGAGGGGATGGAGATGTGGCAGCGCGATACGAGAGAGATTTGGTGCACAAGTTAAAGCTGCTCCGCCATGAGCTGTCGCTGCAGCAGCCTCAAGCGGGACACTGTCGCATAGAGGTGTCCCGAGAGGAGATCTTTGAGGTGAGTGCAGGTGGAAGCGGAGGAAACACAGAAGCACTGGCTGTGAATATTAATTAACCGATTAACAAAGGAAAACTGATCTAAACCTGATACCCTGTAATTAAAGCTGTGTGCGTTATACAGGAGTCATACCGGCAGATAATGAAGATGAGGCCCAAAGACTTGAAGAAACGACTAATGGTGAAGTTCAGGGGAGAGGAAGGCCTCGATTATGGTGGAGTGGCCAGGTAATTTGCTGCGCGGTGCTTTTATCATGCCTGTTTTTGTTTATGTTTGTTTTTGTTTTTTGACAGGGAAAATGCTAACCAAGCCAACTGCTTAATAATCAAATGGAAACTCACCTTTTATTGGTGGATTAGTGCTACTTCATCTTTGTGATCATTGTGGTGTCTTTCTGCAGGGAGTGGTTGTACCTGCTGTGTCACGAGATGTTAAACCCCTATTACGGCCTGTTCCAGTACTCCACAGACAATATCTACACACTACAGATCAACCCAGACTCCTCCATCAATCCTGTGAGTACACACAATTAAACCCACATACTGAATAATACTAATAAGTCCAGACTCTGTGTCTCACACTGTCTTTCTTTTAAGGACCACCTGTCATATTTCCACTTTGTTGGTCGTGTGATGGGCCTGGCAGTTTTTCACGGTCACTACATCAACGGGAGCTTCACGTTGCCCTTTTACAAACAGCTGCTGGGCAAACCCATCCAACTCAATGACCTGGAGACCACCGACCCTGAGTTGCACAAGAGCCTCGTCTGGATATTGTGAGCAAAAGCACCAATAAACAATCCTCTCAGCCTGGCACAGGCAGACTGCTTAGTTTGTATCCTGCGTGCTTGTGTACATAGTTTCCGTTTCAGCTTTTACTTTGATGTTTTGTGTGCAGGGAGAATGACATCACTTCAGTACTCGATCACACGTTCTGCGTAGAGCACAATGCCTTTGGGAAGTTCTCACAACATGAACTCAAGCCTAATGGCCGTAATATCCCCGTCACTGAGGAGAACAAGAAGGAATATGTAAGGTAAATAACCCACAGTAGCCCTCTAAACTCTCTGTCGGATACAGAGTGTAAACGTTGCTTGCAGACATCTGCCAGACGTATACTTATTTGACCTGTGTTTTGCTGAATTTTTTATTTTATTTGATTCATTTCAGACTTTATGTGAACTGGAGGTTTATGCGTGGAATTGAAGCCCAGTTTCTGGCTCTGCAGAAGGGGTTCAGTGAGCTCATCCCACAGCACCTCCTCAAACCCTTCGACCATAAAGAACTTGAGGTACGCGTTTGATACGTCAACAATATACTAGTACTTATTAAATATTTATATGACTTTTACCATATCTGCATGTTGGATTGGTAGTTTTGATTCATTTTCTTCTTCTAATCTATTATCTAATTCATTATATCCATCTCAAACCCCTACCCACCACCCCGTCTCTAAATCTCTTCAGTTGATCATTGGTGGACTAGGAAAAATAGACCTTGCAGACTGGAAGACTAACACCCGTCTGAAACACTGCACAAGTGAAAGCAATGTGGTGCGGTGGTTCTGGCAAGCAGTGGAGGCCTTCAGTGAGGAGAGGAGAGGACGCCTCCTGCAGTTTGTCACAGGCTCCACCAGGGTCCCCCTACAGGGATTCAAAGCGCTGCAGGGTGGGTCATGCACTGGTTCAAACACAACATACACCTTTTGGTTACACTTTGCTTATGCTATTCATTTGATGGTAACATTTAGTTCAGTTTTTCAACACATAACTCATATACAAGGCCTTTAAATGCAAACATTTTAACCCAAATTAGAACAATATTAGCTTCATGTGAGAACGGTTAGATGCAGGTTTCAATCTGAAACCCATTAAAAAGTGTTGAGAGCTTTTTCTATTTAAAGTCTTTTCTGTGTACCAGAGCAGTGATAACTAGAATGTATGTGTGTAAGGCTCTACAGGTTCTGCAGGACCAAGACTCTTCACCATCCACTTGATAGATGCTAACACAGAAAACTTGCCCAAGGCTCACACGTGGTAAGAACCAGTTCCTCTTAGTGTGTACATATTTGGGTTTTTTTGTTTTGTTTTGTTTTTTAGGTAAGTAATTCACTCTTTTTCTGCCTCCAGTTTCAACAGGATAGACATCCCTCCCTATGAGTCTTACGAGAAGCTTTACGAGAAACTGCTGACTGCTGTGGAGGAGACCTGCGGCTTTGCTGTGGAGTGATGAATCCACGCACACTTGGCCCTTGCACGTGCACACGGACTATGTGACATTTTACATATATGCACACACACACAAACCGAATATCAAGTATACACCAAGTATACAGAGCAGCCAAGCATCACAAGAACACACTCACTCTCCTGCCACCCCTTCACCTCCCGAACCTGTTGGAGGTTAAAGGAGGAAGCACAGCGGGAGGAGAAAAAAAAAAAAAAAAAAGACCAAAAATAAAAGGACTAAAATTTTTTCAAATGTTTTGAAGAAGCATTTTTATCCTTCAGTTTTAACAAGCTATGATGTCATCCTTCAGAATGTTTAACCACCACAGCGAAGTCTCGGGACGGAATCAGCCAATCGCATACGAGGCCGGGAACATAGAAATCAGATTTGTGAAGAAGACGACAAAACAAAAAAAGAAAAAAAAGACAGAGCCTGTTTGTCTTTCTGCCTGACGAGTCGATTGATTGACTAGTATTCACGCTTCGTGTTTAACCACTGTCGTGTCTCAGAATGAGCGCATGTATGTACACGTGTTTGTCTGGGTGTGTGTGCATGTGAGCGAGTGCAGATCCATGTGTCTGCGTGTTTTTGTGTTTGTGTCAGGCATGACACTCGGTTACGCTGTAAAAATGATCAAATGAGCCTGCTTTTTTTTTTTTTTTTTTTTTTTTAATCTTAATTCCTTTGTTTGTATCTGCGACCACTCTGATCCACTCTATTTTATTATTTATTACTAAGTGATTACTGACCAAGCTGCTATATGCTCTGCGTGGAGCCCACACTAATGTCCTCATCACCCCCTCCCCCATAGTTGAAGGGTCAATTCACATGCAAGTAACCCACAAAGTGGGTTTTATTGAATTTTGTTACATTTTTTTAACATTCGTATTACTGCAGAGAAATACTCCTTGTCATTGTATGAAACCTGCTACTGTTTTTGGTGTTTTAAATGCCCTGTTACATCTGTTAAAAATGAAATCAAAGTGGCTTTCCCAAGCCTTGATTTAAAAAAATTCTAACTCTACTGATGTTATGGAGAGGTCATCTGGATTTGTTTTTTGTTTTTTTTAAACCGAGGATTGAAAGAACGTGTTTCTGAAATTCTGTATAGTTACATCTCCTAAGCCTTTTATACAAGTTTTAGCCCTCATTTTACCTGCTTTTTTTTTTTTGTGGCCCTGATTTTTTTTTTTTTTTTTCCCCACACCCCCATTTCTCTCCATAGCCTGAATGTTGGCAAGAAGTCATCTTCAAGACCACCATGAATGAGTTTCTTAACAGTCATTAATGCTCCAAATTGAAAGAAATCAGAAGCTTAGAAGTTGAGCAAGCAACATAGAAAGTTATGTTTTAAATTGAAGACTGTTAATAAGCAGGACCATTTAAGTCTGTATTATCAAGGGTATGAGTTCACTGTGTAATGGATGCAGAAGTATTGTAACTTACTATGTACTAAACATTTATGAAAAATGCGTTGTAAATAAGATTATATTAAAAGAAATTACATTGAAAATACATTGCTTGTGTCTTGTGTCTCTATGGCTACGTTCACACTGCAGGTCTTAATGCTCAATTCCGATTTTTTGATCAAATCCGATTTTTTTGTCTGCGTGTTCACACTACACATAAAATGCGACATCAAACGCGCTCTAGTGTGAACGCTCAAAGCGGCCCGCATGCGCAAAAGAAGATGTCACACACAACTCGCTCTGTTTAGACCCAGAGCAAACAATATTGTTTGACTGATTGCCCTTAATATAAAGACTTCGGACTTTATGTTTCCAGATTTTTGCTTTAAGTTATTTTGTTATTTACATAATAATGTAGATGACCTAATAATGATCCTTTTTGCTGTTTTAGAGGAGCGGTGCTTCAAAGGATAGTTGCAGATTTCTGTCAGAATCTGCAGAAAATACAGTAAAAATAAAATGTTCACATTTCTCCAACGTTGTCTTCCCAACAGTTTCACCGGATGGTAGGAAATCGTTCGCGATGTCCTATCGGGCGCTTCTCCGGCGCTGATAATTGGCGTCTGTCTTGTGTCAGTGACGTAAAAGACGGATTTAATGCGACTTGACCGTTCACACAGCAGTCGCTTTCTAAAACATCGGATACGTATCGGATTCAGGACCACATACGAAAGTGACCCAGATCGGATTTGAAAATATCGGATTTGTGCCGTTCACACTGTCATACCAAGATCGGATACGGGTCGCATAGGGGCGAAAAAATCGGATTTGATGCGCTTTCGCCTGCAGTGTGAACGTAGCCTAAGTCGACACTTATGGGTCTAATTAAACCAAACACATTTATTATATATATTCTTAAGCAGGTTTCCATCACTTCAAATATTAACATGAATCAGAGTATGTAGGCAAAAGACCCCTGCTTTGTTCTTGGACTTTGCACGAATCACAGAAATCGATTCAAAATGATTAATATTTGCAGTAAAGTTTAAGTATTTGGACATTTTTGCCTCTGTACACTACCACAGTGGATTTTAAAGGAGCTGTGATTGAAGAGCACGCTTTCAGCTTTATTCAACATGTTTAACCTTGCGTTAACTGTTAAGGAATTCGGGCCATTTTTATACATAGTGCCCCCATTTACAGAGACTCTAAAGTAATTGGGCAAATGACTGACAAACAGTTTTACAGTCTGGTGAGGCCTGTTCCCTTGGTATTCCATAACAGCTGAAGAACAGAAAGTATCAGGAGTTTATTCCAAGTGTTGGATTTTGTAGCTGTTTACTGGATTTGTCAAAATGAGAGCCAAACAAATGTTGATGTAAATGAGGGAGACCTTCATTAGACTGCAAAAATAAAACAAACAGCAGGGAGAGAGAAAGAGAGCACGAAACCTGTAGCAGTGCCCAAATCAACCATCTGGTTCATTTGTAAAAGACGGAACGTACTTGTAGCAATGGGAATTGCATTTACCTGTGTGTTCCGCCCGGAGTTTAGAGAGTGTAACACCGGAAGGTGAGAAGTAGAGACTCCTGACTGTTTATTAAGAGTTTAATAAAAGTTTACCTCGGAGGAGGGAAAGTTCAACCGAGCATCTTGTGGAGTTTATGGAGAGAACAAGATGAAACATGGTGGCAGCGGGGTCTAGAGTGATCCACACCGCGCTTTGATGACAACAGATTGAGCGGACGGTATCGACGCGTCCAGCTAGGCTAGTTAGCCTCGGAGGTGCTAACGGCTCAGGATAGCAGGTGAGACGCTGACGAGAAGAGCGCAGCGGCGGCTACGATGGATGGATTGAAGCCACCCGCACAGTGGAGTATGGATTCAGTGAACCTGTCTAAGGCGTGGAAAACATGGAAAGAAGAGTTTACACTCTACACGGAACTAGCTCTGCCGGATGCTGAGGAAAAGGCGAGAGTGAAGTTGTTTTACTATCTGATCGGGGAACGGGGCAGGGAGCTCTGTGGAACGCTGATCGGAGCTGAGTCAAGAGTAACAGTAAGTGAGCTGATGAAAAAAATAGATGAACACTGTAATCCCAAAGTTAATGAGACTGTCGAGAGATACAGATTTTTTGCACGCAATCAGGCTCCTGGAGAAAATATTGACAAATATGTTACGGACCTGAGAATGCTGGCGAGCACCTGCAACTTTGGACAATTAAAAGACTCACTGATTAGAGACAGGATCGTCTGTGGCACGAACAGCTCCAGTTGGAGGGAAAGGTTGCTCAGAGAAGAGAACCTCACATTAGACAGATGTCTAGATATTTGCAGAGCAATGGAGATTTCAAGAGAATACAACAAAACAATAGCGGGACAGGCTGTAGAAGAACTGCATGCAGTAAAACAAAAAGAGAGAAAAAGACTGGATAAAGAGATATCATGCAGATTTTGTGGAAGAGCACATGAAAGACTCAAATCAAAATGCCCAGCATATGGAAGAAAATGCAAAAATGTGGCAAAGAAAATCATTTTGCTATAGCATGCAGGAGTAAAAGCAGACAGAGTGAACATGGAAAAAGGTTCACACAGTGACGGAGCAGGACTCTGATTCCTGTGAGGACATAATGACTGTCACAGCTATGACACAGACTGCAGTAGAAGTGAACCAGATCAAAGAGTCAGACATGATGAAAAACGAGAGCAGCTGTTTGCAGGCATGATGATTGGCAACAGCCTGGTCAAGTTTCAAGTTGACTGTGGTGCAACATGCAACGTTATTCCCATCAACCTGTTGAACCCGAACATCAAAATGGAGCACACAGACAAGGTTCTTGTAATGTACAATAAGTCAAGGCTGTGTCCATTAGGAAAGTGTAAGGTCAAGCTGACAAACCCAAGAAACAACAAAAGTATAGAGTCGAGTTCCAAGTGGTAGAGGAGGATTGTAAGGCGCCTCTACTTGGGAGAACAGCTAGTGAAGCGATGAAGCTAATACAAGTTAGATATGATAACATCTGTGCATTGGACAGCTCAGTGACAACAGGTCCATCAGAGAAAAACACATGGTTGTTGGAAGAGATAAAGACTGAGTTTCAGGATGTGTTTACAGGAGATGGATGTTTGCAAGGTGAATATGAGCTGGAAATCGACACAACAGTGCAGCCCGTCAAACTGCCAAAACGCAGAGTCCCAGTGTCGATGATGAAACCACTGAAAGAGGAACTGATGAGCCTTGCAGACAGACAAATAATAGCACCAGTGGATTGTAGTACTGATTGGATCAGTGGGATGGTGACAGTGCAGAAGCCAAACGGCAAACCCAGGATATGTATTGACCGAGACCGCTCAACAAAGCTTTGAAGCGTAGTCATTTCCGTTACCAACAATAGACGACATCTTGCCAGATGTGTCAAAAGCTTAAAAGTTTTCACAGTTTGTGATGTGAAACATGGCTTTTGGCATGTGAAGCTTACAGAAGAGTCAAGCCATCTCACGACATTCGCAACACCATTTGGTCGCCGGTGGCTGAGAATGCCGATGGGGATCAGCCCAGCGCCAGAGGTCTTTCAGCGCAAACTGATGCAAGCGTTAGAGAACCTGCCTGGCACATACATCATAGCTGATGACATCTTGATCACTGGAAAAGGAGAGACAACTGAGTTAGCAGAAATGGATCATGATAGAAACCTGAGACTTTTCCTGGAACGCTGCAGAGAGGAACATCAAATTGAATGTGGAAAAACTCAAGCTTAGAAGACAGGAAGTACCATACATCGGACATCTACTCACGGCAGAGGGGCTGAGAGCTGACCCAGAGAAGGTGCGGGCCATCACAGAGATGCCAGCACCAACTGACATAAAAGGGGTGCAGAGACTAGTTGGAATGGTCAACTATTTATCAAAGTTCTACAAGCATCTGTCGGATGACTGTGAGCCTCTCAGACAACTGACGCACAGAGACAGCCTATGGGAGTGGACAGACGTGCAGGAAGATGCATTTAAAAGACTGAAAGAAAAACTAACACAAGTCCCAGTTTTGAAATATTACAGCCCTGAAGAAGAGCTGACACTGCAGTGTGATGCCAGCGAGACAGGGCTGGGAGCAGCTCTGACTCAACATGGAAAACCAGTGGCATTTGCAAGTCGTGCACTGACGCTCACGGAAAGAGGTTATGCACAAATTGAAAAGGAATGTTTAGCTATTGTGTTTGGGATGGAGAAATTCCACCAATATACATATGGTCGTCTTGTGAGAGTGCAATCAGACCACAAGCCACTCGAGAACATTATTAAAAAGCCACTGTTACATGCACCTAAGAGACTGCAAAGGATGTTATTAAGGCTGCAAAATATGATATAACCATAACATATGTTCCAGGTCGCGACATGCTACTCGCTGATACGCTGAGTAGGGCCTACCTGCAGGACAGCATCAAAAGCCAGACAGAGTTGGAGACAGAATGTGTCAACATGGTGGATTATGTTCCTGTTTCAACGGAAAGCATGGACAGAATACGAGCAGGGACAAGAACCGACCACACACTACAAACGCTGATAAAAACGATACAAAAGGGGTGGCCGGCCTGTAAAAAAGATGTACCTGTTGAAATAGCCCAGTTCCAATCTTTGCAGGATGAACTGAGCACACAGGATGGATTGGTCTTCAGGGAGAGAGAGTGGTGATTCCACAAGCACTCCAGGCAGATATAACACAGCGAATTCACTCAACACACATCGGAACAGAAGGGTGCCTCAGGAGAGCTAGAGACTGCATCTACTGGCACGGTATGAATGACCACATCAAAAAGTACATCGCAACATGTGACATATGTCGGTCTGTGGATGCAAAACAACAGAAAGAGACACTAAAACCACACGAGCTGACCACTAGACCATGGACCAAAGTTGGGACAGATTTATTCAACTTTGAGGGTAGGGACTACCTAATAACGGTTGATTATTACTCCAACTTTTGGGAGATAGATTATCTACCTGATACCAAGTCGAGTACTGTGATTAGGAAACTAAAGGCTCATTTTTCGCACGTCAGGGAATCCCAAATATTGTCTTTTCTGACAACGGGCCCCAGTACAGCTCGACAGAGTTTGCCAACTTCAGCCGGAAATGGAATTTCAACACCATACCTCATCGCCTGGCTATCCACAGAGTAACGGCAAAGCTGAGTCTGCTGTTAAAACTGCCAAACGACTCATGAAAAAGGCGAAATTGGCTGGACAGGATCCATATCTGGCCTTATTGGACCACAGAAACACCCCAACACAAGGTTTGACTACCAGCCCTGCACAGAGACTGTTAAGCAGGAGGACGAGGACACTCCTCCCAATAGGAGACAGACTGTTGCAACCCAAAGTGACTGATAACAAGGTAGCATTGATGAAAAACAGAGAGAGACAAACAAAGTACTACAACAGGATGGCGAAGGACATGGACACATTAAACCCAGGGGACTTGGTGCGAGTCCAACCTTTTGAACCACACACCTTATGGACCAAGGCTAGAGTGTGTAACACTCTGGGAAACAGATCCTATGATGTGGAGTTGGACAACGGCAGAGTCCTCAGAAGGAATCGTCGCCATCTGAGGCGAGCTGGGGAGGTCAAAAAGGACATGTCGGTACATCTCCAGCCTGAGGGACAGGACATTACTGTGCCGACACAGAACAAAGAGAACACACAAAACAGTACTACCAGGTCAGGACGGGTAGTACAACACCCTGGATATCTGAAGGACTATGTATGCAACTAAGGGGTAATCTGTGAGGTATATGTTGTGATTTGTTTACTGGTCTGAGGAAAGACAAAAAAAAAAAAAAAAAAAAAACCCATCTGTGACGATATTTTGAGTTATATGTTGTGATTTGTTTACTGGTTAGAGAACAGAACAAAACAGCTGTGATAATATTTTGAGTTATGGCCTTGTGATCTGTTTACTTGTTTGAAAAAAAAAAAAAAAGAGAGAGAAAGAGAAACGAAATGGGGAAAAAAAATGAATAAAAGTGATAATAAAGGAAAAGAAAAGAAAAAGGAAAAAAAAGCTAAAAATGTAAGTGGAAGGAAGAAATTTTTATTTTTGAAGAAAATTGTGTCCAACAAAGAAATGTCATGTCTAAGTTTTGTTCCAGTTGCAAACTGAGTTCTCAACTTATGAATAGTTCATTGTCTTTGTAAAAGAAAAGGGATGTAGCAATGGGAATTGCATTTACCTGTGTGTTCCGCCCGGAGTTTAGAGAGTGTAACACCGGAAGGTGAGAAGTAGAGACTCCTGACTGTTTATTAAGAGTTTAATAAAAGTTTACCTCGGAGGAGGGAAAGTTCAACCGAGCATCTTGTGGAGTTTATGGAGAGAACCAGATGAAACAGTACTGTCCTGCTCAACAACACCGAAGGTAACTCCCAAGGTTAAGAAAAGCAACTTACCTCTTCCAGGGTGTTCTTGAAATCTAACAAAGTCGAGAACACCCTGTAAGAGGTAGGCATATCTTTATCAAAGTCTACAATCAAGAAACACCTTCATGAATTAAAGTTTAAAACAAGGTGCAAACTGTTGGTTACACCCATGAATAAGACCAGATTAGACTTTGCAAGAAAACATCTAAAAGAGCCTTCTCTGGAAAATAACAAAATAAATAAGTTCTATGGACAGATGAAACCCAGATGAACTTTTACCGGAATGATCCGAAAAGTCTGGACATGAAAAGAAACAGTTCATGATGTGAAACATACCACATCATCTGTCAAACGTGGTGCATGTATGGCTGCCATACAGTGTTTATTGAAGATGTGACAGCTGATAGAATAAGCAGGATGAATTGTGAAGTGTACAAGGCTATGCTGTCTGCTCAGATTCAGCTAAATCCTGCAAGATGGAGCTTCGCGTTGCAAATGGATAATGACCCAAAGCAAACTGTAAAAACAACCCAAGAGACAAAGGAATTGGAGATTCTTCAGTGGCTGAGTCAGTCATCTGAAACAGAGTATTTAGTGCAGTCTGTGGGATGACTTGAACAGACACTGAATTGTTTATTTATGATTATTTCATTCATTTATTTAATTCACCATTGCAATAGAATCCTATAAATGTTAGGAAAACATGAAAAGCATAGCTGGTTTCCTTTAAGATAGCATATAGAGTTACAGATCATTTAAAAATACAGATTTGATAGTTACATATGATTTTCATATTCAAAGTCATTTTAAATATATTATTTTGATCTGTTGTTTGAGTATGCTTTTCCTTCATCCTAACTATAGGGAGAGAGAGAGAGAGAGAGAGAGAGAGCTAATAGTTTAAAGTTTTTCTGCTTCTTGTTTAGGGAGCCCTACATATAAATACAATACCCCAGGCAGAAGATAACTTGTATTTCACGACAGAATGGGTACGTTTGTATCTTGGGCTTAACGCTTGCTGAAGAATCAGTGTGGGTGGGACTACATTTCCCACAGGCCGTCTGAACGTGGTGACTGGGTGTTTTTAACGTCGTGACGTTTCTGCTGTTCTTGTTTTGGCAGTTTGTTTCGTTATTCACGGTTTGTCACTTGACCAAGAAGGCGTATTGTACTCGTGAACCAAGACGGAGCTGCGGTATAGTACTTTTCTACATGTATATTCTCGTGTTGTGACTTGGAGCCGTGTGGGGACTGTTTGAAGCGGTTCTGTGGACAGGAAGCCTCGCACAAGTCAGCTAACTAGTCTGGCTAGCTAGCATGCCAAGCTAACGAATGCTAGCTTGGCTAAGAGCAGTTTGTTCTGTTTGTGTCAGCGGAAATGATCGATAGCCGTGATGGGATGCTTGTTTTCAAACACCGCCTTAAACTTGATGCTAAAAAGGCCGTGTTAAACCTAATGTCACGGCGGGGAAAGCGGTGCAAGTGCGGGGGACGAGTGCGGGGGACGAGTACAGGCAGCTTGTCGCTGGGTTAGCGTGTCCTGTTTTAACAACACAGAAGATTTGTGCCACCTTTGATCAGATCGAGGACGATCAGAGCTGCGCCCGCAAGTAAAGCCGATACAGGTCGTTAGCACATATTTGTTTACACGACTGTGCTGGCGAACACATCAGTAGTAACGCTAATGTTATTCCTCGGCGGTGATTTAAATGAGCCCAACTCAGCATTCTGTTCCCCCGTGGAGCTTCCGTCTTTGTTGAGTTCTCTTTAGTAACGTGTTTGGGGGAGTCACTGGTGTGCTCCTGAGTCGTTAGTAGCCTGTGCGATTAGATTAGTTGTGTTCTTAGGGTGGAGTCCAGCTCTCCTCGTTTTCTGTAAATGTGACAAATGTTAAACTGAAACCATTTGCTGGATTCCAGGGGAATACCAGCAGGGTGATAGTGTTGTGCGCGTGTCACACACGCTAACGATAGAAATTAATGGTTATATAAAGTCACATTGAAGGGACTTGCCTCCTTTTTACGAGAAAAAAATAATAAAACAAGTTCCCATAACACGAATCTATTTTCGTTTGAAGAGTTTGTTTGTGGTAAGGGTTTAAAAGGCAGTGATTATGGTTATGGTAAATCTGCAGGAAAGTAATGTGAGTGTATGTAATGTCCTCTGATGGAAACATAACTCTCTGTATGTGTGTGTGTCTGTCTGTGTGTGTGGGCGTAGATGTTACTGATTGAGCAGTGATTGTGTATGTGGGCTGATTCAGGGAGCTGCTAAGTGTAGTTTCACAATGGCAGATGGAGGCAGCGATGATGACGTCATTCACCTGGCAAGCTTCAACGTCCACCGCAGCCAAGGTGAGACTTCACATCCACACTGGCATGTAGACACAATTGTCTGTCTCCACGATACATGATTATAGTTTATATCCATCTATCCATTTGCTTGCTTCTGCTTATCCAAGTTAGGGTCATGGAAAGGGCTAGAGCCTTTCCCATCTGTGGCAAAGTACACCCTGGAAGGGTCAAAAGTCTGTTGCAGAGCCAACACATAGAGGCAGACAACCATTCACACTAACACTCGAATTCTACTCATTCCGTAAATCTCAATCAGAAGTCTAAATCAAGCTTTATGGTCAATTTAGAATTTCAAGTCAGCCTTACAGCATGCATGTTTTTGCATAAACTACATAAAAAAAATAATTTGCTGATCTAATAAACTCGCCAGCACCTTTATAAAGTTCAGGTTAGTAACAGTATGTTAATAAAAAGCTAAAAACAATTATCAAAATGTGCTTGAATAGCTTGACTTGCAGAGCTTCTTATTTAAAGATGTAAATGTTCTGCTTATGCTTTGAGAGGTCCAACAACTTTCTTGTATTTGACCTGTTGCACACACGCATCTACACCTCATGTTTGTGCTTTTTAGGAGGAAGTGCAGCACCTCTGCTAGTTGTTTGATGAACTAACAGTTTCTGCAAAGAAATACAGCATTAGCTCATGTTGCAATCGCTCATCTCTTTTGTCTTAAATTTCCACACGATGCAGTGAATGTCCCTTTTTACATCCACTGTAAATGCATCGTTTAATAACTCCGCTGTGCGTGTGTCTGTGCAGGCTCACGCTCCCATCTGAGAGAGCTCATCACTATTTCTGATGACTCGGATGAAGAGCCTGTGACTCTTGTACCCAGCAGTCCCGTTTTAGTCCCCGACGATGCAGATGACGACGATGTCAGCATATTGGAGGTAACTGATGCAGATTATTCTTAAACCTTTCTTTGTGTATGTCACTTGTGACTTATTCATATATGTTCAAATAAATTTTGGGGGGGTTTTATTCTGCTCTCTCTTCAGCCGTTAACGCCTGCGCGCAGACATGTGATCCGCCCAGCAGCGAAATGGAGCGGGGCCTCGCACAACCCAATTAAAGTTGTAGGTCAAAGTAGCGCATCTTCTGGGGTTTCCGCAGGGGACCCAGTCCCTGCCTGTGCCCCCTCTACCTCCAGAGATGCCAAGGGAACCACGTCTCCCCAAGCAGCCATAAAAGTACAGTTTCTGGCGCACTCGAGCACATCTGGAAACACACTGCTGGATCCCGGCCCTTCATCACTCTCCCAGCCAAAACTGACCACAAACTCACAGCAGCATGACGGTACATCAGCAGACACAAGCGGGGAGCTCCATGCATTTTCTTCTGTCCACACCCCATCTACCTCCACAAATGCCAAGGCCAACACCATCTCATCCAGAATACCTGCACAAGTACCTGAACAAGTGCTTGTCCAGCCTCAGCCTAGCACATCTGGACTATCGCATCAACAACCTGGCTCCTCAGCACAGTTACGTTTGGAGCATCACGCAAACTCCTCTGCCAGTGCCACACACTATATTTGTGCTGCTGCAGTGACTGCTTCAAGTTCTTCTACAAAGACTCAAGCAAAGGCTGGCACCAGTAGCCTTACGCAAGACAATCCTCAGGCCAGTACTTCGTCTGCACATCTTCCATCTCGTATACGGACACACCCTCAGCCTAGTACTTCACTGTTCCAGTCTGGTGGAACAGTGTCAGTGCAGCCCCACCTCATCCAGTTGAAGGAGGTGAAGCTAGTTGTTCTTCCACCACAGCCAAATCAAGCTTCGGCTCTAATAACCCAGCCCCAGGGTCTGCTGCAGCCTGTGCCAGTCAGACAAATGCAGGGCAATCTCATTCAGATTGAGCCGCAGCCCCTGGCTCAGGCCCCTGCCCAGGCTGCAGCCCAGCCTCCTCAACCTCCTCAGGTTATACCAGGGATGCCCCCTGCTGTTCTAATAGCTGCAGCCCCAGAGAGACTGGGTCCTCCAGAAGCAGGTCACCGGATCATCCTGGGGAGCCAGGCACCCAAAAATGCCCTTCCAAACCCTCCAGCTCAGGCTGGTCCCTCGGGTGTGCTTCAGCCAGCCAACAGACTTAACATTAGGGTACATAATGTGAACTCTAACCCTCCTCCTGCTCCCCCAGCTCCTCCTGCTCCCGCAGCTTCAGTCCCCCACAACAGAGAAGAAGCACGTCTTATTCTGGGTCAGAACCCAGAAAGAGTTAATCTGGTCGCAGTGCCTCCAGCACCAGAGGAAATTCCCCAGATAGAGGATGCAAGGCCTGGACCCTCCGCACAACAGGAGAGACCAGAGCACCAGCCTCACGTTAGGGCCCTTATCAGTGGTGTTGTGAGTATCTCATTACGAAAATTGTTTGCATCTCTATTATCTGTTATAAAGTTAAATGAGTGTAATTGTGCTGTGTTGTCTCTCATTTCATCCGTTCCAACCCCATTCTTCTTTTCGGCCATGCTCAACTCAACTTTTTGAATATCCTCTACAGCTGGATCTACTCCCAGACGTCCAAGAAACCTATGTAGCAGAACTGATCCAAAAGAATAATGTGAAAGACTTGAATGTGTAAGAATCATCTTATCTAATTTACCTTAATGTAGAGCTTTAAAAATAGATACATATATCTTGTTGGGTAACCATGTTCCAAACAATGTGACACATGTGAATTTTAAAACAGAATGCAGTGATTTGCAAGTCATATAAAGTCTGTGATTAATTCAGAATAGTTTAATACAAAAAGGAAATAATGAGAAATGATGAAACTGAGAAATCGCATTTTCTTTAAATACACTTGTTCATTTGGAATTTATGCCAAGAACGCATTCAGAAAAAGTTGGGACAAGGTCACATCTACCTCTCTTTTGTGTCACTTCTTCTTTTATCAGCACTTTGCAAGTTTTTGGACACTAAGCTGCAGTTTCAAGTGGTTACATGTATAATATATAATAATGTAACAATAATAATAATAATAATGTATACTTTATTGATATCATTTTTGTGCAACATGTGGTTTCCCATTGTCTAGCTGAAATAAGCAGAACCTTCTCCAGTATTAGTGATGCCTTCATATATGTACGTCTGTATCGTCACGGATCTTGGGTCTTGATCTGTACACTGATCAAAATAGCTGATTTAAAACTTTTTGCTTTAGTGCAGAGTACACGGTAAAGATAGTTACTGACTGGTCTGATCACAGGGCACTTTTCCCCTTTTCCTCAGAGCCCAGAGTCCAGAGTAGTCGGCAGCATCTCTGGCATAGTCGAGTTTTAACTTTCATTCAAACTCTGTCCATCACTTAGGCCATGCAGTGATTGGGTTTTTTTGTTTGTTTGTTTTACTGCAGAATTGTGAAGATTGTGCCCCTTTAATATTATTGTTTTGGGGCTCTGGACTGATAGTATAACGATTTTTCTCGATTTTCTTGATATTTGTCAGCAGTACAGTTTGAAACTCTCTGGTAGTACCTTTATGCTTCGAAAGGATTTGCAAATTATTGCATTCTGTTTTACGTGTATGTTACACAGCGTCATAAAGAGGGTGTAGGTGGTCACATATGAGATGATTGCCGTTGTGCACAGTTGTAACTGCGTGAATGTTTGTGAGAGCTTGTACACATGCAGCCCCCCCCCTCTGCTCTGTTCCCAGTATCTGTAACCTGCTGTTGGAGACTCAAGATTATCCGAGGAAAGACACGGCAGCGGCCACATCAGCTCCCACCAGCATCCTACTAGAGTCTGGAGGCACCCAAAATGAGGCAGGTGTCTTTGTGTGTGTGTGTGTGTGTTAGATGCACAGAAAATGTGTGTAAATGGTGTTAATGTGCAAACAGTAGAATTTCAATCAGTAAAAAGTGCAACGTAAGCTAGGCTCTCGCACTGTGGGTCAGGGTTTAAAAGCCCTTTTAGGACAGTTATGTAAAGTGTAGATACAAATTAATAACAGAGAGGTTGTTCCTCGTTACATGAATTCAAGCTGAGTAGACCATTATATTTTCTAATGGAACTATTTCTGGTATCAGATTATGTCTATAATGTGGTTAAAGAGTGTTGACACATTTGTTGTAGAATGAAATGGATGTGCTGAGGCTCCGTCTAGAAACAAAATTAAATCAAATAAACGATGCTGTATGTAAATATAGACTGTATATAAAAGATGGATGTAGCCATTGTGACATCACCAGTTGGCTTTAGACTCTGCATTTTGAAGCCTCAGTTGTTTTTTGGGTTCTTTGGGGGATTTTGATGTCAGAAGTGATTATATTAAGACCAAAGGGTTGAGTGCTAAGTTATTAGCTAACTGCAACAATCAGACCATAATATCTACTAATTGGTGGACTTCTGAAGTAACAGAATTTCAGTCAGCAAAACTGAGGGACAATCCTTTTGGATGGGCTGTATCTCAGAGCAGGTCATTTTATTTTTGAGCTTATTCAAAAAAAAATGTCCCAGATGGCTCCTCCGATGTAAATGTAGGGAAGAGGTTCACTTCGGTGTACAAATTGATGGAGGTGAGGCCTAGCAGACAGCTATTAGCTATGACTGCCTGTGTCAGGGTGTAGCTGTTAGTGCAAGTAAACACTGCAATTTTTCATTGTTGAATTGACTTTTAAGTGCTGGAGGCTTAATGATATTTATTTATTTTACCTTTCCACTCAAGCCGATCACTCACTACAGCTTCATATTATCTGTGAATCCTATATTTAAGTGTCTGTTTTCATGTTTGCGGTCTTTCAGGTGACCGAGGACTTGTTTGATTATGGCAAGCTGGGCGCGGTGGGACCTGAAGTTGTGATGCAGGCCGCTGACTTGCTCATGGCAGATTTCAGGATGCTCAGCTGTCAGGACATTAAATGGGCTCTCAACGCCCTGAAGGGACACTATGCAATCACACGCAAGGTACCTAAAGTCCCATCTGAGAGTGCACCATGCTTCCTGTGTCTTCTTTGCTGTCGTACCTTTCAACTCTCCCTGGCTCTTCTTCCCAGGCCTTATGTGAAGCTCTGAAGAAGTGGCAAGAGTCAGGGGACCCGTCGGGAAAGAAACGACGGAGCAGGACCTCGGAACGCTGCTACGTCGATTTCCACTTTGAGCACGGTGAGAAAACTTTTAGCATGCACCTGTTTTTGCATCTTTTACTTATTTCTGTTTTGCACATTCAGAAATTGCTTTCACAAGACAGTGGAAACTCTCAGTAACTGGTTTCTTCCTTGTCCTCCAGGTTCGGTTAAGTTTGACAAGAGGATGTACTTCTTGGAGAATGACCGTCGGTACTGCAGGACATACAGCAGTCTGGAGGCATCTGTGCAGAAGGAGCTTGCATTCTATCAGCAGAAGGCCAAGGAATGGGCAGAGGTACACACACAAATACACTCACTCGGGAACTCTGTTTTCCTTCATTGTTGCATTTATCGTAATTTTTATAGCCCAGAATGGCCCTATGTGGGGTGGGTGGGGGGGGGGGGTGAATTGAGCACAACAACCATAATTGGCTCATGGAGTATAAAGGAGGCAAGTCTGTGTTACCTTACATTCCTTGCGAGGGTGTTTATGGCTGTGTAAAAACCTCTTTGTTGTCTGCACCAAGAATTCCTCTGTGCAAGAAAACCCTGAACTCTACAAGCCTTCTTTTTTTAACAGATAATGATATATTTCACTTATCTAAACAGTAGCTTTCTAATGCATTAACTCATTTGTATAGCAAGCACTCTTTCTAGCTTTTCCCACTGTACCCTTCCCCACCCTGCACCACTCTCTCAAAGACTGGATAGCTTTGGCTTTTAAAGCCCTCGGGTATATGGGGCTAATTATGTTGCTTTAAATCCCTCTCATGTCCTGGAGCTCTCTCCATCCAGTATCCAAAGCTCGTTCTTTTTTTTATTTGGTCTCTTTCACTCTCCCTCTTCACCTTCTTTGCTTCTGTTTACCAGACCTTTTTTTTTTGCTGAATACAGTTTCCACTGTCCACTATTTCCCTTGTCTGTGGTACATTACCAGTAGCTATCCTCTCCCTATTTTGTTTGTGCCATCAACCATTTAGCAGGTGATAGAACCGCATAGTGAAGCTGAAGCTCATAGGAACTAGTCTCGAACTTCATATTGTGCAGTCAGCTTCATGATGATTATTTCTTGCCTTGCACAGGCGGTTGTATTTATCTGCCACTTGAGGATTTAAGTTACTAATTGGACAGCTCCACTGTTAGAAGCTGCATTTGTTCGAAGACCAGGGAATAATGTGGTGCTGCTCAGTTAGTATATTAAAGGCGTCTTGCATCAGCGAATAGAATAATTATAATGGTTGGATATGTTGCATAGAGCTGCTTCACAAATGTTGATAACCTTGTGATGTGCTGCATAACATGGAATACAGAGATTTCTGAATTCAGTCATTTAGATTTCAAGCACTTAGCGGGTGAATATGTCAGTCAAACTTGGGCACAGTCAGTAGGTAAATTAGCATACACCAAACGCCCAGCAGCGGAGCCAGTTCAGTCCCAGGGACTCTGTTTTCAGGTCACTCTCTGCAGAGTTAGAAAAGTGTTACATCATGTTGGCTTACACCTTACCTCGTGCACCCGATCTTCACCAATTAACCAACTGCCTCTCTCTCTCTCTCTCTCTCTCTCTCTCTCTCTCTCTCTCTCTCTCCCTCTCCCTTCTGTCTTTGTGTCCAGCATGAGGACTTCCTCCTTGCTCTTCAGGTCAATGAAGATGAGTATAAGAAGGTAGGATTCATCACATTGCATCTCTATCTGTTGATTCAGTCTAAAGTGGCTTTTCAGTGATGTTTCCAGATAACACTGTGCTGTGAATAAGTCTTGAGACACCCCGCATTTCTTTTTATGGTGTTGCCAAAGAGCCAGATGTTTTTTTGTTTTTTAATTAACGTGGTTTTGAGACTTTCAAAAGCTCTTTCAATGCTTTTCTTTGGACATTTGGCTCCCTTTTCACTCATTTCAATCAAGCTTTTAAATAATAATAATAGTATTAAAGATAATTATAATGATAAGGCAGCTTCTGTGACACCAGTGTTGTGTCTACACATAACAGAAAACTTAGCTTAGAACCAGTTTTATATTGTATCTTTAGCTACTTTGTTGCCAGCAGTCTGTCACAAAAAACGTATTTGTTCCCATTTCTTTCACTGAATCTACTAAAAAATATCAAATACAACACAGTTTGACAGGTGGTAATACTTTGGGAATCACTTTATTAGAGCAAAAATACCAAAGTATTACCTGAAAACCTGTCCAGCTTGGCTTGGTCAGCAGTGCAGAAACTGGAGAAGTTGAGAATGAAACAAGAAGTGGTAGGTCTAAAGAAGTATCTATAGCAGATTTCAGTATCCGAAAGTTGTCCTGAAGAAATAAGCAAGGATCTAACACACGACCTGAGAGATTCATTTAGCCCTTTAATTAATCTGTCTAATCCATCTACTGTTCACTGAAGGATCATCAGAAATGGTGTTAGTGGAAGGGTGGCTGTTGAGAATAGAATAGAATAGAATAGAATAGAATAGAATAGAATAGAATTCAACTTTATTGTCATTGCACATGTCACAGGTACAGGGCAACGAAATGCAGTTTGCATCCATCCAGAAGTGCTTTAGCCATGATATAGATATATTACAATATATATTAGCAATAATATAGATATGTAAGTATATTACAGAAATGGGTCTATTATGGTATGTTATAATGTACACGGTATGAAGTATGTTATGAATATGCTATAACTATAAGTATGTACAGGCTGTAGTGAGTACAAGCTATGTACAGGCTATGAACAGGATATAAATATGAAAAAAAACTAAACAGAATATGAAATAAAAAACTATACAGAAATATGAGATATACAGTTATACAGAAATGTGAACTATGCAAGTTATAAACAGTTGTAGGTAGGATTAAAAATTATTGTATGTACAGAATGATTATTTACACAGAACTATACAGTAGTGCAGTTAAGATAAGTGAGATATGTGGATAATTTCTACAGAGGCTATATAAAGTGCTAGTGGTTGTGAGTGGTGGTTCAGTCCAAGCTGTTCTTCAGGAAGGAAAATGTGTTTTAAAAAAAAAAGGAAAAAGACTGAGGTATGCCAGATTACACAAAAGCTAGACTGAAAATCAGTGGCAACAGGTCTGATGGAGTGACAAATCCAAAAGTAATTTTTTTTGGTTAATTATTTCAGTAAAGTTGTGGAGAGAGATCTGCAGTACATGCTGGAGGTCTGTGATAGTTTGGGGCTGCATTACAGCCAGTGGAGTTGAGCATCTTAGTCAGTATCTAACCTGAAACAGTTAACCTTTGAGCATGACAGTGATCCCAAACACACCAGCAATGCAGTTAAAACAAACCTAGATATAAAACACGCAATGGAAAGTATCAGTCATGGATTGGAACAAAAGGCAGTCAGCGTCCAAAGAAGAGCTTTGAATGTCCTTCAAGAAACCTGGAGAACTATTCCTGAAGACAATTTAAAGAAATGACAAGAAAGCTGCCTAAGAGAGATCAGACTGTGTTGAAGAATAAATGTGGTCGTACAGAATACAGAAATTTAAGCTTTTTAGAATTCTACAACAGGGGTCCCCAACTCCAGGACTCGAGGGCCGGTGTCCTGCAGTTTTTAGATGTGTCCGTGATCCAACACAGCTGATTCAAATGGCTAAATTACCTCCTCAACATGTCTTGCAGTTCTCCAGAGGCCTGGTAATGAACTAATCATTTGATTCAATTGTGTTGACCCAGGGTGAGATCTAAAACCTGCAGAACACCGGCCCTTGAGGCCTGGAGTGTGGGACCCCTGTTCTACAATGTCTGTTTTTGCCTCATATTCTGTATTTCAAAAGTTTTTGTAATAAATTCAGTATAAAACTTGTTAGCTTGCAGAATGTACTGGTTTCATTTGAGGTTCATTTTAGATATTGTCAGAATTTACACTTTTCTGATTAATGTGAGGTTTTTGACTTATGATGTGTTACGATTGTTTTTCCAGGATGGTCAGCTGATTGAGTGTGGCTGCTGTTTTGGGGAGTTTGCTTTTGAGAAGATGACGCAGTGTTCGGACGGTCACCTGTTCTGTAAAGAGTGCCTGGTCAAATACGCTCAGGAGGCGGTGTTCGGCTCTGGGAAGGTACGCGCAGACATTTTCTGTTTTCAATATGACTTAACTGGTAATGTTGCTTGGCAACTATAAATGACTAATGCTATAATAATACACACCTCTTTGAGTGATGAGCTGTCAAATAAATGTCAAGATTGAAAATGAGCTGGGGCGCAGATTTCGCAATATCATCAATGTTTGTTGTCCACGTAGCATTGTGAAATAAAGGCTTTCCTATTTATTAGGTGCCTTGTTGCTGGTACTGGTATTTATTGTATTGCATTGTTTTGGATTAAAAGGTTGTCGTGTGTTTTTCATCCGCCTCATCTGACCGCACTGTTGTACCTAATAATGTGTCATAATAATGGTCAGTTAAACTGGAGGTGGCTGTGAACGTGCAGCGTCTCTGCTCTGTAATGAAGTCGCGCTCCGTCCTCTTCTTGTAGTCGGACCTGAGCTGCATGGAGGGGGGCTGCCCGTGCTCCTACCCTGTGTGTGAGCTGGAGAAGGTCCTACCAGAGAATATACTGTGTAAATATTACGAGAGGCAGGCGGAGGAGGCGGTTGCTGCCACCTGTGCAGATGAGTTAGTGAGGTAAGTGTGTGTGGGGGTAGCTCCCAGATTTATAGGTATAATAAAGTAACTGATAACTCGAGGTGCCAGTTTGTCCACAAACAGATTTTTAATTGACTTAATAAAATTGAATAAAGAGATTCCAGCAATGTTTACAGATGCATAGGGACATAAGGCTCATCTTTTAGCCTGGTGTCCAATCTTTCTACTAAGTTAACATCATTAAAAAGTCAGTTAATTTGAAAATGCACCATTTTAAAAATGAATAGTGGGCCTTTTAATGTTTGTTCAATATTTAAAGTCCTTCATTCAAGGCCTTGAGTAAGTAGACCCTGTCTTATCTTAAAGACCTCACAGTACCATTCCACCTCAACAGAGCGCTCTCAGACTGCTGGTTTACTTGTGGTTTCTAGGATATTTGAAAATAAAATGGGAGGCAGAGCCTTCAGCTTTCAGGCCCCTCTTCTGTGAAACCTGCTCCCAGTTTGAGGAGACAGGAGACAGACATCCTCTCTACTTTTAAGATTAGGCTTTAGACTTTCCTTTCAGATAAAGCTTGTAGTTAGGACTTCAGGTGACCCTGGTGACCATGCTGCAATAAGCCTAGGCTGCTTCCCATGATGCACTGCAAGTGTTTCTTCTTCACTCAGCTTTTTTCACTCTCTCTCTGTTTATACACACCTCTGTATGCAGTCATCAGTTATTACTAATCTCTGGCTCTCTGTCTGTCTTTTGTCCTGTCTCCCTCTCCTCACCCCAACTGGCAGACAGCCACCCATCTCTGAGCCTCGTCCTGCTGGAGGTTTCTTCCTGTTAAAAGGGAGTTTTTCCTTCTCACTGTCGTCAAGTGTTTGCTTTGAGGGGGTCGTTTGATTTGTTTCGTTGGGGTTTTCTCTGTCCTACTGCAGGGTCTTACCAAGCGCCTTGAGGCGACTGTTGTGATTTAGTGCTATAAAAATATAACTGAATTAAATTAAATCATGATAAATGATAATCAGTTATTTTTTAATAACTGGCTCCTGAGCCCCCTGTCATTTTGCAGAAGTGGCCTCCAGCCTTTATGCAGTGATTAGCTCTGTGCATTATGTCATTTAAAAAAATCAAACTTTTTAAATATTGGCTAGAACTTAGGCTAATGGGCCAATCATGTGTTCAAAGCAAACACAAAGCATCAGGATTAGATTCAAAGTCTACACGACGACATGAGTTGGTGGAAATTCAAATCAGGTGATGGAAACAGGAACAGTAGAAAATATTTCAGCTGTAATGCAAAAGCCAGTCAGCTGAGATTTTCCCACAGACTGTGGATTTGTGTTCAGTATGGTTCATCTTCACTTTTACAGAACGAAAGGGAGGGGGCTTAGAGAAATTGCCGCAAGAAAATGGTCGGCAGATTGATAATCGCTAGCTGCAGCCTAACTTATTTATGATTAGCACTTTGCCTCTCCTACTGTGGGATGTTGAAGATCTGGCTGCTTTGTCTAGCTCATTTTTAGTCACAGAGTTGCTGAATTATGACGGGAGTCATTTAATGTGTGACTGTCTCTAATCGGCTGTCAGCGTGCCATCATCTTATCATATACAGCTGCCTTGTACGTTTCCTCTCATCTTCCTTTCCCCTCTGATCTCTTCCAGGTGTCCGTTTTGCAACTTCCCAGCGTTGCTGGACAAAGGCATGTCTCTGTTTAGCTGTCCCAACCCTCGGTGCCGCAAGGTGAGTCCTGCTCTTCTGCTCTCTCTCTGTTTATAAAGTAAATTAAACACTCTCTCAAAGACGTGTACACCAAAGTAGGTCGACACTCATCTGCACATCTTCTGGTGTGACCCTGGGTAAGAGTACTTACAGCACAGAAGATCTAATCTAAATTTTCAAGCCAAGAGTGGACGACTGGATCGTGAATAATTCAGAGCGTCGTGACAGCAAAATGGTGTCTACCTATAAATCATCTCCGTGCAGCCTAGACACGAAGCCGGACAACCATAAGAGAGAGAGGCAGAGGAGAGATTGATGAGCAGCTTTTGGAAATGATGAACCGTTCCATGTGGCGAGGTCGCCACCTCTGGCTCCCTCTCTGTTTATCTCTGGGCCTCCTCCCTCTGTCTGAGGAATGCAGGGGGAGGCGATGCTCTTTGTCTGCCGGAGTTGTCACACAAATTCCAAGCCAAAAAAAAAAAAAAACTTCATTATTTGGCAGAAACACACACAGGCTCATTCACACTCTTTCCCTACATAAATACAGCCCTCCCGTTTTCCTCTGTGTTTCTGTGAGCTCTGCTTCTGTAAACATCTCGCACTCACACCTGCTCACAACCGTAAGAGAAGCAAACACACACACACCTCTGCTATCTTTGCATTCCCTCAAAGGTAGGAGAGAAGTTGGGGGAGGGGGTTATGTCAGTACCCATACAAGAAAAATGTGCACATGTGACTCCTCGCACAGTGGTATAGGGTCAAACCCTTCATTAACTGATGGGCTCGCATTCTTTCAATTCTCATGTCAAACTGAAGGCCCGTGGGCCAGATTTGGGCCATTTGAAGATTTTAATCTGGCCAACAAAACATTGCATATGCACATGATGAAGAACACAGATCAGGAGCACCTTCACCAAACCTGTAAGCTAACAAAGTAATTGACAGAAAAAGGCTAAAAAAACAAGCAGAAGAAAGAGAAGCAGGAGTAGTGCAATCGCTTTCAAACCAATTTGTAGCCATGGACAGAGAACATGGGTATAAAGCTGGTGAGCTCAACCAGTTTCATGGCAGAAAGCTAGTCTGTACAGTGCAGGCAAACTGCATGATCTTGCCCACACAGATCAGGTCTGTGAGACTTGTAGAGACACGGTCAAGAAGAAAAGAAGACAAGGTTTAATTTCTAGGTGCAGCCGATGGTATCGAGTTCGGTGGTCTCAGGATCACCTCTCTGCTTTTTGCAGATCAGGTTGTTCTTCTGGCTTTATCGGGCGAGCCCCTCCAGCTTGTGCTGGGGCAGTTTGCAGCCAAGTGTGAAGTGGTTAGGGGCGGATTAGCACCTCCAAGACTGAGGACATGGTTCTTCTGGTGTGTTCTGTTTGAAGTCGGAATTTCCAAGGTCCCAATTGAAATTTTCGATTCGAACAGTCCTTCAAGTCAGACTTCCTACTCGGAAAGTTGAAGCAACCCCACCAGCCCCAATTTAACAATCCAAGATGGCGGCATTGTACATAAACATTAGTAAAACTGTAAAGCTCGCAATCTGTACAGCCACTGTTGTGTGACTGAGCAGATCTGTGGTCACAAGCTCTGGTGACAGTGGATGAACGAATGAATGAACGAATGAGTTCGCAAATACAAGCAGCAGGAATTAGCTTCGTCTGAAGAGAGTCTGAGCTCTCCATCAGGGCCAGTGGGATGAGTGCAGGCGTTTGGGGAGGGCTCAGAGTAGAGCTGTCACTCGCAGCAAAAGTAGCAGGTTGAGGTGGTTTGGAAATCTGACTAGGATGCCGGACCCCCTCACAGGTGAAGTGTTCTGGGTACCTCCTAAAGAGCGGCGTCCCTGTAGTAGGGACAGTGGACAGACTGAATCTCTCAGCTGGCTTGCAAAAACCTCGGTGTCCCCTAGATGAGCTGAAATAGGTGGACTGGGAGAGGAGGGTGCTCTGGGTGTCTCTGCTGAGAGTGCTCTTGACAGAATCTGAACCTGGACCTGGAGAGGTTGTTGTGAATTGGCTGTATGGTGCCCTCCGTGTAGCATGTCTCTGTGGTGCGAGCCCATATTTAAAAAGTCTCTTCCAAAGTGTAAAAAAAAGTTTTTGTCGTTTTCTGTTTTGAAAATGGGATATACTTATCCTTTTAACTTGTTTTCATACAAGAGCAGCACTTTGTCTTTGTGTTTGAGCAAACTGTGTTTTAGTTTCAGTCGGAGGCCTGTGAGACATCAATGTGAGACTTGTTTGCCCTTTAAACAGCTCTGAAAGCAGTGCAGACACCACATTGAAACAGTAAGAAATGAGTCATGTGAGGTATCCTCCTCAGCATTTTTGCTGCCTTGGTATTTTAGGGTGTTTCCAGCATCAACTTTCCCAGAGGCCTTTTTTTTTTTTTTTTTTTTAAGGAACTCTGGAAGAAACTAAAACTGAGGTTTTAACCAGATTCTTAATTACACCTGAGGTTTTCCATCTGCCAGCTGGGTTTTTCCTCCATAGCAAACCTCTTCTGTAATCCTACATCTGCTGACTTGGCCCAAGCTGGACTAGTTCTTCTTACTTGTGGCTCCACAGTAGCGTTTTGTCTTTGCCGTAGCTTCTCTATTAGCACGTGGCTCTCAGATGGCTCCTTTTGGCTCAGCTTTATGCTTGCATTTATTGCAGATTTTCCCCTCAGGCAGTGAAGAATAGAAATGCAATGCAATTCCTGCCAGCAGCCTGTAGGTGGAGCCATAGGCTTGCAGTGGCTGGCCATGCAGCATCACTGCACAGCTGCACCTCATTACAAGCTCACACACCCAGAGACTTAAAAGTTAGACATGCTCCAGATAACTTTGGGTCTGATCCTTGCTCAGTGATTCATCTGCAGTGCAAAACGAATTCAGTCAGCTTTTAAAGCCAGCACGTTGAAGCTCAGAGTCCATGCTTCACAGATATGTTTGCTTATGTATGCCACAAAAAAAACTGCTTCCACTTCCACTTAGAATTGGGATGTGTGTTGTTACCTGGAAACCCCCATCACACACACACGCTGGTATTATCACCAGTGTTTAATAAGAGACGGGTGATATTGAGGTGTTAATTCCTCTCTTGCTTTCACGTGTGTGTGTGTTTTTTATTTCCATACACACTGTACAGTCTACCCCACAGCCCGCTCAATCTCAAGCAGGGAGGGGCCTCATTATGTAACTGACACACTTCCGTAAGCCCACCCGCCTTCTTCCGCACTGCCGTCTCATTGGCTAGCCACGCTGTCCACTCCCCTCATACTGGTTTCTGACTGGTTGGTCACACTTCCTCGTCCATTTCAAATGTGGTTCACATCAAATTTGACCCAGATTCTGTCCTCTCCTTCTTGTTTTTTTTTCCTTTCTCCCCTTCTGCCCTGGCTCTGTCTGACCTACACAAACACACAATGCTGTGTGCATGCCACGAGTCATTTAATATATTCCACATGTGGTTGTGAGGACATTTGCACAGGTTTGTCCCCGGCCTGTCCATGATTACTCGCTGTGGAATGTGATATGTAAGACAATGGAAGTGGAAGCACTGTGCAAATCTGTGCACTGCAGTCTCAGTGTTGCTGTTCCTGCAGATCAGATGAATTTTCTCAAAGGAGCAAGTCCTGTGACGGGTTTGCAAGCAACAAGCTTATGGCTTGTCATGTCAGGTTTAACCCCTTCCTTCCTGCTGTTCGAAATGCCACTCGAGTTTGATTGCAGCAAAAGCCACACACACAGACAGACACACACATCCCCTAACAACCCCATCAGAAGCTGTGCACGTCCTTATAAGGGCTGCTGTAGTGTCCACCGCAAGAGAAGAAGAAAAAGATTTAGAGGGGACGCAAAATATGAATGAAAGTAGGAAGGAGGTGCTGTTAGGGAGTGGCACGCAGAAAAGGAGAGCAGTGAATGAAGGAGTAAGACGAGCTGGAACATGCTGGGGGAAAAAATAGTAGGAGCAGTGAGTGTGAATTAATGAATGGAGAGAGGGGGGAAAGACAAACTTGTGGTGGTGCTGCTGCTGTGTGTTTATCTCTGTGACCTCTGTCACATTTCAGCTATGCTCCAATTTTTTTTCGTTTCTTTTTCTTTTCCTGTGTCTGTGTGTAAATGAAGGCGGGGACGACACACCCCCTACGAGGTTTGGCTGTGACATCAGCAGCTGTATTTTTAGCTGCGCTATAAGAACTCAGGTGTGTTCCTGGTTTTCAGTGTCTTGTCAAACAGGTCTCGGACAGGCGCGCTTGCTCTGCTCTCCTCGTTCCTTGGCCTCGATGTCACCACTAGGGGGCGATCTCTCATCGTTCTGTCGTTCTCGCCCTTGTCTGGCTTTGTGTGAGCTGGCGTTTTCTTGTTTTGATTTGGGGTTGTATTTTGTGACACTTGAGTCCAGGAATGTTCACTCTGGCTCTTTTTTTGAGGTTTAAGCGGAATATTTCTTCCACCTGAGCTTTTCCTGCTTATTCCTCTCTTGTAATCTCTAACAGTTATTCTCTAACCACAGACTAAAGGGGTATTTTCCTCTTTAGCTTTAACTCATCCCCATGATTACATCAGCCAGCCTGCAGATTAACATGTTTTTTGTGACGTCTGGGACATCATATTTTGTGTGTGTGTGGATGATTTTCTTGACTTGGTTGTGTCAGGTTGAGTCAGCACCTTAAACACTTCCTCGGGGTCCCGGAGATGTTCCAGTTTTGCAGTTATCTTGTTGGGAGACCACTGCCGTCGGAATCGACTTTTTGGCAACTTATTAGCTTATTAGCAGAACACAAGTTACAAGATCAGTGTCACACAGTGTTTCTAATGTCGTGGCTCCTTGGTTAGATAAGTTAAGATCACTTTTATTAGTCCCACAGTTGGGAAATTGACAAAATGCAGCCCAGATGGGATTTGAATCCACAATCCTGAGCCCTGGACGCTGTTGGCTTATCCATTAGGTCACTGGGTCTTTATAATAATTGACATCATGAACCCCAAACCTCCATATGGTTTGAATCCCTGCTTTTCATCTCTATATCAGTTTTATTCAGAATGTTTTTTTCTCTTTTTGAAGAAACTACTAAACTGGATCCAGATCTTGTGCCTTTTTTAGGGAGCAGTCATCACTCAAACACCAGCCAAAACCATAGATTCTCCCCCACCAGCCTCTGGCTGACCTTGCTCACGCAGAGCTGTCTCACTGAATATTGTGAGATCAGCTCTGACTTGCATGCATGATAACAAAAAAAAATCCCCCCAGTGAAAGAAGGATGTGTGAGGAGGTCACAGGACACAGAGGGAAGGTTCAGCAGCAGCAGCGGTGGAGATGTGGATCATGCTTTGCTGCATCAGCTGTCACACTGTTTAATATTAGATGAGGGGCTCAAATATTTATGGTGACACCACTTAGCTAAGGGTTAGCAAGAGTGGGAGCCTCAAGCCGCCTGCACCCCGCCACTCCCCAACATCCCTTTAACTTGGCGCTTTTGGCTGAGGAGACGAAGAAAGGTTGGAGCCTGGAGTTGTTGTTTCTAGGCAACCGAGCAGTCAGCGGCGAGCGCTCTCGCTGCAGTGACGCAGAGAGAGAGCCACACCTAACCGTGCAAGCCCCGAGTCCCTGCAGTGGCAGCACCAGCAGCATGCTGAGCAGAGGCAGCGGTGTGTGTGTGTTTATGTGGGGGGGGGGGGACGCTCTGACTGCAGTGTAATATCCCCCTACACCACCTGCTCAGCATTAATGGGAAAACTATGGGTGGATGCATCTCCTCACTTTTGATGAGATGCTAAGAAAGGTACAATTCCAGAAAAGCACAGAAGCACTACCCTATTTCTCAACATCCCCTTCCTGTCTTTTTTCTTCTTCTTCTCTTTAGGAGAGCTGTCGAAAGTGCCACGTCCAGTGGAAGCAGCATGTGGGGAAGACCTGCGAGGAGGTCCTGGAGAGAGACGAGATCCGCATGAGGGTGCTCTTGTAAGTGGGTCACAGGAAGCCTTCATCAGTAATGTACAGAGTGCTCAGGATGGCTCAGATTTTTCATGCATTTGATGGGATTTTATACCATTTTCTTCTTTCTTGACTCAAACCAGCCACTTTAAGGATAAGATGCTCATTTCTCCTCTGCCACCACAGACAGTCAGTAGGACTTTTCCACATTTCATCTTCATTTCATCTTCTGCCTGTGATCGTTCAGGCACATTTTTTGGGGGGGGGGGGGTAACATCTGTAACATCTAGCTCCCCTCTTACCAGAGAGGATGCTGGGTAAACACTTTAGTTTCCCGGACAACATTTGAGGAAACTGAGAGGCTGGCTGCTTCCTGCAGGCCCAGCGGGCCCTGAGGCAGTGCTTCCTGTTTTGAGCCGGTCGCAGATCGTCTTACTTCCGGGCGCTGAAGGAGACGGGAAGCGGCCTGGTAGACAGATCAGAGGATCAGGGTCTGATGATTCTAACAGGACAAAACTAAAAGGGAATCATAGTAGCAGGAGTTTGTTCTGCTCCATTCAGAGGAACAAACCCCACATTCAGGGCTCATTAGGGCAGGATCGCTTCTCATGTTTTTGTTTTTGTCTTTTTTTGTTTTTTGTCTGCTTCCAGAACAGAAGCTCTTCTTCTCTGCCCTTTATCAGATAAATAACAAGAAAATTAAGGACTGCATATCATCAGGACTGGTGTCACACAGGCATCCTCTAATAAACACCACATGCTTAAGCCTTTCATCACATTTCATTTTGTGTCCAGCATGTATTTTTTAATCCTAATACACTTCTAAAGTTATCTTTGATATCACATGCTAGTCCTGCTGTTAATTTACAGAAAATGTCTCTGTCCCAAAACCGATCCTCTCCTATCACATTTTCCTAAACTCTGTCTCTGTGGTGCAGCGAGGAGCGCATGACGGCAGCTCGGGTGAGGAAGTGCGTCAAGTGCGGGACGGGCCTGGTCAAATCGGAGGGCTGCAACCGGATGTCGTGCCGCTGCGGCAGCTTCATGTGCTACCTCTGCCGAGAGCCCATCACCGGCTACAACCACTTCTGCCAGCACGCCCGGTCTCCCGGCGCTCCCTGCCGCCACTGCCGCAAGTGCTCCCTCTGGACCGACCCCACGGTGCGCTCCAAACTCAAAACACTCACATAATCACAGATCTTAATTCTTGTTCTGTTTCCCACTGCACTTTGACCTTGACCATCTGAGGCCGTGGCTACCCACAGCGGCCTGGCTACAGAATCACTGGCAACCAAAAGGCAGCCATTAGTTTCCAGTCAGTTAATGAGCTGGAGAAGCTCCAGCTCATCCTCTACTGTCCTCGGTCACATGTAGCACAGAGCAGGAGGTAAAGCGTGCTCTAGCTACTGGAAATAGTTTGGTTTAGGAAACTACATAATGCAGACTTTGTAGTCTGGCGGGTTAACGACCATTTAACACACGAACCAGCTCAGCCGTTTAAGGTCAAGTAATAATGGCAACAGCGTTTTTGGAAATGCGTCAACTTCTCTGTGTATTGTGTTTTAACAGCAAGATGACGAGCGAATCATTCAGGAGATCCAGAAGGAAGGGGAGGCGGAGCTGAATAAGAAGTGCACAGGTCAGTAATAAAAACGGGCTCTGAAAACGATGAGCTTTAGCTCATACGGCGTCAGGCTGAGTGCAGTGGCCCTTTTGCTGTGTCTCTCTCCGCACCGCTCTCTTCTTCCCTGCACTATATAATAACAGCAAAAAGCCCCTAATAATAATAACAATATTAAATAATGCTGGCACTCATAAAACTGTTATTAATCGCTCAGTTTGCACTGAATTATGTTCTTTGGCAGGAAACTGTGGCACTGCCACGACAACACTCTTCCTCTCTGCTGCTTCCTCTTCATCTCTTTGACTATTATTTATTCAGGCGTGCTGGCAGCAGTTGCATGACTGTATCCTGTGTGTGGTTTCTGTGAAGGACAGGCGCGAGGGAAACATTGTGCACCTCACCGATCCTTTTATTTATTTTCATTCTCCTCTCAGATAATTCAGGGAAGAGAGTCGGCCCTCCACCGGAGCCCATCGCAGACACCAAGCGGCCCCGTGTCGGTCCACCCGCAGAAAACCCACCCATTCCCAACCCCCCGCCCGCTCCTCTCCCCCAGGCAGTGCAAGCTCCCCTTTTCGTCCCTCCGCGTCCCCGCTACCCACCGGCGCCACCGCCGCACTACCCCCAGGTGATCATGCCACGGCTGCGCCCGGCGCCCTACGTGCCCCCGCTGCAGCACCTGCCCCCTCTGAACAATAACAACAACAACAACCACCCCCACAACCACCACCATCACCACCACAACCACAACCCCGGTCCCTTCAACCTTCATCAGCACAACATGGACGTGATGGACATGCCAATGCACTACGGGCCGCCGCACCGCTACTACAGACGCTTCTAACGCGGTGGCATGAATCCCGCTGTGACCCGGTGTGCCCCTGCACACACTCATGTACCCTCACTACAGTATTTCAGTAAAGTTTTTCCCTGTCTGGTTATTATTTTTCGTTCCTTTTATTGTGCATTATTGTTTTTCATTATAGTGTTTTCATCCGTTTTGATAGCTCACATCTGCGAGCCAGCCTCTCCTTATCAATTCAAATAAAGAAAAACACACTGAAAGTGCATTTTTAGAGAATCACACACACACTTTCAGATACTTTTGCCTTCTCGTGTTGCTTTTGGGCTTCAATAATGGAGAGATCCTCTTGTTACTCTTTTCCACCCTTTTTTTGTTTTCATTTAAATGTTCACGGACAGTTGAGAACCTTGAGACAATTTATTTCCCCTTTATACAGATATTTTTGAGTAATAAAAGCATAAAATTAAAAAAATATTGTTAGCATTTCCTCTGTATCTTTTGTGTAACATGTGAGACTGCAAACTTTTCTAATAAAGTCCTCTGTTCACATTTTTAAGACCTGCTGCTTCGTACAAAAGCCGATGTTGGGAGACATTTCTCTCTCTGTCTTAGCCTCTCTTTCACCCCCTCCTTCCTCCTTCAGCTCATGTAGAAAAAGGGGCTGACTCATGATAACTGCCCGCCCCCCCCGGCCCAGGGCTATGCGCCAATCACATGACAGACGGAGTGTTTTCCACCAATCGCCGTGTCGCGACAGCCGGGCTTTGTGATGTTACAGACAGAGGGGACTTCTTTGTTCAGCCAAGCGTGCTGCAAGTGTGACAAATCACTTTGCTACACACACTCACACACACTTTGCTGTCTTCTTATTTCTGCATGCACACTCTAAGAGAAGCAAACAGCAAAGCTCCATTTTAGCCTGGGGGTCCTAATGGTTTTAGTCATGGGTGGTAGGAGACAGACTTCGAGGGCTGGAATTAGACTTTAATCAGACTCAGCATCTTAAACCAGCCAAGCCGACATGAATTGAATCGTGTAAATGAGGCTCACAGCCATTTGTGTTGTTTTTGGGACGTTCAAATTAAAAGCATGAATGCATCATTTTATTCATTTTTTTCCCTCAATGCGATGATGTAACTAAAGTTATGTGAAACCGTTTTTTTTTTACTCTAGCTGAGGTTTCGACTTAACTTTAAGAGATTTGAGTGATACATTATATTAGAGTTTAGCATTTTCACTCTTAATCTTGACCATATGTTGCTGAGGGGGCGGAGCAATAAGTTAGTTAGCAAACATACATGTGATAGCACAGACGATACATCTTGCATGTTTCCTTCAAGGCAGTTCAGCTCCTAATTTTGGGGAATTTTCAATGACAACCACAAATGCAAAGTGGAAACTGCCTCCTGTAAGTTCTGGTATCCTTCCAGTTAGGCCTCCATGACAGCTAAAATAACTGAGCACTTTTATTATACTAATGAACTCAAAAAAAGCTCTGCTGACATCACTGTGACATCATCACTTTATTTTCCAGATGTGATTAAAAAGCCTTTCCAAAGACATGGGGGGGTGCTGTTTTTACAAGCTGAGTGATGCTCTCACGATGACTGACTCTAATGTGTAAACTCATTGGACTGTACCTTCAAAGATTCATTGTTTCCAGCTACAGCTGGTAACCCCATGACTGCTGTGGCCACCCTCTGTTAGCCCTGACCTCAGAGCCTGTAAGAATTCATCCCGACTGTCACTGCTGCCGACATCATGAGTCTGAATCCCTGAGAAACAATCTTTCCTTTTCATTAGAAATCCCGTCCTACTCTTTTATTCTTTTCTAGTCCCCAAAGACACCCCAGGGCCTGCCAGACGAGCGTGTGGGTCATGGATTACAGTTGGATAGCATTAAAGGGAATTATCTGCTAATGACTCATTTAATTCAAACAACAAAGGGCGGGCTTAGCTGACATGATTAGATTGAATAAAGGAGATTTCTGGCAACGCAGTCAATGCTGTCACTTACACAATTCAAGCTCTCAATAGTTACCCTGGTATTATGATTAAAACACTGTCATGGATGGAGGCGCGGCTTTTCACAGTATTAGAGGTGTAGGTACACAAGTATAGCAAACATACTGAAAAGTACATCTGAAGAGAAGGGTGTGTGTGTTAATGTGCTGCCCGTGCAGTAAATGGACTCGGACTTGTAGAGCTTACTGAGCACCTTCTGCTATGAGCGTCACTCACAGTGTGCTTTTATTCTGTGCCTCTAAGCACTTTATCTAACATTCACACACTCTCAGACTCTGATGGATGCATTGAGGGTAATTCAGGATTCAGTGTCGCCATGCAGAGCCAGGGATCAAAGCTTCCGATTGGTGGAGGACCCCCTGTACTTCCTGTCCCACTGCTTCAGTAAGGTTGGCTTGAACCACCAAGTCAGCCTCAGCCGTGCTTTCTGCTTAGATAACAGCATGCTAATGCATCCAGACCAGAGCCTACAAGAAAAATAAACAGATCGTCCACTGTGGGCTGCTGCATTTGGCCCAGTCTGTTTAGATCACTATATAGTTCTAGTGCTAATTACATAGCAGCAGCTGACAGAGGGCTTCATCCACAGAGTAGTGCTTTACATATTTGGCTAACAAGCAAAAGATCCTGCTTCAGGTAGGAGACACAAATCCCTTTGACTGGGGGTGTTTGCATCTGGTGCAAACGCTCTGCTACATCCAACATGTGGAGCTGTGTGAATAAGGAAGCAGACAAAAGTAGCAATAATAGAGGATTTCTTTCACAGCAGCAACACAGATGTCCCTTATGTTATTGTATGTGATAGGTGGAGTACCTTGAATGCTCATTGTGTGCAGAAAAGGTCATATAAATATACATGGGTCAGTCCTTAACTGCACTGATGCATAAAAGGGTAAATCAGGAGTTCAGTCAATACAATAACAGCATCGCCGTCATCTATTTAAACCTCAAATACATCAGCGTTTTCACTATTTATCCTAAGGTAGCGATGCTTTTATTATCTCCAGCTGTGTTACTGTATTTTGCTGCATATCTTTACTAATATGTCAAAACCAGACTTTCCAATACAGTTGCCGACCCATTCAAGTTGTTCTGGAATAACAGTATAAAAGGATATTTCAATATGAATTAGTTAGCAGCAGCTGATAGAGGGTTTCATCCATAGACTAATGCTTGGCTAACAAACAAAAGATCCCGGTTTAATTTCAGGTGGGAGACGCAAATCCAGTAAGCAGCTATGATTAGAGGATTTCATTTATATCAGCAACACCGACTGTACTTTTAGTTTGGAGTCCTGTGCGTGGTAGGTGGAGTACCTTGAATGGTCATTGTGTGCAGAAAAGGTCATGTAAATATGCAGACTGTCCTTATCTGCAGTGATGCATAAATGTGAACAATAACAGTATCGCCATTAACTATTCAAGCCTCTAAAAGACAAACACCGAGCCTTTTCCCTGAATAGTGGTTGTGGATCCGAGCCTCTGAATGGGATTGAACGATGAAACGGATTTTAAATGCGTCGCATTCTGGCAGGCCTGAAAACACAAACCACAGACGTGACCTACATATCTTCTGGGACACCTGTGATGGACAAATAGTGCCTCAGCTTCCTGCTGCTTCCTGTTATTTTGCATCCACGTTCCTGTGCTCACACTGCTGTATACATATTGTTTGCATGTTACATGGTGACCAGCACAACCTCTGCACACTATGTGGAGCAGAGTGAGAGTAATCTGGGATTTCTTCTCGCTCCGAGTCAGGATAAGGAAATGCATCATATAAACAGAGGTCCTCACAAAAATAGAACTGCAAACGTGTGTGTGCGTGTGTGTGTGTGTGCGCATGCATATTGGAGCTCCTCCTCAGGGAGCGCTGGTGTCTGGCAGCATTTGGTCCCCTGATGGTTTTTGCTGCTCCACCTCCGCTGGCTTTGTTTGTGTGTGTTATCGTCTGTGTGTCTCTTTAATGGCTCTGTATGTTTTTAATGAGCGTGTGCTTATGCAGCTGTATCCCCTCAGTACAGCTACCTTTACCGTCAACCCACTGCTGTACTCGTAAGAGCCGCTGTAGATGTGAAACTATGCAGAAAGCGCCATTCGAGCCTTTGATGGCTGATTTGTAAAAATGAGTCAACCTGCTATTCATCCTGCACAGACCCATATTGCTCACATCCCCTAAAGAGATTACACGCTGACCCACTGACCCACTGCCTGAGAGCGGAAAAACATGGTGATGGTGGGTGGGGGTGGGAGGTAGATTTGATCAGAGCGGAGAGAGCTGATAGCAAAGGTGGAGGAGAGTGTACGTTCACACAGGATGGATGCAAGAGGAGGAGGCCACACAGTAGAGCGTGGCTCAATGATGAGCTGTTCTCTGATCAAAGGGGGACCTCCTGCTCCTCCTCCTGGTGCTGTTCCCTAAAGGCTCCTCACCCCTTACCCCTCAGTGCAACCCCACCCCCTCAAATTAAGCCTAACCAGGCCCGAGCATCAGTAATGCAATGAAGGTTTTTGACACTTCACGTCCTCACAGTGCCCCACACACACACTATCCAAGCTTTAGCAGCTGGTGTTTCCATGGTAACACTGCTGGGGTGCACAAGAGGATTCAGATGTGGGTGGAGACAGCGGCCATTTCGCACACAGCCTCTCCTCCCTTTCTCTCCCCCTCCTGGCAGAGAGAGAGAGCCAACCCAGCTCCGCCTGCAGCCTCACACTTCACCCACAAACCGCTGCATCCATTCCTGGGATCTGGGTCATATTCTGAGTGACTCATTTTTTTCAGCAAAATCATTCAGCAGCTGGAGGAGGAGGAGAGATGGGGAGGTTGGAGGGCGGATTAGACAGGGTGGTGTATGTTTGTTTTGCCATGTTGGGTGTTCCTCTGGGATCTGCAAACCTGACAGGGGTGGGCGGGGGGGATGGGTGGATGGATTAGAGGGCTGCTCTGGAGGCTCCAACATTACATTACCACCCGAAATGTGCATTTGTGTGTGTGAGCAGTTGCCCTTTCTCTGTGCTAGAATAAATGTTTCAACACAACGGCTCCATTCAGGAGACAGGAAAAAGTGTGTGTGTCTGTGTGTGTGCGCAACACATGGAGCTGCTGTGGTCAGAAACTGGCAAGAGACTAAAAATGAAGCTATGATTACATGAGAAACGAGCAGGGAAAGAAAAGACTAGGGTTTCCAAAATTATCCAGGTTGAACTTGGAAAATGTCGTCTTCTTGAGGATACAATAAATACATAAATCGGTTTGCAAGAACAAAAGAAGAATTTAGCCTGAGAAAGTCTCGGGCTTCAAAACAAGCTTTAAATGTCAAGTAAAATGTGCACAGACTTTCTCCTTATATGCCTGCCCCCCAGTCTGACACATTCATCGTCCTGATCGGTCCTGAAGAAAAAGTGAAGAAAGACAAAATGTGTGAAGCTTTTGGATAGTTTTCTTCTTTTTTTTTTTTTTTTTTTTTTTTTTATCTCCAAAACCGGTTTACCTTCACAATAAAGCATTTGAAATGAGACCATCAAAGTGCAAGATGGACACGAACATCGTCTTATTTCCTCACATTTCACATGTTGAAATATAAAAAAAAATGTAAAGGGCAAACTAGATGGCAAGAACAGCCACCCCTCCCAGAGTCTGGTTCTGCTGGAGATTTCACCCTGTTTTTCCTTCCCACAGTCAAAGTGTTTGTTAATAGCTGATCATCTGACTGTTGGGGTTCTCTCTGTATTACTGTAGTCTTTATGTTACAATATAAACCTTTGAGGCAACTGTTGGTGTGATTTGATGCTATATAAATGACACTGAATTGAGATGAAGACCTGTGAAGATCCCCCTTTGACATGTCTTTACTGGAACCATTTTTTGCTGCTGTTTGTAGGTCTTTGCAGCTTCAGCAAGTGAGACAAATGCTCTATTGCATTGTGAGCTTAGCAGTTTTAAACTCCCCAATTTTCCTAAAGAAGCACTTGGATTGTGTTAGAAGCAGCCCGCATGTCTCTGAAGCAGTGTCCTATCAGTTTGCGGCGTCTCACTGAATCTGTTATGAAGTATAGCTCTCAGATCCGGATCCAATCAGCAGCCACAATATCAAAAAACACAAGTGATCCAGTTATTTTGGATTGCCCACACCTCCACCACGCTTCAGATCAGGAGTACTTTTCCAAGCTTTTCTCTTCCAATCATTCTTGAAGTTAATCTTAATTTTATTTTGTCCATATGTCAGTCCATGAATGTCTTTCCTGCATTGATCCGACTGTTTAAATCTTGCCCCTACCTTTTTGTGATGCGATACCACTGGTTTGTCAAATAGCATTCTCCTAGTTTGAAGTTTTGACATTGTTTTTCTTAACCATGGAAATAATTCTGTCATCATGCACTCTTTTTTCGTCTTTCAGGCCTTTTCAGGAGTTTTTGATTTTAATAGGCTTACTTTCCTCCATAAGCAGATTGTCTTTTTGAAAATATAGAAAATTTATTAAAAATATCTGCAATTCCCCAGCATTAATGCAATATTTACATTAAACCCCTCAGACTAAAGTTTAAAGCCTGCATTCAATCATATTTGACTGCTTGTTTTACACAGAAACCACAACTGACCCAGTATCTATTCACCTTTCAGAGATCTCCCTTTAAAGAGTCATCTGGAAGCAGCAGGTGAGCTGCATGATCAATGTAATCAGAGCTGTGAGCACTACTACTGCAGCAGATGTGCACAATTTTTATTAAAATATATGCAGTTCAAAAAAACGTTCTGGAGAGGAGGTCACTGAGGACACCAGGGTTTTGTCTGAAACTTGCCAGGAAATGAGAAAAAAATACCATTGAGCCACGTAGCGTTCCAAATCCCAGTTTTATTGGTCGTTGGATTTTAGGTGAACCAATGGCACGAGAGAGAGAGAGAGAAAGAGAGATTAATCCACAAATATCAAAAAAATTATACAAAATAATACAAAAGGAAGTTCCAGTTATATAAAGCAAAGATGTGGACTTTTTTTTTTTTTCTAATTTGTCTACTGCCCGAAAACTCAAGAGTAAGGCACAGTCATTACCACATGTTTACCCTTCCACATCCGTTTGTCTAAGCCATGTCTTGGTTACCTTGGAGAAGCTGGTTTCTCTGAGGACAACTGCTCCTTTTATTCACTCGAGATTCTCAACCATTCATGCCAAAAAATTTTAAAAAACCAAAACAACAACAACAAAAAAAACCCTTCAGAAAGTTGTACGTGGGCTAAGCAGTGATTGGTTTTCCATACTGACCTCCAGATCAGAGGAATGCTGCATGATGATGGGTGGAAGAGCCCAATAATTCAGGTGGGGGCGGGGGTGCACGTGCCAAGATCATCTTTGCTGGATTGTTAAAAAAAAAAAAAAAAAAAAAAAGAGCAGCAGATAGAAACTTTCTGCTTCTGTTAGTATGAATGCAGACTGCTGAAGGGTGGAGAATCGAAGAGGAGGTGGGGGAGGACCCGTGGGTGCAGCGTGCTACATGACTGCATTACAGACCACTTCAAATCAAACACGAAACCAAACTCCTCCTTTTAAAACAAGTCTCTTCTGAACTTTCACCAACAGTTCAGACATAAGAAAAAAAAAAATCCAACGCAAACAGAAATGAAGACGTCGCTGTAAATGCGGCCACGGCGCTGCTCGGACCGAAAAGAAGCAACAAATTTAGGGAATGGGGGACGGGTGTAGAGGTGGACAGGCAGCAGGAAAACCGTCCCCGGACGGTGTGCGAGATGCTCGACGGGATGTTTGTTAGTAGCACCAGGTTCCAGTTTTTGTCGGTTCCAGTATCAAAGGTTTGGTCTACACGTAAAGGCTGAGGAGTGCGCCAGGTCGAGGGAATCGAAAAAGCAGCTTTCAAAGCATTTATAAATCATTTTACTCCAGTTTTTATTTTTTAGGACTACCTACTGTACACTTACCCATGATAATGTCTGTGCCTCGGACATGGAAAAAGAAATGAATCCAACTGTGTTTCACAGACTTTTTTCCTCCTCCATTAAACATACCGCATGTGGCCCCACCATTTTTAATGCTTCACTTAATTTCTTTACACTATTCTTGTGACAATAGCGTCAACGATCAACTTCCTACTTCCCACCGTTTGGTCTAGGAAATCAGACTTCCTGCCAAAACAATGAGGAAACAGCTAGAGGAACTACACGGGAAACTGTTTGGACATTTCCTACACTTGAGATGAAAAACGGGCGAGACTGAACCCTTCGATCAGAACATCTTCAACATCTTTATCCAATCAGATCCACTCCAGTTGCTTCACAGTCATCACAGGCACACGAGGCCCGCTCATGAGAGAGAAAAGAAAATTAAGAAAAAAGAAAACAGCCTGGTGAGAAAACCAGTTTCTACAAGAGCCAACCACCAGAAAAACAGACCCCCTCCTTCCTATCTTACAACCACCTGACAGGACACAGCAATGAGGTTTGAGTCTGTTTTCAGAGATCAGATCAAGTAGAAAAAGGACTCTACCAGATCAGCTCAGACACCATAAATACTGCCACCGGTGCCGCTCACACAGACAATAGAGACGAGTGGAAAGACGAGGGGGTTCACTCAGAGAGGAGGGGGCTCTTTAAACGTGGCTCTGCTCTGCTCTGGGGGGGGGGAACAGCCCAATCGTAAGGCGAGGACGGAGTGAGTGGCGGAGGACGGGGGGGTGGGGATGGGTCGAGCAGCAAACCAGATTGGAGCAGAAGAAAAGTGCACAGCCCCGTGGTAACTATGGCAACAGATAAAGGTCGGCACTGCAGAGCAGAGCTGGAAAAAAGAGAGGAAGGATAAAAAGGAAAGGAAAAAGGAGCGTCTCCTTCTTTCCTCCTTCTAGCCTTCCTGTTCTCTCTGTGCAGTTCATCAACATATAAAGTTATAAGTACAGGATATAATGAGGAGCAAGAGGGGAGGGAGGAGGGGAGGGGAGGGGGGTGAGGACACCTAGATGTGTGGACGGGTGGTGTCGTCGAGCCGCCGCCGTGCTCTCGTTTCCCTCCTCCGGCATCACGGCGGCAGGCGACCACATCCCCGTTCGCCGCGGGTTTCCCCCTCCGCTTCCCCCTCAGTACTCCCACAGCGTGGCGGTCTCAAGGTCGTCGGCGTTGGCCTTCAGCACGCCGGCGTGGTCGCCGCGCAGGTATTTCCCGTCGGCGGCGTGGCAGATGGCCAGCTTGTTGTAGTCGCAGAACTCAAAGAGGAAGTCGACGGGCGTGTCGCTGCTGCTCACCACCGACTGCTCGTTCCCCACCATCCAGTATTTACCTGTGGAGTCTGCAGGAAGAGAGTGGAGGGGAGGCACAGGGGAGGAGGAAAAGGGAGGATTAAAAATGATAATCATGGGGAAGAAACAAAAGATTCAAATCCGTTTTTGGCACAGACGCCTTGTGAGTGCTTGCGAGTGGGAGTCCATAATGAAAATCTAAATCTGTTGGAGAATAAATGATTGAACCCCCTGTGTCTGTGTCTCTCCACATACTGACGTATAGCATCAGCCTGCTGACTCTTTAAGGCTACTACAAAGTTTCCAATAATGCGAGTCCTCCACAGCAGAACCCAGTTGTGTCAAAAACGGACCTTGCAGGCTGTACGCCCCATCTCTGAACTCCAGGGTAAAGTAGTCATAGGAGGAGCGGTTGGAGTCCAGCGTCCCGGTCACCTTCCTGCAGCCGATGAAGCCGTGCTCCCCGCGCAGCACGATGATCGGGCGGTTGATCAGCTTCATGATGAACTCCTCAGACTCGCCTGAAAGAGACAACAGATGTGTCAGAGCAATGTGTGCGTCTTCACATCAGCACACTGTGCTTCTTTGTTTTGCTGGAATGCTGCTTATTAAAAATGCTGACTCTTTGTTCTCAAAAAAAAAAAAAAAATAACGCATGTGATGCAACTCGTGTCAGAAATCGGTGTCAGCGAGTGCTCAAGCTGCCAACGCCTCCCGAAAGAGAAACTGCAGCACAAAGCAAAAACGCTTCAGCTTTGATCCGCCAATGCTGGAGACCAACGCCCGATCTATAAGCAGAGCATCTTGTGATCCGCTTGCTGACTTGTAGTTTCTGTCAGCCTAAATTCTGTGCAAAAGCTTGGCATTTCCTTTTTTAGAACCTCTGTGCCACCAAATAATGTGAGGAAAAAGGTGTTTGCAGAGGGGTTGATCTGCCTATTAAATGCTAATGTTACAGGCAGCCAGTTAGCACAAAGACTTTCATCGTGTACTTGCAGCCAAAGTAATAAACACTTATTAATAAAATCTTATCTGGCCAAGCATTACACTGAATTTTTATACATGTAATGTCAATGTAAGGACATCAATGTAACACAAATCAACCGAACTACTCGACAACATGTGGCATCAGTGTCTGAGGAAAATGTGCAGCTGTTAGCTAGCTGGTTAGCTTAGCTGGTTAGCACTGACATCAAATCTGTCTACACCTACAAAAGTTGTTATTTCAACATTGGCTTTTTATATCTGACCATTTTCACAGGGAAGATTTTTTTTATTTAAAACTATGAATCATTCAAGCATGAAGAAAAGGCTCCCAACAGAACCCATTTTAAATTACATCTTTAGGCACTTTGTTGCTAGCAGTCTATTGCAAAAACCCCCAAAACAACACACTTGTTTCCATTTCTTTTTGCAGAGCTCATAGGTGAACAACAAAAGGCCTGACACACGACCTGAGAGATGCATCCAGAACTTCACCTGACCCATCTACTGTTCACTGATGCCTCACGAGAAATGGTCTCAGTGGAAAGGTGACTGTCAAGACGTCATTCTTACTGACAAACGGGGAGAAAAGGCTGTAACAGGTATACCAAACTACACAAGAACTGGACTGAAAATCAGTGTCAATGCCCTTATGGAGGAATTAATCCACATTTAACATTTTGGGTTCAAGCCAATGTTACACTGCCAGTCATGGATTGGCCTCCCCAGAACCCAAACCTCAACACCATTGAAACAGTGTGGGATCATCTTGACAAAGAACAGAGCAAAAGGCAGTCAACATCCAAAGAGGCGCTTTGAATGTCCTTCAAGAAGCCTGGAGAACTATTCCTATACCTGTCCAAGAGAGTTCAGACTGTGTTGAAGAATAAAGGGGATCATACCAAATACTTTCAGTCTTGAATAAACTCAGTTTTTGCAGTACTAGAAGAGCTTGAAATATTCAGTGTTTGAAGGTAACATAAAAAAAATAAAAAAAAACAAACAAAACTGCATAATGTCAGCATAACCTGTATTTTCTAAAATGCCAATATAACAAGTTGGGCGATGTTTCACTTTCCATGTTGTGGCTGATAAAGAGCACATTCATGGCTGTGAGAGATATAAAGAGGTGTTTGTTTTTGGTCAGCAGGAAGCTTTTCACTCATTGCACAACACTGGTAACAAAAGCCAGCCCTTATTTATTTTTAGTGTCACACACACACTCTTGCTTGCTCAGGAATTTTCTCATGATGTTTCCAATCAGCACCATTAATTCAATACATCGAGTAAGAACTTGGCAAAAACGAAAAGACTGCAACAGAGTTAAAAAGCATTAAACAGCTTACAAAACAGAACCACTTCGCTCTCAAGTGCACAACTGGAGCCACAATTGAATTACTTCCACTGCACTGAAATTCCACCCGTCACTGCAGAGGTGTAAATTGGTTAGCCCCCGTGCGTCTGTTTGCACGGCCGTATCAACACGTCGCACTGACCTGCACTGTCGATGGTGGCTGCCAACTGGCCGTTTTTCTTGGCGGCGACGTATTTCCCATTAGCAGCCCGGAACGTCAGCCTCTTGCCGCGCCACTCAATGTCAAAGTAGCAATTAGCTGATCTGCAGAGACGGAGAGAAAAGTAAAATGCAAGAGTTAAAGGAGTACCCAAAAAACCTTACACTGCAGTCAAGTATGCAGTAATGCACTCGCAGGAGAGTCAGCTAAAAAAACCAAAAAAAAAAAACACATCTTCACAGGCTGAGACACTCAGCAGCTTTATCACAGTGTAAGTAACTCTTGGGTAATAGAATAGGTAGGATCCGGGCAGAGGGATAAGCTTGTAGTCTTTGGTTAAGTGGAATCAAGTAGCTTACTAAATCCTTTCACTTGGCAGAGGATTTTTTAAGTTGGGTTTGATTCTCTGAAGCTCAGAAACATTCTCAAAATGTTTTCAGCAGACCACAGCTGGTTAAAAAAAAAAAAAAAGCACTTTGGTGGTCTAATCTGCGAGAAGTAAACAGAGGGAAATCTCAAGAATGTGATTGAGTAATCTGGTGAAGTTCCTGCAGGCCCCCCTCAGTGTCGAGGATCTGCTCGGTCTTATCTTAAAAAACAGAATGGTCTGCTTCTGAGCTCCCTCATAGCGCATGCTTGTGACCGAGCTGATACCGGATCAGTTTACTGCTGTCCTCTGCATCATTCCTGCACATGTGCAAACATGCTAACGCTAAACATCTGCAGCTCCTGCTGATCACCGCACATCGTTTCCTCAAGAAAGAGGCTTTAAAAATAAAGCTCTCTCTTAATACTGAAGCATGACATGTAAAAGAGACCAGACTCCCACTCCTGGATCTGTCTGGGGCCTCACAGGGAAGTGACTCAAGAGCATAGGGTCAAAGGTCAGGGGTTAATAGCTAGCTCTCTGGTTGGACTGAACTACTGTACATTAAAGCAAATGACTCCACAGGTTAGGGTTGCACACAAATGCACTTCAACTCCCACAGCATGCCACAGCTATGAACATGCCATCAATCCCTCCCACACACACAGGTCAAATTACAAGTGAGGATTAAACACCAGAAGCTATGATGGACCAGTTTGAGTTTTCCATAGTCAGCAGACACACACACAGAGACACACACAGACACACACAGACAATGAACGGACAGACTGGAGCAGGTGTAGCTGTGATGATGTGTGCGATTCTTACTTAGTGGAGGCTGTGCACTGCAGGCCGCCGTTAGCCGTCAGGGTCCAGTATTTCCCAGCGGCAGTCCGGAATGCGCACTTCCTGTTTTCGCGGCAGATCTCCATCTGGAATACCTCCTGGTCACTTTCTTCATCCTGATTGGCTGACAGGTCCATACCTGTGCGGGGTTAAAATGTTGGGGAGACCTTGTTAGGCTGATGAATATGAGAGGGATGTGAATAACCACAGAAGATTTATCATTAACCACACACACACACGGCAGGTAACCGTATAGTCTTCTGAAACTTCTATACAAACACTCTCCAATAGCTGCATGCACCCTTGCAAACACACTGGCACACCAACCCACCCACCGAGGTATGCACAGCCCACACGTACACATCCGCTGGTCAGGATCAGACGTACTAAATGAACAACATCAGTCAGCTTAGATTAGTGAAGGATTTCACACAGCTGCACACAAACCCACACCCGCCCACTCACATCTGTCCTGGTCTAGACAGACCCCGCTACACTTCAAAGGATCAGGCGTCACGGTGGACGGTCACAGCACACAGAGAAGGCCACAAGAGCTTAACATCTGAAGCAGTTTGCTAGCCAGCGGTGACAACAGTCTCCACGGAAATCTGAGAAGGCACAGCAGCACTAAAGCTAAATACTTACATCTGCATCCCAAAATAATGATAAAATATTAACATGCTTCCATTTTTAGCATGAAAACATCATTACTCAACTAAAGTATACGTTGTTGGTTTTGTGGGAATTCAGTATTTCAGAGATTTTTTTTCCCCCCACTCTGCATGATGTCAGTGAGAACATATCCCTAATATGGTCATCTCAGGCACACAGAAGCTCCACCCACCTGCTCTCCAAACCTTCTGTTCATGAGGGGCAGCCAATCAGATATCAGTAGAGAAGTGCAACAAGGCCCAGTGTAAGATAAAAGGATTATTTTGAACTGTGAATCATGCAAAGCTACTATAGCAGATTCCAAGAATAAGAAACGTGAGTGATGGTGTACCGAAGGCAATGGGAACTATCTGAATAATTTGATTGGCTATTTAATCAATGGCAGCTAGCCCTGACAAAATTTGTAGGCTCAAAAAAAAGAAAGAAAAAAAAAAGCTCAAGCTCTGTGAACATTTAAAATGCATCACATTTATCCCCTGCTGTATATCTGTAGTCCAAAAAAACTACAAAAATCTGTGAGTGCATGTGTGTTTGTACAGGACAGCAGACCTCATTAAAATCAAATCAACCTTAGTCAGGCACTCAAGAGCAACAAAGAGGTAAACACATGAGTCAACTAAAAGAGAGAAAACCCAGACGCATAAATACAATCTAAGCAGCACAAAGCCTGCTATTGTATATGATGAAATCATACTGTGCACTGACCTATAGCCAGAGGGCTCTAAAAAAAAAAAAGAGAGAGAGAGCCTGTGTGCTATGTAAATGTGTGCAGAGCGAATCAGGAGAAGAACAACAACAAAAAAAAAAAGATGGTTTGAGAAAACAGCCTCACAAGTGGCACAACACGTGTTTGTGAACACATTAAGAGGGGAACCTTTACCCCAACAGTAACTATTCTGCCAGCAGCACTCTGTAGTAACAGTATTCACACAGAGCCGGCGTTACATGAAGGTGTGCAACAGTTACTGCTCACCGACTGCATCTGGCGCTCACTAAAAGTCAACTCGGGATTGAGTTTCTGCAGAAAAATGCAGAGATGCACACATGTGCACACACACAGATGATTAAGAAGGAAAATATAACCATAATGGGAACCACATGGTGGAGAGGAGGGGGTACGGAGGAAATAAGAATGTTCATTTAGAAGGGTTTGAGGAGGACAAGGAGAAAGAAAAATGGCAAAAAAGATCGGTCTCCTCCAGGATGGGACACGTCACTGAACTCTCCTCTAATGCTCGCTGCTTCCTGCTCAGCCAACGCAACTCTGCAGTAGCAAAGCAGAGCCCATTTATTACCGAGACTGCGGCTATGTGTGGATCAAACCATCTGCTGGAGGTTTTGACCCACGGCCAGCTTTCGGCTGGTATTAGAGACGACTTTACAACGCAAATAGCAAATGTGCTCATTTTAAAACACTACAAAAGACTCTTATAAAAGTCATTCAAAACTTCATGTTAATATGAGTTCTTTACTTTAGAAATTTTGACTTGTAAATGATAACAGCAAAAAAAAAAAGCCTGTCAAGAGTGAGTTATGTCATCTGGGCTGTGTTAACCTGAGCTGTTCATTCAAAGCAGTAGCACAGGCTCCGTTTTAATACGGTGTCGAGGCGGCTCTATGAAAAACAAGCAGTTTGATAACCAGCTCAGGAGGTTAGGGGTCAAACCAGACAACCAGGGCAAGGCGAACAAATCAGTGTGGTAATTACTGAGCTTTAAAGAGGCTGGTAGGTTCGACTTGTGGACAGAGCCAAGCTAGCTGCTTACATCTGTTCAGTTCAAGCTAACCTGGTGCTGACCTCAGCTTCATACAAATGTGATAGATTACATATGAGACTCAGCACTCAGAGTCACTGAAAAGAAATCTATTCAAAGGCAAAGTTGGTGGTTTTCTCACTCCGTCCTCCAAAAGAACCAATCAAGAGCCAAATCTGGAAACCTGAGCCACTCATCAATGACACATGGAGCACAGGTGTGGTGGTGGCCATATCTATTCATTATTATGCACTTCCTCCTATCGTTTTCTTTGCCGGCTGTGTCCATATTATGAACTGGCATGGCTTTTTAAATCAGTGCTCTGGTGAGAAGAGCCAGATATGTTCATGTGGTGAAAAATAACTTGCTTGAAAACCCTTTAAACCTTTAACTGTTTTAAGAAGACTGCACACTCACTGGCCACTTGTTCAACTCCTTGTTATTGCAAATGTCCCAACAGTCAGCTACATGGGAGCAACTCAACACACCCAGGCAGGTAGATGTGGTCAAGGCGACCTGTCGAAGTTCAAAGCGAGGATCAGAATGTGGAAGAAAGATGATGTAAGTGACTTTTTATACATGGCACGGTTGTTGGTCCGAGTATTTCGGAAACTGCTAATCTGCTGGGATTTTCCCACAGAACCATCTCTACGGTTTCCAGAGGATAAGATATCTCTGGATAAAATACCTTGATGATGCCAGACAAGAACGGACAAACCGTTTTACGCTGAGGAGAAGGCAACTCCAACAATCACTCGTTGCAACCAAGCCATGCAGAAGAGCATCTCTGAATGTACAACATCAAACCTTTGAGCAGATCAGCTACAGCAGCAGAAGACCACAGTAGAAGAAAACCCAGCATACTGATGCTAAAACTCACACAAGATCATTAAAATTGGACAACAGGAGACTTGGAAACTGCTGCCTGGTCTGAGGAGTCTCAGTTTCTCCTGCGATATTCACATGTCAGAGGTAGAATTTAGCATAAATAACATGAAAGCATGGATCCATGCTGCCTTGTACCAGCAGTTCAGGCTGCTGCTGGCGGGGTAATGTTTTGGGAGATTTTTTCTTTTGGTTTGTGACGCGACTGGTGAAATTAGATTACAGCTTCAAAACGTATAACTGTGTTACCACGTATCTTATCTGACTGTCATCAGTCAAGAGGATAAGCATACTTGCCAAAATGGGGAATTTTTCAAACAAACAGTCTATTCAGTTGCGCTCTGCCCAAGCAAAACAGCAACTTCAGTCTAAAATAAAACAACTGCTGACACCAACTCATCACGAGGCTCGAATACGTTCATTTCAGTGATCGATGACTTGGGGTAATATCGAAACTTCTGAGAAAGCATCACACATTTTTAAAATCAGTCTAAAAATATTGAATAAAAGTTCAGCAGCGTTTACTGTAGCTTCTGTTTTTCATTCTCAGTTCAATGTTTTCCATTTACTTCATTTTTTTACAAATCTAACACGTCTGATTTTTATGTGCATTTTCACATAAACACTGAAAACCGGCACCGGCTAACGTCTGGCGTGAGTTTGGAACTGTTAGTTTCAGCGGAAAAACAAACATGAATTTCACTATATGGAAATCAACCCGGAAACTAAGACGCCGTTTTGCATGCTGAGCTGATTTGAGTAAATGATTCTCCGAATATCTGATTTGAATAAACTTCAGTCAGCCTTGCAGATGGTGTCAGACACTTTCACACATTCAGCAGCCTTGTCTTGAGTTATCACAAGGACATTAAGAGAACTACAATAAAAACAAGACTGACAGACAAAACAGTCACCCTGAAGGCCGTGCAGCCTCAGCCGTGACCCAGAGAGAGGCCGAGGCTGCTACACAGCCAGATCTGTCCACACTGATCAGTCTTGAAGCTCACAGGGTTATAAAGGAGGACAGAGAGGGTCTGCAATCATGTACACACACCAGCAAACCACACATACCGAATCCTCCCAAACCTCATGCACACACTCTACTTAAACAACCCCTCCATCTTTCTGTCCACTCCACCCGTCGCACTCAGCCTAATGGCGGCAGGCACAGATTGTCCTCAGTGAGCCAGCACCAGAGGCCTGCTGTGAACGCACGCGATTCTATCAAGCCTACTTTGTGTGTTTGTGTTTGTGTGGCTCCTATTGTTCACCAGGCCCTGACTGAGGAGGCGACCAGCTGGGGCACAAACAGAGAGCCAGATCATCAGCTTTTGTTCTGATCCAAACACACAGAGTGTAACCAGCCGGCCCACACTGACTGAAACACTGCTGCTTCAACTCAAAAAAACAAAAACAATACACATGCATGCAGAGAAAAGGAGGTCAGGCATGTGAGAGAGTATCGTGCTCGGGGATGCGCCAAATCTTTTGGCAAATTGATTCAAACTGTGTCTCTACTGAAGTACACTTGAGCTGTAAACTCGAGGACAGGGATGTGGAGACACACCCAGAGCACGGCAGGATGACACGCTGGAGACCAGCTGAACCCTAACCTATAATAAAGCGCAGACATCGAGGAGGAGAGGTTCCCCCCCTCGTGGGTATGCAGCTGACGCGAGGCCGATCCTCTGGCGCGCTCCCAGCACACAAACACGCAGAGGGTGTGCAAACATTAAAACGCCAGCGTGCCCACTCAGTCACAGCCAGCGAGCATTACCGAGGACGCATAAATTAAATGCTTCCCATCTTTTTTATCCTACTGGCTGACCGTGCTGCAGTCAGAGAAGGCAAATAGTCGCCCTTCACCCCGCGGGGATTATCGCACACCAGCCAAGGTCAGAGCTGCGCCTCTCACGTCTCATTTCCTGCTCGCAGGGGGAGGATGAAGGAGACAGAGGGTGTCAGGGCTGACTCGTGGCCAGACACAACATGGAGCCAGTGTTTCTGTTTCCTGAGTTTACCACACATTACACGGTTGGTTTCAGCCTGATTAATGCGCAGACTTAAAAATTATTTATGAATTAGGAGATGAGGATTCTGTCAAATTAATGCAAAGCAACCACAGATGAATCTGTAATACTTATAGATGACTTTATAGGGAGAAGCAACCATTTAACCAGAGTGAGCTTTGTGAGGCTACAGAGATCTTTAGGCTGGCTACATTTAAAGCTCAGTTTGTTCGATCCACAGGACTGTGCAAGTGTCTTTAGTCACACCTCATTTTCTGATATTTTGCTTCCAAGGAGCAGAGTTTTCTTAAAATATGTCATCTTCAGGCTGTCTGACGCTTCTTCAGAGTTTTTCGTTGCATCAGTTGCAACTGATCACTTTTAGAGAAATGGGGTTGTTTTTTTTGTTACTTCTAACTGAATCGTTCAAGAGATTTTTTTTTAAAAAAAAAAAAGACTCCCGGCTCTAGAGATAAACCAGCATAGTGTCTGCACATACTGGACAACTTCGTATAGAACAGGTTTTACATTTTTGCTAGTAGCCCGTCGAAAAAAAGAAAGACAAAAAAACTAAAAAAAAAACTCACATTTTGTTTACTTGAATCTCTGAAAAATGCCAAAAATAAAAGTTATGTCATTAAGAAATAGGGGTGAAAAAAAAATTCCAAAGACCTGACACAGGACCTGAGAGGCATGGATTGGCCTCCCCAAACCTCAGACCTCAACCTTATTGAACATTATTGGGATCATCTTGACAGAGAACAGAAGAAACAGCAGCCGAAACCCAAAGAACTTTAAATGTCCTGAAAGAAGCCCTGAGAACTATTCCTGAAGACTAGTATTTTGTAGTACAAGTATTATATACTTATATACAACTATACACATACAGTATAAAATATTGTGTGTACATATACAGTATTTCCATGTATGTTTGCATGTTTCAACAAGCTGCTGCACTTCTTTCCCATTTTCCTAGCAAATTATAAAGATATAAAGGGAGACTTAAGATGGTACACAGTACTGTAAGCTAACTGTTTCACAATGGGGGTTGGAGGTGGGGTTGAATCCAGTTGTTTTCATAGTCCTTTGGGTTTTATGGAGACAGCAGGAGCTTTGTCACCAAAAACCAAAGACCCCCCTAGTCACTTCACCTTTGCCCCTCAGGGGCCAATTGTTCCTTACAAAGAGCAGCCAGCACTCGGTGGTCACAAAGCAACCACCGGTCGCCAACAGGATGTGACGGATTCTTATTGGTTTAGCTGACAAACCAGCACTCAGTCTTCACTCACACTTGCCCTACAGTTTAGAAGAAGAACAGGCCACTTAAGAGCCACCGAGCTGCAGGCTAACTGTCTGATAATTGCGTCTGAGTCCATATGAGGGTCGTTAAACAGCCTCTCTGAGAATTTGTGACCAGAGACGAGAAGAGTGGATGTTATGAGCCGGAAACAAGCAGCAGCAGCACCGAGTCGGTTTAAAAAGCAATTACAAATGCTGTGAGTTCAGATTAGTGAACAGCAGAAACTGTGGCACCGATGTGACATAAATGACTACTCTACTCTTTCCACACAAGACTGATTTCAGCAACTTTGAATTGAATGAAGTTTGGGTTTTATTTAAAGTCACACGATGATGGACATCAAACTTAACGTGAAGCAATATGAAATATTGGATTTATTAAAACACTGCTGGGCTGTAACAATAAAATAAATCACAGAAGGGAGTTAAGAGTCAGCTCCTCTCTTGTAAAAACAGAGTTATTTGCAACATTTTAGATTAACGGCAGTCTCACGATGAAGTGCAAACAAAAGCGCTGATAACGTTTCTAATCCCATTCAGCTCAGAGTCTTCGGTAGGTGTTTTTGGATGAGCTAACTTAATACCATCAGCTGAAGCTGCATTCATAATATATTAACCATCTGCACCGTTGAGGTGTGCGGATGCAGATTCCCATGACGTAACCACAACAAATCAAACATGCTAAACCTGAAATGAGCAGCTGAATCTTTTTCCTCCAGTGAGCTCCACTGTAACACGGTGTCTGTGCAAACTAACCTGCAGTAGCCAAAACTGAAAACACACACAATACAGACCATAATTTTATCTTAAAGAAGGGTTGCATGAGAAAGATTTTTTTTTAAAAAGGAAAAAAAAAAGGAGAATTTCATGACTCAACAATCATGGCCGACTAATGAAAGGATGTCTAAACTGGATTTACCGCTTTTGAGCGTGAGAACTTGACAAACAGCAATTAAGTGCGAGTCACCAAATCAACAGTTTTGACTGGACAAAAGCAGCTTTCAGAGTGACCCGACTGAGCTGGCCCGGGCCAACCCCCCCCAAAAACACCTAATGAAAGCCAGCCGATTTTAACCATCATCACGGCTTGGGTCTGTCAGCCGAATAGCTGCTTTAGAATGGAGTGGGGGGAGACTATAAGCAGCTGTTGGTTTGAAAAAACATCTGGAGGCAGTTTAATTCCACTCGGCATTTAATCTGCATCACAATGATCCTGTTGTTGGCGGGCTGAACGTGGTTTTCCCCCTCTCAAGATTCGGATCTCCTGCTCATTACAAGTTCTGGCAGTCAGAAGGGACGACTTGGGTTGAGTCCCCCATGAGCAAGGCATCATGGGTACACGTCTGATATGATTTCCAATATTTCAGCATAAAGCATCTAAGGACATGAGAAGCAGTCTGATAGCAGTGCTCCTTTCCCTGCACCTTTAAGTTAAAGCAACACTGGGTAGCACTTAAAAGTGACTCACACCACCTGTGACATCACTCGCTGGTTTGTAGACGAGTTCTGGCTGTCGCCACCTCGGTTGTTTAAAACCAGCCATCGCTGGCAAGAGGTGGATCCACAGAGTTCATGACGGGGGAGAGTGCACGCTAGCTAGCGTGGGTGTAATAAAGGTCAAGACATTCTGAATCCAACACCTCTGTTTGACCTTGTTCTCACTGAGAAACATCGAGTGCAAGTAAATTTGTGTTTGCTTACAAGGTAACCATCAATGCAGATCCACCACGCTGCATCCAATACCCGATGTGTCACTCGAATCATAAAGAGATGGATATGACAAACTGTACTTTCCTCGATTAAAAGTCACTTAGTATCTAAAATTTAGTAGTAGTTTTAGTACTAAAATTTGCTTAAACACACGCCATGTAAACAGGATACTGCACCTTCCATAATAAACTGTGGTGTAGCAGCCAGCCATTCAGACCACAGTGTGATTGTTTTTGTGGTGCATTATTAAAGTTCGTGCTCTCGTTGCAGGGGCCCATCATTTTAATACCGCAACCTCCACCTTCAAAACGGACCACCATTTTGTGGGCTGGGACTGAGCTTGAAGGTGGGAAAAAAAAAAAAAAGTAGCAACTCCTACTTTGTGAGTTGAGGATGAATATCTCTGTGACAAGTAAACAAAGCAGGGAGACAGAGCAAACATGCCCGGGGTGTGACAGAGATGAGGGAGGAAAATGAAAGGATAGACAGATCACACTTTGTGAAAACAGAAGAAGCTGTAGTTAAAAAAACAAAACAAAAAGCGCCACTAAACCACCAGTCTTCTCAGCAGACGCCAAATATTCAGAGCGATTCAGAGAGCATCAGTTATAAGTCGTTCATTACTTTCAGAGCCTCGCAGCCTCATGCAAATACTCAGAGATTACTGCGCTGGCTCACAGTGATATTTAGAGAATGATTCACACACTCTGACTCTGATCTCAAATTTCTGCTGAGTTCATCATACTTTTTTTGTTTGGGATTAATGATGGGAAAAAGGATATTCAGGCACACATCAAGGCTGACAACTGTTCAGCACGAGGCATGCCATCGATGACGACTGCAGACACACAGCAGCCAAGCCTGAAGGCTTGGTATGAGTGGGGGAGGGGGTGACAAGGCAGGAGGAGGGGAAATAAAGAAGAGGTGTTAAAAACAAAGGTTAGAACAATAAAGGAGACAGAGATTGGGAAAAAATAAGGAGGGGTGAGGAAAAAAGGAAGGAAGGAAGAAGGTGGAGGGAGAAGCTTGTGTCCTTGCCCAGTCGTGCAGCTGAAAATCAGACATGCATGAAGAGCATGAGCTCTCACTCAAACAGTAATGGAGGAAAGGGGGAGTAGATTGAAGAAAAACAAAAACTATTCCGCCTTATCGAAGCTAATAATCACATCAGCAGTGGGTGCTGCTGTGCATCTCTCAATGAGACACAAAGGCTCCAGTTTCAGCTTTTCCATCCACATTCACTGGACAGCTGAGACTGTGGAGCCTTTTCTGCTGCACAGATGGTGAGGACTCTAGTGTTGCATTTTTAAATGCTCCTGGTCATATCTGTCAGAACCTCACCCGACCTAAATTAAGCAAGCTGTTTTGGTATAAAGACAAAAGTAGCAGTTGCCTACCAAGTTTTCAGTCATCTTCTCCCCTTTCTCTAACTGTGGAGCCATTCTGCTTTGGTGGCACGGTCAGCCTTCCAGTTTAAGACTGTTTTACATTTGAATGAAGGCACGCGTGCACACGGTGCTCTGTGTGTAAGAGGCTGAGATCTCTGTGTACATGGTGGTGGTTTGTAAAGTTTACTGAGCATAGATGATACAACAGTGCTTTTAATCCGCTACAGCCTGAGGGGGTTGGGAATAGCAGGGGAGGGAGAAGTCCACTGTATTAAGTCCCAGAGCTCATGATGGCGTGGATGGCTTGCAGTATTTTGTAGAAGTGGGCTGATCGATCCAAATCGATAGTCTCGATACCAACACTGGTATTGGTATCAGATACTAGTGTGATAGGATCAGTGCTTCAGTTTGTAGCCCAGTAAACTGTTAAATTAATTTTTGGAAATTACCCAAAACATGCACTATGAAAAATGTAAAAAAACAAAAACCAAGTTTCAGAGCACATGAAAAGCTGAAAGGTGGGTTTTGTTGCATTAGCGTTAGCCAATTATTGTGGAATGTAAAAATCAGTGATTCGGCGGTCATTAAAATGTGCTCAGAATTTGCAAATTAGAGATTCCAGTCATAAATCATGACATACTGCTCTCCCCTACATAAGCTGCCATTATAGGTTAAAAGTATTGGTACTGGTATCAACAACACTGGCCCTGTATTTGCTTGGTACCGCACAACAGGAGTATTTTTTTATACAAGGAGGGTGATTTGGCCCAAAAAGCATTGTTTAAACATGTGTAAGTGCGCACAGGCCTCTGGTGTGGGACTAAAAGTCTAGGCCACGCTCTGTGTCCATCAATCAGTGTGTGTATGTGCGTGTGTGTGCGCGCGCGCTGCAGGAGGGAGATGTAGTCTCAAAATTCCATCACGTTAACCCTTCCTCTACCAGATACTCTTTCCACACACACAGACACACACACTCAGAGGATCTGGACCGGACCACCACCACCACCTCACCCACCTTGCCGGGTGGAGACGTTCCTCTCGTTGGCTGCGGTGAGCACGACCTGCGGGTGGCTCTGCTCCAGCACGAACATCTCGTCCTTGCCCACGCGCGCGCTCTTGCCGGACTTCATGGTACCGGAGGGCCCGGAGGGCGCGAGGTACCTGCCGCTGCAGTCCCTGAAGGCCACCTTACCGGAGCGGAACTCCAGCGTGTAGCCAGTGCTCTTGTCCGTCGTGGCGACCAGCGCGCCGTCGTTCCTCAGGAAGCGGTTGTCGGACGTCTGGAGGTGGTACCGCTGATCTCGGAACACGAGCGTGATCATGGAGTCCACTCCCCACGGGACATCCCGGTCGATGGCGATCTCGTCCACCTTGTCGCTCAGGTGCGCGTACCGCTTGCGCGTCACGCTGAAGATGTTCACCTGCGGGTGCATGGCGATGTGCACGCTCCATTTCTCCGCCACCGAGGCGGTCTGGGCGAAGCAGATGATCCGGTCCTCGGTGCCGCCCAGGTAGCGGCCGTGCTGCTCGGACTGCAGGGACCAGCGGCCGTCGTCGTGAGCGGTGATGACGAACCGGCATTCCGGACCCGGGGTCTCGCTGTCTCCAGTGACGTTCCCGTCCTTGTCGGCGGCGATGTACCGGCCCAGATGTGACTTGAGGAAGAACACGTTCCCGCTGGAGTCATCGCCGCTCTGCTCCAGGGTCCAGATCTGCTTCTTCTTCATGGTCGTGGCGGACGCATTGATTTTGAAGCCGAAGGTCTCCGCCGTCAGGTATTTGTTCCCGCAGTTGATGAGACCGAACTGGATCTGCAGCATGTCGCTGGTTCCGTTCGTCGCTCCGTTAGTTGTCATTGTCGCTTCTGTGGGCTCGAGCCTCGGAACGGACCGGTTCTGTCCTGAGAGGGATGAGAGAAGAACGAGGAGGAGGAGGAGAGGGGAGGAGGAGCGGTTCTGCAAGTGAGCTCGCGGCTGAAAGGGTGGGATGCTGTGCAGCCTCGCGTGCTTCTCTTTGTTTGGGGGAGTCTGTGAGCGCGCGCCGCCGGTCCTCGGTGCTCTGCCTGTCTCAGCAGCGCGAGACCGCCGCCACAGCTGCAGCCTATATAACCATCAGTGACGTCGCACATCAAGCCACGCCCTTCAGGATGACCAGCAATCTGGAAGCAGAGCTCGGTTGTCTCCTCTGCTCGAACCCTGTTGCTTTTATCCGTCTAGTTTAGGTATTTTCCCCTGTTTTCCCGCTTCCCATCAGAACTCCATAGAAGTCTAATTGCGAACAGTGTGTGTTGGTACAAGCTCCAACTCAAAATGCTTAAAAAATTCCCCTCTATTTTAATATCTAGCGACTAGTTTTCCACCCAAACATTAAAATAATATCACTTTCTCTCGCTTTCAGACACACATGAGACCGGCTCAGCATTCAAATCATGAGGCCCGTGTGCGTGTGTGCGCTCACAAAACAGCTCTATTCATGGGCCGAGCACGCACATCAGAGGGCTGGAAACAAAGAGGCCAAACAGATCACACTGGCATCTTCTCAGAGCATGTGCATGAGTGAGCACTCGCACTCTCTCTCTCTCTCTCTCTCTCTCACACACACACACACACACACACAAAAGTACACAAAGTGCGGAGGTCATATCAGCACTATTATCTGCACACTTTAAAACAAAAGAAAACATACAAACAGATAAAGGCCAAAGCAGAAGTAGCTCATGGCTCAGTGAAATTTCAAGAGCAGTTGTTCCAAACATGACCCATGCGCGTCCATGGCACAGCGCCATGAGAGCGACAGCGCTGGAGTTTCCAATCTGGGTACATTAAAGAAAAAAACACAAATATTCTTTCCACCTGTATAACTATGCAAAGTAAGATCAATCACTAGCTAGCTTTGCTACCTTTCCAGCTGGCGTCAGTCATGATCAGAGATCTGTTGAGCTAAAAAACAAAACAAAAAACAACAAAAAACTCCCCAAAAAACAGGAGAACAACAAAAACTATTTCAGAAATATAAAATTAGCACCACAGTGTAAAAAGTGTTACACATGTACTTTTAAATCTGTTTATTTACACTGGTAGAGAAGATGTGTTAAAAACAACTTCTAAATATGCATTATGTATTCTGTTATTCTAATGTTTGAATGTTATTACTAATAAAGTTTTGGTTCTTTTTAACTTTGCCTACAGGAGCAGAGGTTCAGCGTGCCTAAAGCCCCCCCTCCAGCCAAGCACTAAAACCTCCCAGCACTGTGATTTTTTTCTTGTATAATCATATTTTTATTTAATGAGTGCTTGAGTTATATTTATAACAGACAGTGGCTCGGTTTGTCATCTGCTGTGTCTGGAGCTGAGGAGTAAAGAGTGATGTACTCCCACTCACTTTCATGAATGAATGGCTGTTTGTGTTGTTGGATCATTCATACAGTGCAGCTGGCCGGGATGTACATCACACTCTAGTCCTATACATCTTAACCAATATAATACCAACTTTAATAGTTAGAAACACACAGGATTTTCCTTTTTTATTAAATAAAAAAACTAATAACTGTCACATCCGGTAAGCTGTTCATGAGGCTCCGAGGTCTTTGTTACTCCCCTCTCTGCTGGGTTTGCAAACGTAAAGTAATCTGACCCCTAACCAGTAATCTAATCACTAGTAACCTCTGCCTTTCTCTCCCGCAGTCTGAATAAATCCAATCTTCAGACAGAACATCTTCAAACAAATCAAATCTCTGTGTAATTTCAGCTCCACTCTAATAAAATCACCACACTCGTTCTCATGTATTTTTTTTCCATTTTGGGGCTTGTGTTGTTTTCATTTCTAACAGCCTTATTTTGCAAAACTTAATTTTAAAATGTGCGTGTAAGGGTCTGTGAGGTATCCATATGTGTGTGTGTGTGGTGAAGCTGTGACTTTAAACCGCAGATCAGCAGCTGAAACATCATCTTTTGAGTCTTTGCCGTTCACACAGAAACCATTTGCATCTGTACTTTTGTACAGCAGCTGTGGCGATCTCAGTGGAGCTTCCATGGAAAGATTAACAGCATGCAAAAAATGTGTCAGTACAGCAGCCTCAACTATTTTCTATTTACTGGGTCACGCATGCACAACATGAAGTACAACAGGTACTAAGCTGGACTCATTTTAAATACAGCTCCAAGGAAAGAAAAAGTGCAATAATCAAGCTTCCCATAAAAGCTCAACATCATTCAAGAGTTCAGTTTGTGAGGTTTTTCAGATCTTGGTAGATTCTTTCTGTTACTGTGGACACACTCAAGGTAGCTGTTTCCAGTCTGTAGGTTGAGCTGAGCTAGCCAATCCTTTAAAGCTCGTGTTTCAGGCACCCATCCATCTTAGAGATAGTCTTATCAGTAGGACAACTTGTGTTGCTGAACTGGAAAGAATCGGCTGTTTTTTTTGGTGGGGGGTTGCCTGCCTGCAGCATCATCAGTGAGCTTTTTCTCCTAAGTGCAGAATCCCTCTCATTATGTGCTGCCAAACGCAGCTCAAATTAACTAAGAGGATTCAGATGAATAATTGATTCGGGCTTGATGTGGGATTAGCAGAGATGTCAACAATCACACATGCTCCCCTCCTCTCTGAGGTTGTTTGCTGCTCAGAGAATTTCATCCCCTTTACCAAAATCCTAATTACAGCTTTAGTTTGCGGCCATACCCATTGAGGAAAATCATCTTAAACTACTTTGTGATTTTTGTCATCATGCCACATATTGGGGATGTTTTTTAGTGATGTTTTTACTTACGTCTAAGTGCGTGGAAACGATGAAGTCACTGACAACAACATTCACAAAGGAATAACCAAGGAATGAAAAGTGCAGTTCCTCTAATGGCCACTGGAGGCTCACACCAAAAGTAAATCGAGCTCATAGACAGAATAAAACATGATGGATGGAGTTTTCAGGTGGGGGAAGTGAAGCCAGTGCCGAAGATCCTTAAACCTGCAATCTATCTGAAGGCCACCAGATGGCGATAGCTGTGGCTCATAAAAGACTTCCAGTCCTATAGAAGTCTATGAGAAAATGGCTTTCTCAACTTGACCTCTGTCAACACTTTCCTGATGTGTTTGTGGGCTCAGTCATTCATTTTGGATCATGCTGAATAGAAAATGAAATCGATTTTGTACGTTTTGGTCATTCTATGTTTCAGAAAGAATATTATTATTATTATTCCCATTGGCTAATGACTTATGGCTGACAAGTCATTAGCCAATGAGCAACACTCACTAATTCTGATCACATCCAGTTTTTTTTAAACTAAAATGACAAAGTTGGAAATGCTCATTTTAAACAAGACTTCAGAAACCAGTGGATGAACATTCATACAACATTCAGACGTCGTTACTTGTGCCGTGCTTATTGAGATGAAGCAACAATAATGACGCCAGGGCAGTAAATCTGAGGTATTTCACAGTAATTCATTTCACAGCAACATAAACGTGTAACACAATCAGACGTTGAGTGACTTTCATCCAAGTAGCAAATTCATTCTGATGACTGTGGGTCAGCTTTGCATGACAGTCCTCCGGGAGCCTGAAACACACAGGTGAGACGTTTCACTTTTATAAGTCGGGGACTAAAATCAGGGTCTGTAAACTACAGTGAAAATGTGGCTTCACACAGACAGAGGAAGAAACACTTCTTTAAAAAAACAAATACAAACAAAATAATAACGGCTCTAAATCAAGCCTTCAAAACACGACTTCATTAACCAATCAGCTACATCGCAACAGCTATGCCATCTTTTATATACAGCCTATGGGAATGGCATTTCATTACTGTAGAGTGTGTGAGTGAACATTTTACACCTCTCTCACCCTCTGCATGGTTGCCTCCATTGATGCAGCTTAAAATTATGTTTGGGAGAGAGGTAGTCTCACACACACAAACACACACACACAGTCTGATTATGCATCTCTTACAGATGCTGTGGACCTGATGAGAGTGGTAATATTTGCAGTGTTATCTTATACCCCAGTCAATCACCCATCAGCACAAGCCTCTGTGGAGACTCAGTGGGGGAGGTAGGGAGGGAAAGAGAGGGGGACGCCATCTTTGTTCTCAAAGCAGCTTTGAGGATGGTTGCTATAGTGATCAGCCTCAAATCTGTCAGTTGATGAAGGGCAGGCACTCTGCTGTAGAATGCACACACACACACAAACACACGCACGCGCTGCATTCAGTACCTGCAGACGGCGCAGCGCTGCAGCACTGCATCAGAGGACGCTAAGCTGACCAATAAGCTTCAGTCTTTGACACACACCTCTGGACTGGAGCCAATGGCACCTCCTTTTCCACAGCTGCATTATGACATCAACCAATCAGGAAACATCTTTGGATAAAACAGCCAATCAAAGGGAAGCCTGGGAGACATTTTTATTAAAACAGAGATTTTTTTTTTTTACATAAGACGCCTGAGTCTAATTAAAGTAATGGTAAAATTTTCCCCCGTCGTTGTTTTTGTCTGCAGCTGTGGAGAAGTTGTTGCAGCGTTTTTAGTCGTGACTCACTAACCTGATTGAAACCGAACAAAGAAAATAATGTGGGGAGCAGGAAAGGGACGGATATGAACAGGGTGAGAAAGAAAGGGAGAACGATGGGGAGAGCAGGGGGACTCTCCCTCTCCTCTGACCTATATTTACAAACCCCAACTAGCGGAAACCATTGTTTGATGGTGAGTGTGTGCGAGCAGGCAAGCGCAAACCAAACTGTATGGAGTGTCCTCGCTCTACAGATCTTATATTAGGTCAGCTGGGGTTGTATCAGGTCTGAGCAGACATGCACAACTGAGCGCAGAGCAGCTTTAGCTCGCCAGGGACGGCAGAGCAATAATGAGAAACCGGCTGGATCAGAATCTGCGTCACCTCTCAAGCATTAACCTATATTTTACAGTGAGCATTGACCAACTCAGTGAAGACATGAATGAACTGTCCCACTTTTCCTGCTGCAGTAAATCATATGAACTGTGACAGAAGGCTGTAGCAAACATGCCAGCATTTCAAGACCGAGCGAATGATTTCTTAGCCTCCCATCACTGCTCGATCCCTAATGTGCTCCAGTCTAGTGTGGGAGACATAATGACCTGAATTTGTTCTACAACAGGGTCCTTCCATTGATTGTATTGATCACTTTCCTGGTCATTACAGTCTTGTGTCATGAAACCAACAAATGCCTGTTTTCCCTCTCTTTGTTTTCCTGCCCTCATGAGTCTTCCTCACAAAGAAGAGCTTGGAAATTGGTGAAGTTCACCCTAAAAAATGCTAACGACACGTTAAAGCCCCCAATAAGGGCTTCTATAGTTAGCTCTAATGTCTGAGAGTCACATTTCTTAAGCAATAACTGAATCTAAATAACAGATAGTGGAAATACTTTAACTTAAAACCTCAAACCAAATCTGTCTCATTATCAAAGGTGAATAAAGTTAGAAATGTAAGAGGGTTTTTTTGTTCTTATGCTTTATGTTGGCTTTGATTTCAAGCAGCCATTGACAAATTAAATACTTGATATTCTTAAATTCTTGAGAAACCGTTCTCCAGATTTCATGCTTCAGGTTTGCTAAATGTCCAGTCAGTCATAATTAAAGCCTTTTAAATGTTTCCATAAGTACTGTTATATGAAGAAAACTGCATAAAAAAAACTTTTTGAAAGATGGACTGAAACAATCCTGAAGGTGGATGTCTGAGAGGGTCCTGTGTGTGTGTGTGTGTGTGTGTGTGTGTGTGTGTGTGTGTGTGTGTGTGTGTGTGTGTGTGTGTGTGTGTGTGCGTGTGTGTGTGTGTGTGCTAGTGACTCTTGCAATCAGTAAGGAATGTGTGTGTGTGTGTGTTTTCTTGTGAGTGTGTGCACACAGCTGCTGCCCTACTAAGGGCCTCCTCTCCACCAACAAAGAACTGGAAGCTGAAGCCACTGGGCAACCCCCCCCAACTTGCCTTCACCTCCATTCTTCACACAGAGGTCAGGTCAAAGTTCAGCATGTGTGTGTGTGTGTGTGTGTCGATGTGTGTGTGTGCTCTGGGGGTGTCCTCCAGCTCTCTGTGCCCTCACATTGTCATGGCTACAGAAAAGCAGCTGAACTGAGATCAGCAGAGCTACTTCACAGCCTCTCTCTTCGTTTAACACATTACTAAGTGTGTGTGTGAGATTCTGTGTGACGGCGACGCCTGAAGCCGACAGAAAGATGCAGGCCGCTCGAGGAGAGACGGAGCAATGAGGCACAAGCAGGCCAGCGCAGGTGCATGCGTTTGTGTTGCTGGCATCACGTATTATCTGTTGTTCTGTGTGTTTTTATGCTGGCGTGACGGTCAACTGCGGGTGCAACTGTCACATCTTCTCGTTTTCAGGCCCCTCCCCCCACACTCACACACACACGCTGCTCTCCCCACAACTCAGGAGAAGCCAGAGAGCTCTGTCTTTTGTGTGTGTTTGAATTGATTGTGGCATGATTGGCGCCTTAAGGGAAACCTGATCGGGACCACTAAAAATACCTCTTCCTGCCTCACTGTGAGAGCCTGTGACATCATATCCTGTCCTTATGAATGAACACTGTAGCCCTGATAGATCTTTCTCCTGACTAATTTCCTTCCTTTTCTTCCAGCCTTAATTCTTTCATCTCTGATGCAGTAAACAGCTGCACATTTTAAATCTCTCTCTGTCTTAACAAACAGATACTCAGCTTTTCTTTTCCTTCAGACGGCATCATGTCATTACCCTTACAAAGCCTGCCCTGTTAAGGTTTAGTCAACTTATTTAGAGCTAAACATTTACTGAAAGACTAAGTGTAAACGTAGCATTAGCGTATTATCAGCTTGAGTAAGCAGGTACCTGATAACAAAGCTGGCCAGTTTCTGTCTCTGTCCTTATCTAACTTGGAGCTGGTGACCACCAGATGATTGCTAGTTGTGTCTTTGAGCGGTTTGGTGTTGGACAGGAGAGCGGGGACAAAGCAGTAAAGCAGAGGTACGTAAAACCAAAACAATGAGCCGAAAGACATTAAAACACTGTGTACAGCATTGGTGGGAACGGCACAGGTGCATATGTGTATGAATGTAGTGGTAATATTACCCCTATTGAAACATGCATCCAATAAAGCCCCCAAGGCTACCCAAGCTTACCTCAGAACATGACAGTAAACATGAACTAAAGAAATACCGGCTCCTGTTAAAGAACCAGGGCCCACTGATGAGAAGTGGGCTATTGGACAAATCTAAATTCATGGGGAAAAGGCTTTTGCAGGACTAGACCTCTGTGGCATGAATATTATTTCTGGGAGAAAAAAATATTTCCCTCGACTTTTCGAGAGCTTGGGCATCCCTGATGATATATCAATCACTAAATGTGCCCTGCACCTGAAATTGCTTTGTTGCCTCAGGGTAATAATGTGCTATAAGGGTACAAGAACATCACAGTTTTCTGTATATACTCATGTTGTAGTTGTAGTAGAAAACAAGCAGTTGGTTCACTACTTTCATTTCATTTTAACAAATAAAGTTCACATAACCATTTAATCTAACAACCAATTTGTGTGTGCGTGCTCGTGCATGCAAGGGTTTGTCTGTATGTGTGACTGGAGGACTTTGTGCCTCGTGTGTCTGACATTGATAAGTACTCTGCAGAACTCGATGAAGCAGAGGCGGATATCACATTTCTATCATTTGACTTTTGGAGTACCAAAACATCCTGTTACCTTACATAAACTCCTCTCCAAGCTCCCAACACAGACAGACAAGTCACCATCATTTATACACACACATTGCCCTTAACTGACCCCTGACCTCCCAACTGTTTCTCAAACTTGATTCTGGGGTCCACTCTTAGGCCTGATTTAGACTGTACTCACTGAGGGAGTGAGCCTCACTGTCCAATCACATGAATTGCTCTTTTCTTTTCCATAAAAAGTTCTTGTCAACATTTCCTGTACGTTGGTACAAATTTATGTTAGCACCTACTGACAAATCCCACCACTCAGGGTTATCATGTGAGCCAAATCCCTGCTCCTGCGCACCTGATTCAAATGATCAGGTATATATTTAACACCCCAGAAATATTTCAGTAAATAAAATAAATCTAAATCTGTCTTTAAACAACCAAATATACTTCTTCAGATAATCATGTAAGTTCACATAGTTTTATATAAACATCATATTGCTGCGTCCCACGTGGATGTGATCCCTGAAAGGATAGCTTAACCCACAGGTCAAAGGTCGATTCTTCTTCTATTCTCCATTTTACCAAACTGTGACATGTCCTATGTCATTAAGTAGATACAAAATTTTAAGGGACAGTGCAACAACAAAAAGTCTGGTCTTTTTTATTACACCAAATCACCCTAAGATCCGCTGCCTGCCTGTACAGCACTCAGGTCAGTCTAAAGGAGCTCTGTTGCTCCACCAACTGGCGACAGCAGCATACTACACAAGTTAGATCATCCACCAATTTCATGGTTCCACGCCCACAGCTCTGCACAGACACACAGCAACACATGTGTATCCCCAGTGGACGGCTGAACACACACACACGTACACACAGACAGTCCATTTGTCTGAAGTGACAGGTGTTGCCGGTTATTGCCACCACTTTCCTGCTGTACCCCCACCATCGGAGTCCCCTCCCTCCTTCTTCTCCATCCCTTTACCTCTCTTCTTTCTCTCTCTCTCTCTCTCTGTCTTCTTCTCTGTCTCTGACCTGCTCCCTTCGTCTCGCCTCAGCTTTTCATCTCTCTTTTTCTTCACGGGCAATGAGGAGTTTTAGATGCTAATGATATGCCCTCTCTCAACAAAGGGTTGGAGGCCCCCTCAGAGAGCCTCTTTGGACACACACACACACACCAAACACCAGCTGTTCTCTGCTGGCCTCTTATTACACAGACCCCCTGAAAGATTTAGCTGTTCTCGCTTTGTTTTCTTCTTTTTTGGGACACACAGACAAATACACCAGCACACATGAATAAAACACCACCCTAAATTTTCCATGCTCATAATATTTATGCAGTTCTATCAAATTTCAGGTAAAATGAAATCGAGCTGGCAGATTCTACAGGAAACACGTTTTTTTTCTCCATTGCTTTCAGTCTCCTGGTGTGAATAATTGATGACTGGGAACTGATAATGGAAGAAAATGTGTGTGTGTCTGTGTGATGGACACACACCATCTGCTGACACACACATGCACTACACTTGCACACGGCCACTGTACACACAGGGGCAGGGATCGTTAACATCTGGCACACTGAGCTGCCACCCTCGTGAGCCAGACTTCAGGGTACACTGGTTTCAGCCCAGCGTAAGGTCGCATACAGTAGGTACACATCATAATAGAGTAGAACACAATGTTTTATTCACCCATGATGCTACAAAGAAATCATTAACCTCTCTATCATAAAATTTATCACTTTATTAATTACAGGAAGTTACATTTCCTACTAAAAGGCAACTGTAACATGACCCCAATGAGATTCTCTGGAATACCGCTTTTAGAAACACTGTTTTTATGGAACATCTTGCAGCTTTCAGTTCCTGGTACAGCTCAAAAGGAACCAAACCTACATGCAAAGCTGAGAAAAACAAAACAACTTCAGCTTAATTTAAATATGAGTTACATAATGCACAACTCAGTGTTTCCTACTAGACCAGCCTAACTGTTTCATTGCTCAACCTAACAAGTTTCAGTCTAAGTTTCCAGCTGGGATTAGTCACATATCACCTTATCCTTAAGAAAAGTACTCTCATCTGTTACACCAACAAGCTTTACTTACAACGAGGTATTTATGGTGCAAAAAGCTAATAAGTTGCAACGGGATTTATTTATAAATGCAGCACCATTTATTCATGTATACACAGTCAAGCCAGTGAGCATCATAATGAGGAAAAAAGGTGATTTCAGTGACTCTGAACATGGCGTGGTTGTTGGTGCCATATTGGTTTGAGTATTTGCAGAAAATGATCATCTATTGAGATTTACCCACACGCTCAAGCTCACAGGAAGGCAACGGTACCCCAAATAACCATTGGTTTCAACAAAAGTACGCAGAAGAGCATCTCTGAATGCACAACAAGTTGGGCTACAGCAGCAGAAGACCACACCAGGTGCCTCTCCTGTCAGCTAAGAAAAGGAAACTGAAGCTTGTGGTGATTGTGTAATAATGTGGGGGATATTTTCTTGGGACTCTTTGGATCACTTAGCAACAACCGAGGATTTTTTAAAATACTACTGACCCTTTATGAGTTTATCCATCTTTAGATGGCTGCTTCTAACACACAGGTGTCAAACTCCAGGCCTCGAGGGCCGGTGTCCTGCAGGTTTTGGATGTGTCCAACACAGCTGATTTAAAGGCCAAATTACCTCCTCAACATGTCTTGAAGTTCTCCAGAGGCCTGGTAATGAACTAATCATTTGATTCAGGTGTGGTGACCCAGGGTGTTATCTAAAACCTGCAGGACACGGGCCCTCGAGGCCTGGAGTTCGACACCCCTGTTCTAACAGGATAACATGCCACAAAGCTAAAATCATCTCAGTTCGCTGCACTCAAATGACCTCCACAGTCACCACATCTAAATCCAGTAGGGTACCTTTGGTATGTGGTGGAACGGGACACTTACATCATGGATGTGCAGCAACTGTGTGATGCTGTCACATCAATATGACCAAAATCTCTGAGGAATGTTTTCGGCACCTTGTTGAATCTGTGCCATGAAGAATTAAGAATTAAAGCAGGTCTGAAGGTAAAAGGGGTCCAAATAGACACTAGGGAGGTAGACCTAACATTCATATCATATTTTAGTATATACTCTAAAGTCATTTTACAACATTTCACACATCATCGCTCTATTTTTACAGACAGGAATCTTTTTTTTAATCTCTAAATATTTAAGAGGCAGAATAAAAAATCTGCATATTATGCCACTCATATAGTGAATGATGCATTCAGGGGGATGACAGAGTGCAGGGAATTTCTATTCAAGTTTTGCTTTTAATAATTATGCAACCAAGACCACAATTCCCCATTAAACTGCCCCTCCACGCCCATTTTCGCTTCTGAAATGATACAGGACTTTCCATTAAATAACTCTGTGGGACATTCAGCGACCTCTAACGTATGTCAGCTACACCGATTCAATATCAGGCACACGAGCACATGGTGATGTTTGTTAAAATCGGGTCAGAATAAGGAAGATGAATTAGAGCCAGACGTACAACATGTTCCATTTCCTCTCAGCTATAGTGTGGTCGCTCTGAAAGCACACACTGGATCACACATCCAAGCAGATTCTTTCACATGAAGTAAATGGCAGTGTGACTAACCCAGTTGTCTGTGCTGTAGGAAAGAAAATGGGGGAGGGGGCTGGGGGTCAAGACAGAAATGAGACTGCTGCTTACTGTGTCTCACACACACACTCTCTCTCAGGGTGTCCCCTATCCCTTATGTAACAGCTTGGTAGTATGTTCCAGGTTATCAGCTTACAATCAGATGAGCCAAGAAAGGCGTAACTACCTCTCTCAATCCCTCTTCTCATCCTCCGTCTTTGTCCAGTTTCTCCACTTTCCCCTTCAAGCCTTTCATAACACGGAGGGGTGCGTTCAAGCGCAGGAGTGACAGGAAAGCCGACGAGAGAAATTTGGAGAGCTAAAAGCTAAAATAGGCAAAAAAAAAGGGACGCAGAGGTGTAGCAAAACGAATGGTCACATGTGTGCATGTCCGTGTGCATGTGTGACAGAGAGATAAAGATAAAGAGAGAGAGCGAGAGAGAGCGAGAGAGATTTACAGCCGGTCTGTTTCCTTAAAAGGCAATCCAGTCCAGGTGATTACCTGCATTCCTCAGCCAATGACAGTGCAGGGAGTCATCTACCTGTAAAAGCCCAATCTCCATTTTCTCCTGTCCACTGTGGCCATATCTTAACACGGAGCACACCCACACATACAAAGCTAAACACCCACATTGGATATTTTCATATCAGCATGTGTAGAACAATGACACCAGCGGACGCAGCTGCAAGTGAAGGCCTCACAAAGTGTTTTTACAGTTGCTTACACTGGATTCCTTCCCTGCACATCAGCACAGTCACAGCTAATGCTTGTGTGTGAGTGTGTGTGTTCAGGGTTATGCAACATTGCTAGGAAAAATGCTGCGCCTCTTGACCTACATTTTTGGGGTGTTTGGTAAAATGTAGCTCCCCACTGCTTAGGGAATCCCATATGTTTGGCTGTAATGCACGCACACACAGATGTTTTTACATACGTGTAACAGTATACGGACACAAACGCACACACAAGGCTCTTTTCCCTGTGTCTCCTTAGCCAGTTTCTCTGCTAACTTCTTCCCTCTTTGCCTGCGCTTCCAATAAAAGACACGCTGAAGCAGTAAAGTGTTTTCCACTGTAACCGCTTGACAGGAAGTGAATATGTGCCCACACTGAAAAGGGAAACGGGAGTGCAACTGGGTCATAGGTTTGTGCGAATTTCTTGCTTAATACAACAATGCAGAGGGGGGAGAGAAGACTTGGAGCGAGGGAGAAGAGGAAAGAAGGGGTGTTTTATTTGGACAGACTGTCAAACAAAGAGAGAGATGGTGAAGTTATTTGGCATCCCAGAGAAAAGTGCCAAAGTCTTGGAGATCCTGTTTGAGGTCCCGTTTCCCCTTTGGCATGTGTGTGTCCAGACGGAGGGTTGAGGTGGGATCTCAGCTGTGTGGCCTGGGCGGGAATAGCTCTGGGATGGGAAAGGAGGAGGAGCAGGGGGAGAGGTGGTGATGGGAAAGAGGTATGACCGAATTCAGATGAGTATCGATAATGTATCCAAGTTTTCTCATGCTGTAAAAGCCCGGGTTAGGCAGCGAGGTGGCGGCCTGAGCACAGAGCTGAGTCAGCGCAGAGGGTCCGACAGAAGCCTGAATCCGAATCTGTTTATGGATTTCCCGTAGCATAACACCACACAGCACATTCCTCAGATGATAAGAATTACACTGAGTTCATTCATTTTATCCCTACTTCATCTCAAAGGAATTATTCTGAATGCATCACATGCAGGTGATGTGCCGTAAGCTGGTCAGTCCAGGGTGAAGTATTTCATAACCATCTGATTTTCTACACACCCCGGACTTCAGACTCTCTCCCTCAATTTACATTCTGCGTTGTAATGAAGTGTTTACCTTTCATGTTAGCTACAGAACCTTACTGTAGTTATGTGCGGCCTCACAGATACATTCTGGTTAAACTACAGGCTGTTTAAGTTAACCACACTAGACACACTAGCTGAAAAGAAAGCCTGGTGTTTTGTTTGCTGGCAAAAAAAAAAAAATTCTCTTGCAAAAACAAGTAAATGGCGTCAAGCAGGGCCGACCAGTTATGCAGTCCTGAAATGAAAATCCTCAACTCAGGAATATTTAAATGAAGCTAAAACAGAAACCTATCTAATGCTGTTGGTCCAGTTTAGAAAAAAACTGGAGCGTACATGTAAACGGGTACGCTGAGGACAGCTAAGGCAGGCATCGGGTTGTTGCCTCAAATTTCCTGTCCCCACGATGACTAACACGCATGCTTGCAGATTCGCAGCGATGAAAGAAAAGGTGGTTTATACAGCCTGGTTTTTTACCCAGATATGACTAACGCATTTGCCATAAGTGCTCGTGGTTGAACTTTGAGTGCGAAGTAGTGGTGTCTACCTGTCAAAACGTTGACCTTATATGGTGCCTTGTAGTGAAAAAAGAGGAAGTCCCTTTGTGTGTGTAGCAATAAAAAAAGTGACAACCGTGTGGTTTCAGTGGAGGATCAGCAGCTGTAGGAGGCACTACAGAGCAGCATCAGCATGTAGCCCACACGGTCAGCTTTAGGAAGTGGTGTGAGTGCTGATTTTCATTTCTACATGACCACAGATGTGTGTTACAGGTCCACTCTTCATGTATGCAGGGCTCATCATCAGGATCTAATGGTTTTATTACTGTTTTCCAGCAGCTCGTAGACACATCAGTGTGCCGATCTGTGTAACATCAATGGGTTTGAACCCACCCATCTTTGTACTTAACTGACAGGCGTACAGGCCGCACATGAAGTACACAATCAATCACACACGAACACACACACACACACACACATAGAAGTGCTTGTTCTCTTGACAGAGAAGGAAATTGGAACGTCCTCCTCTGCAGTTTCCAGTTACTGAAACACAACTGAACGAGAAGTGAAATCTCTCGAGCTGTGAATTCCCCTGTAATGTAGCAAGCACGCACGCATGCAACAACACACACACACACACACACACACACACATGCACGCACAAACACATGAAGTCAAAGAAAGGGGAAAGTTACTAAAATACACAGAGTAGCACTGTTCATCAGTAACACACTGATACATCATGTGTCTACACAGAGCACATAACTAATAAGACAAACGCAGACACACACGCACACGCACACAACACAGTCCTTAGGGGGTGAAGCTGATTTCCTTGAGATGGCATCCCATGTGACTTGCATTCCTCAGATTGTTGTCATGTGACAAACTTAAAGATCTCCTTTTATGGACGTCAGTCTTAACAAGAGGGTGTGGCTTCACTAATACACACCCAGGTCACACGGAATACGCACTCTGGCACTGAAACCGATGAAGAATGCACTCAAAATGTACTCTAAAATACCTCACGCTCCAACCCGAACACAAACAAACCCCGCAGAGATGGATGAAAGTGCTGCAGGAGTTGTGACATCAGACTGGCAGCACTGTCATCCTCTCTGTCACAGTCACTTTGCAGGTATTACCAGACTCCAACCGCCCCAGGGTTTCAGGCCAACTGCTTCATTGCGTGACACCTGGATCATAATAGTGTACCCATTGTAACTGAAAAAACGTTTAACTTTATGTAACAAATGAAAACATTAATTAAGCCCATTTTATTTATTGATCATTAATCCCGCTATAAATCAGACAATGAACTTAAATCATACGAAAGGCGCCCTGTTATGTTGCTTTTCAGCTCATTCATTTAATAAGGGAGTGATTTGGAGTTTTGTTTTTGTTATTTAAGCCTGTAAAGAAGTGGGATAAATCCAAGAAGTGCTCCTTCTCAAGAACTCATTCATTCCTTTGGACTCTGTAAGGGTAGCTTTGCATGAGTCGCCATTCAAATTGATCCTCATTTAAAGCAGGCCCTCAGTTGATCATCTGTCTGAAATAAGCCCCTCTCTTCCCAGAACCTTTAAAGCTGGCTGTCTTCTGACTGGCTGCCCCTCGTAAAACAGAAGATTTGAACAGCGGGTAGGTGGGGCTGCTGTGCCCACATTTGTAATATCACACAGAGCTTTAGTAGAAATAACTGTGTAAAACTGAGCATTTCAAACGCTCTGAGGCCTGAGCTTTTGGGCTCACAGGGATATTTTTTACATACACCTACCTAGTAGGTAACGTTTTCAAACACGAGTCCCCTGACAAGCTTCAAAAATCTGAAATTTAACAAAGGCTACTCACTAGAGCTCAAGTTTCAAAACTTCCTGGAGGCTGCCAAAGCTCATAGGTTGACTTGGCTGCCATAGTCCTGGGAGTGGGGGCGGGTAAGTGCAGATTTTGAGTTTATCTTTATAAATCCAGACTGGATTACCACAGCAGTGGCAGGAGACTATTCAGACTTTATAAATAAAACTGCGGCCTCCATCTTACATCCCTCAGTCTGCACAGGAACCTCCACGCTCGCCTTCCCCCTGTAATCTCTGCTGGATGTTCAGATGTGGACAGAAGAAACGGAGAGCTCTCCTTTGATGCCTCCCGCCGGCGCGTTATGTCACGCTTCACTCGTGTAAATCTTTGTTGCCATGTGTTGCTGCCCAGTTCCAACTGGACTCTGCTCTGCACTTGTAAAGTAAAGCTAATATGCTGCACTAAGCTGAAAAAACGCTGGTGTGAGTGATTAAGAGGCTTCCGGGCACACATTTCAAGCACAGGTACTGCGGGTGGTACCCATGGATGACCGGCTCCACACATGTGCTTGTCAGGGAAAAGGGATGCTAAGACAGAAGGGAGGAGAAGCGGAGGAAAACAAAAGACGAAAAGAGAGATGATTGATGGGAATCGTTATGTCAGACGAAGAGGAGGAGAGGAGATGATTGGGTCATAAATTAAAGGGATTAGAAACTGAAAAGAGAATCTGGAGAAAAAGGGATTAAAGAAAAGGTGTGGCAATTTTCTTATGAATCCTCCATAAGCCACACGTTCTGCTGCCGGTCTCTGAGAGCCGGCTCTCCACTTCCTCCTTACCCCACTTCCTGCCTCTGCTGCAGGCCTATGCCCTTATATGGCAACTGCTGGCAGCCAATCAGGACAGAACAGGCAGCTCATTCAAACTGCCAGTGTGAGAGAAGAGAAGGGTGGGAACTGCAAACAGAAATGAACAGAAATCGCCCCGTGCAAAAACAATATACCCCACCGGCACACACGCATAAGCCTCCCCTGCCGGCTTAAAACAAAAGCGAGGTGTCACAATACGACGACAAAGCCAAGCGACACACGTAAACTTTACTCAGCAGCAAATTCGGGGGCCACTGGGTGCATGCTGCAGCGCTGCACTGAACTTGTTTTTTGGTGGCAAATGGGAAAGGGTGGGCTTGGTTACTATGCAGAGGAGAGGAGATAGATTTCCAGAGCTGAAAAGAGGGTGTGGACCGAGATATGACTCGGCACGATGCCACAATTCCCCCGGACGCGTTTATTTTGAGGGAATGGTCAGCAGCTGACTTTTGATTTAGGTGGAGACACAGAGGGGGAAGTAAATGACAGAGAATGAAACAGAGGAGAAGATTTAAAGGGAATTGGGAAATGCAGAAATAAGAGGACAGGCTGTGATGTTATGCAAGGAGTGTGCAAACAACCAATCACCAAGGACTGCAGACCAAAGAGCATGCATGGGCGTGAGTAGGTGGCTGACCTCTCTCGCCATGTTTTAGTGGGGGCAGCAATGAAGTAAGGTAGATCAGGAAGTGGGAGCATGGCTGCAGCCTGTCAGAAGCTCATAATTCCCACACAAGCCAATCAGAGGGCTGGTAAGTGGTGAAACGAGCCAATGTGAGAGGAGGCTCCCTCCTATTAGACAGAGACAGATGGTAGAGGAGACTTAAGCCTCCCTGGGTCCACCACCATGCAGGGGTTGACTAAGGATTGTGTGTGTGCATGAGTAGGAGATAGAATTAGATACAGAGATAGCTAAAGCTGTCAGTCTTCTGAGCTTGTGCAGCAGTAATGATATCCTGCAAATGAGCTTTTACATCTAAAAGTGTGCAATCCTGCATGCATTTCTACACTTTTGTGTAAAAAAAAACTGCACCTCTAGCATAGCAAATGCTTGAGGTCATCTACCTGTGCTGCTTTTGCGTTGACATCTGACATTTCTCCATTCATGGTTGAGACTGCTTTGTCATCAGTTTACCTGAGTAACATATTGCACCCTTAAAAGGCACCTCGGCCTGAAATTTGGGCCAATGAGGGCCCAGAGCTACAGGAGGAAGTGAGGTGGGTGCACAGGAAGAGGCAGAGAGGAAAGAGAGAGGGGAAAGAAAAACACTGCTCCTTATTATAACTGTTCAACCGTTACAAAGAGACTCCGTTTGTTTACCAAAAAAAGTGTGAAAAGTGGTCATAATCACATGACTTTCAAACACCAGGGTGACACTCTTGCACTGGCCTGCAACTGACAGATATAAATCACATTCGTTGAAGAGTCCAACACACAGGAAGTGCCAAACAGTCAAATCAACTGCAATGTTAAAAATATCCTCACATTCATTTGAACTACCAGCCTCAGTGCTGGGGATGAACTCGTCTGAGGATCACAAAATGCCAGGAATCACAAAAGACACTTAAGAGTTTCATCCATTATTTATATATACCATATATGCATTAGGATAAATGACATAAGATACTGTCAGGGTGGCAGCGTGGGGCGTGGTCAGTACATTATTTGTGTGTCTATAGCTAGTGCATTTAAGAAGTCGTGAGGTGGGGGGGTGTGGAGGGACGGCGTTAAGAATCCATTTAGGCCGTAAATGGGAAGCTAATCCAATTGAAGCACGAACTGGCCAGCTGGCAGGCACAACACACACACACATACACACACAGCTGGTAACTGGCCCGTGCCTTGGAGTCAGACTGTCACCACGGTGACCTGTGGATCAATGACGCTGCAGACGACCAATCCATTGGCTGCATCGCAAAGGGGAGGGAGGCGGAGTGGAAGGGAGCGAGGCTAGGGAAGAACGGTGAATAGGGCTTCCCTCTCTGAAACTATGACCAGTCACAGATGGCAAACAATCGGTCAGCCAGTCACTTTTAATCAGGCTGCAAAGACAAGAGGGAAACAAAAGGGTGTGTGTTGAGAGGGGAAAAGGAGAGAAATGTCTGCTTAGCAAAATGGGCGGATAGATGACTCTAAAAAAACAGAAAGACAAACACCAGAAGTTTACTTGGATAGACGAGACCTCATTGATGTCTGTGAAATATAAGACCAGAGCTGGTGTTGTGCTAAAAAGTGATTTCCAATGTTTCTGTGTGGTTTTTTATGTGTACTGTCTTTGCTTATTTTGGTAAACAGACTGAAGTCAACTGGATTTATCAGTGAGTTATACTGACATATATAACTCAAGGAATTACCAGTTTTAAGTATTTTCATAACTTTGCATAATTGTAGCTACACAGTAACCAATTCAGTCCCTTTTGGCTACTAAAAATATCCTTATACAACTGTGATGTTATATTTGTTGTAATTTCTGCTGTGCTCTTGACCTAACCTCTATTAAAAAAAGAACACTTTAATGTCAGTGAGACTTCTTAGCCAGATAAATAAAGGCTATGTAAAAGTCAGTTTGTCAAAAAACGGACTGTAGCTTCTGCCTTGTGACAGCAACCTTGTTTGTGGCTCAAAATAACTTGATGGCATTCATGAGAGATACAGTAGGTTTGACATATGTTTCACAGGTTATATACCAACAAGTCATTTGCAACATTTTAAATAAGGGCAATAATATTTTGATACAACGCAGCCGGCCAGTTAGCTTAGCTTAGCAGGAAAAGTGTAAACTGGAAAACAGCCAGCTTGTCTTTGTATTTATAAAAACATCCTTTCGACTCAGTTCTGAGCAGCTGGCAGTTGAGGAAATAGCCCATGTGTGGACAGGACATAGTGTAGGGATTCAGGACAGATCACCGTGGAAAACAGCAACTAGTTAGTCCCCTGAAGCTAAACTCAGCTGTAGAGGTGCTGTTGTTGTTCCTTTTCTCCTGCAGAGAGCCACAGTTGCGGTTTCCCTTATTTCTCATATTTGTGCTCACTTGTTGCTGGCATCAGTCCTTAGAAACCGAAAGTGTACTCAAAGTATTTGTTTAAACTACTTTGCCATTAATCTAAAGGAGAAAATCCCCGGATAGCTGCATTCACCTTAAGCTTGTAACCGGGAAGCTAATCTGGCCTCCTCTTTTCCTGCTGCTCTGTCACACAAAACACTTGCAGGGCACCAAGAATGAAACTCCTGCGGGGGACAAACAGGATGCATTTCCAAGATGACATTAAGACGCCTCTCGACAACTTCTTCTGCTTCCATTTCCATCTTAGCTTCAACCAAGATCCCATTTGAGGGTTTTATCGCTTTTATCGCTCGCTCTTGCCATCACTGCTTCCCATCCCTCATCTGACATCAGCATTGTGCTTTCAGCCTCTGGCAAAGCTAATTGCAACTAATGTTTTTTGTATTGAGCTGCAGTCTAGTAACAGTAAGACTCAAGGCAGCTGATGTGTAACTGTGTATGATTCTTGTCCAGCCTCTATAGCCGGCTTTAGTCATCAGCAACTAAAGGCCTTTTGTGGTTCCTCTAACCTTCCTACACAGACCAATAAAAAAACAAAGAAAAAAGCCTTGATTTCAGCCTCAGGGCCATGTCCACAAACATGGTGTGGACTGTCTTATTTCTCCTGATGATGAAGGGGACAGAAAGAGGAAGAAGAGACACATGAGTGTAGACACAGAGCCAAAACAGGTTACAGTGCGAGCGAGTTAGCCAATAATGGCCTTGCCGAGTTGATAGCAAAGGGAAACTTGTGGCATCTTTGCTCATAAGAGGAACAGGAAGCCACGGTGGGACGGGTTTAGCAACTCAGGGAGTGGCGTCGCTCTGTGTTGTCGCTCCCGGACGACTACTTGCTTACCTTATTTGAAGAGCAAAACCCGAGGTGCTGATGTCACAGCAGGTTTTTTTTCAAATCACTGGCCAACAGTGAGTGTACACAGACACACGTGACTGGTGTGCACTTTGCAAGGTTGTGTGTGTTTTCATGCAAAAGAGCACTGTTTGTTTCTCACTAGTCACACAGACACACTCTGTCAGATCTATGTAAAGCTCGCTGGTGAGCTCTAAATTACTCAGACACATAAAAGCAGAGTCAGCAAAGATAGTACGAGGTCATGGTTAGCTCCTGTCCCTTAAAGAACACATAAACACAAATGGTGCTGCGGTCACTGGGTTACTGATTGACTCGTCACGTGGCCGGGGTAATACCTGGCTTCAGCCAAAAAAACAGCCAACGAGATCACCTGTGGGCATGCTTACATAATACACACGGATCTGCCATAACTTAAAAAACACCTGCCTGATATCGTGCGAGTCCTCCTTGTGTCATCAAAACTGCTCGGACTTGGCATGTACACGGGACCTCGCGCGGGGCTGCTGGCAGTAGATTCATTGGGTCATGTGGCGGATCCACACTGTAAAGAAAAGATGGACCTTTTTAGGCGTAGTTCCATGTCTAGTAGCTAACCCTCCCTGACTCTTCACTCGCTTCTCACATTAAAGCGTCACTTAGCTAGACAAGTGGTCTATTTAGAAAACCAGTGATCACAGTAATAGTTATTATACACAACACCTCAAGTGACTGTGTGTAAACTCCCGTCTGGGGGGGAAAATCCCCGGAAAAATTCATTAGGTGGCTTTATAGCAGTAAGGATCTTGGCAGCAGGGGCCCAGGGTCAAAGCTTGTTTTTGGCTGGTACACTGGGTGTAAGCACAAACACGCACTTACACAACATACACACACATGCTGTTATGATACACGAGAGGAGGTGGAGGAGGAGGAGGAGGCTTTCCAGGACAGTATTCCAAGCACTTGGCGAGTACACATTCCCCACTGAAGAGTGTTGACAACATAGCACTTAACCAGAGACCTCTCACTTCCAACCAGAGAGCTGTACACAAACATACATAAATACATGCTCGCCCAAGCTGACTGACAACCTGAGCTCCGCTTTGATTCTTTATACAGGAGTGAGCGAAGAAGCTCCGACGCCAATGTCGCCGCTACGATGGTGGATGTCATATTAAAAGTAGCCACAGGTTCAAATATTGAGGCAAAAGCTCAAGCTTAACACTTTTTTATCCTTTTGGCCCTGCATGATGTCACAGAACGGATATCATGTGTACCTGACATGACCTAATATGGCCACGTCAGGTACACACAAGCCACGCCCACCCGCTGCCCATACCTTCTGTTTGTGATGGCAACCAATCAGAAAAAAAGTTGGCTTAAAAGACTGAGAATGCATTGGGTGCATGCACTGAGGTCCAGCCTCACATCAGCAGTGATTATTCTGAACTGTAAATGATGGAAAGCTTCTTTTGAGTAGAGTTCAAAACTAAACAAAAAAACAATAGATCCTCCTTTAAATGCTTTTGCCCTGAATCAAAGTAGGGGCTGGAGCTGTGGGTTGGAACAATGACTCACCTATGCACGTATGTGCGTTGCATAGACACACACTGTGAATTCAAAATCCCACAGGCACACCCTGAGGCCAGATTAAACATTTCCCAGCCAATCCCTGTTTACGCCATTACAGAGACACAACCCTCTGGTTTCTGTTCAAACCTCCATTAACAGGATTCATGTTTTTGTTTTATTTTTTATTTTTTTAATCATTAGAAATACAACTTTAATACTGATAAAACAAACATGAATAAAACTTTAGGCGTTCAAGGCAACATCACTGAAGTCTAGGTGAGATTTAATTAGAAATTGTAGCCAGAAGACATTTTGATTGCTGCAAACGCTCTTCCCTGCATGTGCAAGCCCTCTAACTGCATCTCCATGAGTCTGTGCACAAACCAACACTTGATTTGATCGCTTTTAACATGTTTTTTCACCACCAAGTATTAAAGTTCAGCCGGAAGAAGGGTTAAAATGTGCAGGTCTCACTCCGCGCCGTTTCACACTACAGGAAGCTGTAGCTCATTTAAAAGAGGCTTATAAGGGTCCATTTAAATGGCCATTTAAAGTCAACATGACAAAGAACAGAGAGCAGGAACAACGAGATACACAAAAGTTGATGCAACTGAGAGAGGAAAGGGAAGTGGTGTGGGGGGGAAGAGAAGGAGCTGCTGTGAGTGTGGCTTTAAATGGTACTGAGGCCACCTCGCCATTTTTATAACCTGCATGCTTGTGCAATGAATGAATGAATGAATGAATGGAAGGATGGCTGGATTGGTGCGCAGGCTGTTTGAATTTAATGAGAGATAGATGAGAGAGGAATGGGGGACCACAGAGGAAGAGTGGGGTTAAAGAAAAACCTTCAAACCTTCACACTGTGGTATGATTGAATGTTAAACCTTTATACAGGGTGAATCGGGGATGGAAAGTTGCCTGCCTGCAGGCCCAAGGTCAACCCTGCAGCATAAGTCTGTGACAGGGGTTAGATTGGGCCCATTGCTCAGGGAGTGAGTAAGGCTGAAAATCACACGTTTTAAAGTCTACTCACACAAGAACAGGAAGTGGAAATGGGTGCAGTGTGTGTGGCTCTGCGTTTTATCTGAAACTGGTAAATAAAACCTGGATTTTTTTAAAAATTTAAATAAAGGTCAATCAAAGGAGATCTACTGAGTGATTAAGCTAGAGGCATGGGAGTGCTGGTCGTCTGTCTGATAGAGCAGGGAGTGCTGGTTGTCTGTCTAATAGAGCAGGGAGTTTTAATACTTCCTGCTTCATAGTAATCAGCAGGAATCACACCCATAATAACCAAGCAGAGCATAAAAATCTGAGACAAGCATGAGATTCCCCCCTCCATTATGCCCTGAAATGACACACCTTTATCATGCCGCTGTATCTCAAACAGAGAGGAAGAGGTAGCTATTTACAGGACACCTGACAGCCATGAAGGACACATACCTGATATATAAATGAACTTTATAAGAAACAGCTGGCATCATTGGAGAAGGGGGTGGCCTTACACACAGCAAACTGGTCATTCCCCGGGCTGTGGAGGGGCAGCTCCACAGCTCTGTGTGCATTAAGCTTTTGACCTGGTGATGCAGTGGTCGTGACTCCCACTGGGCTCACATCTGCCTTTCAAAGTGGAGGCAACCTCAGCATCACCCCGACCCTACTTCGATGTCTGAAATATCAAATAATGCCAGGTTATTCCAGGCTGAATAACCAGGAGGGAGGACAGCCTTTTGATAAAAAAGCCTGAGGCCTCTGCAGCCTTCACAGGGAGGAGTCCTGGGTGCTGAGCTCTGCTAACGTTCATATATGTTTATAACAAACTGCTCTGAGCAGGTGCAGGAGGGACATATTTCACTTTTAATAAACAATAAACGTCATTTAACCTGAACATACAGCGGTATATCTACACATTAAGACTTACTAGGCCTCGCCACAGCAATCCCTTCCCTTTTATTTTCTCCAATCCTTTGCTATTATCGCCTCCCTCTCTCTCTTTCTCTCTCGAATCGCGAGCCCTCGGTGCACCACAGCGTGCACGCGACGTGCCCAGTGAGTGACGCCGGACCAATCAGGAGGCGCAATTCCGAAAGTTTACCTTTTATGGCTAGAGCCAGGCAACCGACTGAGTATAAAAAACAAGCGCCCACAGCTAACGGATTCACTCTGAGCGCCGTCACACTCACAGCTTGTGCGGGATATCATTTGCCTGAAACCGTTTCCCTTAAAGCGAAAAGCCCCCCACCCAAAGGTAAGGAGACGGAGAAATCCTTATTTATAGATTCTTATTTTAGGATGTTTATTAAGTAAACAACGAGCTGATTTGTTTATTTTATGTAAACATGGATGAATTTATTCACTTTAATGCAAACTGTCGTCGGGGACCACGCGGTTCTTTGTCTTCGCAAGAATTGTATTGATTGTTAAACAGCAGTATCTGTATCTTGTGCTTGGCTTTTTTAAAACGAGGAACGGTTATGATTGCAGACAAGTTCATTAGCGCTGCTGCTGCGATTCACAGGTGCTTTTGGATGGAGCCGGCTTCTAGTAAATGGCGTCCTATGAGTTAATGGTTGCGCTAAAACCGGTGTTTGTCACCGTGTAGTCGTGCACGGTTTTTTTTTTTTTTTTTTTTTTGTAGGATTGTGGTGACACTTGGGATTTGATCCCAGGCAGGATACTTTGAAGCGGGTTTCCGAGTTGAGGCTGTCTGGTTCCCGGCTGCTCCCTTTGTGCGCCCGATGCGGCGGGGTGTGACCTACTTTAGCATATTAGCCTAGCCACATCATGCTAGCACGCCCTTTAGATTTGCAGCAGTTGCAGTTTTAAGTCTCTCTCGTTTATCCTGGATACTCCCACACACGCTTTTAAAAGCTGAATTACTTTCTTTTTATTTAACCTAATCTGGTGTCAGTTTATAAGGCTTGCAGTAAAAAGATAGAAGGCCTAGCTTTTCTTTTCTTAAAGGTGATAAACTGATTAATAGCTCAAGTGAATGAATGTCCTGATCTGTTTAGTCTTTTCTTATGTGACAAGAAAGAAATGAGGAAATTGCAAATCAATCGCCTGATCGTCCACTCCGAGAAAAGGCGTGGCTTTCAGGAAATGGATCACCAGTCAAGCGCTTGTGACCGTTCATGAGTCGGCATAAGTTCATTATGCAACTTCCCTTCTCATAAACTAGCTTCAATATTAAGTAATCGCAGACTTCATCTTTTTTAAACCTGCAGAGTTTTTAAACGTCTCGTGGTGTGCAATGAATGAGTTTGCTGCTGCATGACGCAGTGATATTCGCTCAAAGGACTTGGAAGGTTCATAAAAGCGAGCGTGATTAAGCAACAGTGGGAGGGCGCTGGTTGTAACGATAGTAAAACGAAGGGAGTGGTCTGTCGGCTAGTCTGTAATGTGGACTGTTCCTTTTTTTTTTCTCGCCGTGCGTTGCCGCTCTGGCGTCGCGCCACGCGCCGGTAGCCGCAAAGCTGCTCAAAACCGAACCATGTCCTTATATGGTAATAACAGAACGCAGCGCCACTTCCTTTTGTCTGGCTTACTCGGAATGTGCGGCACGAGCTCCTCCTAGCGGCCGAGCTCGTGAACTTCCGCTAGTTAACAGGAAGTAGAAGCGGAATGGCCGCAGGCTTGAGTGCTAATCTTTTTTTTTTTTCTTTTTTTTTCTCTTTAACAGTTCAGCCATGGAAGATGAAATCGCCGCACTGGTTGTTGACAACGGATCCGGTATGTGCAAGGCCGGATTCGCTGGAGACGACGCCCCTCGTGCTGTCTTCCCCTCCATCGTCGGTCGCCCCAGGCATCAGGTTAGCGACTGCGCATGTCTACTTTTAATGTTACCTTAAATTGTGACTTATGTCATAAATCAGGCCCTAAATCAAGAAAATTGTTCAACTTAATGATATTAACATTAAGTTCTTAGTTCAGCTATCACTTGGCAAACACTTAATGATTTCTTTAAATTTTGTAATTTTTGACTTTTTAACTAAAACTGATCTCCTTGTTCAGGGTGTGATGGTGGGTATGGGTCAGAAAGACAGCTACGTTGGTGATGAGGCCCAGAGCAAGAGAGGTATCCTGACCCTGAAGTACCCCATTGAGCACGGTATTGTGACCAACTGGGATGACATGGAGAAGATCTGGCATCACACCTTCTACAACGAGCTGAGAGTTGCCCCTGAGGAGCACCCCGTACTGCTCACAGAGGCTCCCCTGAACCCCAAAGCCAACAGGGAGAAGATGACCCAGGTACACACCTTTTTTTTTTCCACTTGTAATGTTTGGCTAGACCTCAAAGTGTTTATCTCCTCCCTGGTTTCCTTCTGTTCCATTCTCATTTGCTCCTTCCTTCCCCTCCCTCCTCTCCTCCAGGACCTCTCCTCTATAAGATGATCTATCATCAACAGGTCTCTTGACTGTGTGCCTTACCTGCACTTGTGTCTATTTAGGAGAGCAGTAGCTCTGCACTTTATTAGACATTGACTTACTTGCACAAGTGTGAAGGAATGTTTACTTTCTGCACTTTTATTCTACTAACTTCAATCAGCCTCACTCTAATGCATGTAGTGAGTGCAGTGGTCACAAAGGCTAGACTTGTCTTTTTAATTTTGTAAAGCTAAAATGTGTTCTCCCTCTCCTTACAGATCATGTTCGAGACCTTCAACACCCCCGCCATGTACGTTGCCATCCAGGCTGTGCTGTCCCTGTACGCCTCTGGTCGTACCACTGGTATCGTCATGGACTCCGGTGATGGTGTGACCCACACAGTGCCCATCTACGAGGGTTATGCCCTGCCCCACGCCATCCTGCGTCTGGACCTGGCTGGCCGTGACCTCACAGACTACCTCATGAAGATCCTGACAGAGCGTGGCTACTCCTTCACCACCACAGCCGAGAGGGAAATCGTGCGTGACATCAAAGAGAAGCTGTGCTACGTCGCCCTGGACTTCGAGCAGGAGATGGGCACCGCTGCCTCCTCCTCCTCCCTGGAGAAGAGTTACGAGCTGCCTGACGGACAGGTCATCACCATTGGCAATGAGAGGTTCCGTTGCCCCGAGGCCCTCTTCCAGCCTTCCTTCCTTGGTATGTTCCCAACAGAAATCCACCACTTATTAAATCCTCACATGCAAACTGGGCCCTTATGGCATCCTGCAGTTCCACTTGCTAACTGGTGTCTTGTATCTTCTCAGGTATGGAATCCTGCGGAATCCACGAAACCACCTACAACAGCATCATGAAGTGCGACGTCGACATCCGTAAGGACCTGTACGCCAACACCGTGCTGTCTGGAGGTACCACCATGTACCCTGGCATCGCTGACAGGATGCAGAAGGAGATCACAGCCCTGGCCCCATCCACCATGAAGATCAAGGTGAGCTGACTTGCCTTCTAGTGGCATTCATAAGAGTTCAGTTAATGCACTTTTTTTTAATTTAATGAAGCATCCCAATGACACTCTGCCTCATTGTCCTGCAGATCATCGCCCCACCTGAGCGTAAATACTCCGTCTGGATCGGAGGCTCCATCCTGGCCTCCCTGTCCACCTTCCAGCAGATGTGGATCAGCAAGCAGGAGTACGATGAGTCCGGCCCCTCCATCGTCCACCGCAAATGCTTCTAAACAGACTGTTCCTTCTCCCCTTCCCCAACCAAACGCCCAACAACTTCAGCTCTGTGCAAAACAACCACACACCACACATTTCTCATACACAACTCAGGCGCAGAGAATAGATGACCAACTCATTGGCATGGCTTCAGTTATTTTTGGCGCTTGACTCAGGATTAAAAAAAAAACTGGAACGATGAAGGAGACAGTAATGTTTTTGGCTAGGTTTTAAAAAAGACACCCCAGGGTTCTGCAGTCTCATCTGGGGCTTAAAAAAAAATGTACATTTTGTTTTTCTTTAAGTCATTCCAAATGTTTGTTAACTGCATTGTTCAGACACATGATTCCAAATGTTAACTTGCATTGTTCAGATACGTATTTGCCTCTGTGAAGGCTGCCCAGTGGTTGGCGCATACTTAACATGGTTGTAGTATCGCTTGTATGTAAGTTATGTCTGGGTTTTTTGTACTTTCAGCCTTAAAAGAATCTTGGTCCTGTTTAATTTTTGTTTTTGTTATGCAAACCCTCATCCTGACCCCACTTCTTCTCCCCCCACGTTGGGAGGCTTCATCCCTGGGGCGGTGGGGCAAGGGGGTGTCTCGGAATGATGGGGTAAACATGGGGTGCCAGACCGGTGGGGCCAACCTGTACACTGACTAAACAATCCCAATAAAGTGCACATGTGTTCCGAAGTGATGTCTGACTTGTCTTCCTTTTTATGACTTGAACATTTTTATGACATTTGAACACAGCTTAGTCTTCACTTAATAATGCTAAAATTGTTACAATGTGAGTGTTAAAGTAGACTTAAAATGCCAGTTATACAGCAGTTAAAACCAGACCAATGCTTTATTCATGGAGCAAAGTAATGCTAGTGTTCAGATCTATAGCTCATAGTTTTTGGCTTTGATGAGCTGGTATCTGTAAAAGCTTAAAGCTAAAATGGCAACAAACTGAATGAGAACCTGTAGATCTACATTTTGATACACTTAAAAAGGCAAAGCTGAAACATCCTGTCTAAATGTAAGCGGTTTCCAGCGTTCTCTCAGCTGTGCGCAGCCCTTGAGCCTTTACAAGCTGTTACAGCAGTGAAGTACTTTATTGCCAGAGTTAAAACTAGAAATCTAATCACAATCTGTTTTCCAGTTAACTCCCCATTAACAAGCTGTGCTTGCAACTGTAGGATGACTCCCTCGTAACTGCTATAATAACAGAAATGCACCTCTAAGCAGTTTTTGTTGGTCTGTATTTTTATGAAGTAGTGCTGCTGTTAAAGCCAAGTTGCTAGATGGTGGAGAAATCAGATTACTACTTAGCTTTTTATTGTCAGTCAGTGATTCATTAGCATGAGGAAGCACTAAAGTGCCATAAGTGCTATTTGTTGTGTATATTAGGTTAGAGGGTGGGTGCACTGTGGCTTCTCCCATTAAAAGCGCCTTGCCAGTAATTCCCATCCATTTGACTCAGTGTTGCTGAGAACCAATGAAACCTCGATCTCATTTAATGTTAGAAGATTCTGAAAATAGTGCCTGAGTTAAACTTAATGCACAGTACTTGCAGACTGTAACAGGATGCTTTTGCATCTGAGTATGATCTGTTTAAATGCATCAGTATCTCTGCTGTTTGGTGCTTCGGGGGTTTACGCTGACCTGTTTTTGTTGTTTTTAGTATTACTTGCTTGAGCTGACTGTGTGTAAAGTAATGTGACTATAAAGGTCAGTCAGTCTCACAGTAAGGACAGTCTCTAAATGTCACATGACTTTTCGCTGCCTTTTTGTGTCTCTTAATGACTTCACTGCTTTCCTCATGATGAGCTGTTTATTGGCTATAATAAGCTCTGACAGTAATCTTTCTGTTTTTAGACTTCGGTTTTACGATGTGAGTGACAAGAGGTTAAATCTCTCCATAAAGGAAAAAAGGATTGACTTTCAGGCAGTTGCGCTGTTTAGACAGCAGGTGGCGACAGAGGCTGATTTATCTTCATATCACAAACTAAGGCGTGACTCTCCTGCCTGTTCTCCCATCCTCGTTTCTCTCTGCACAAATGCACGATTGACCCGGTGCTTTGTGTCACTGCATGTATATATATATATATATATATATATATATATATATATATATATATATATATATATATATCATACTGTGCAAAAGTTTTAGGCAGGTGAGGAAAAAATGCTATAAATAAAGAATACTTTCAAAAATGGAAGTATTAATCATTTATTTTCATCAATCAACAAAATGCAATGAATGAACAAAAGAGAAATTTAAATCAAATCAATATTTGGTGTGACCCTTTGCCTTCAAAACAACATCAATTCTTCAAGGTACACTTGCACACAGTTTTTGAAGGAACTCAGCTGATAGGTTGTTCCAAACATCTTGGAGAACTAACCACAGATCTTCTGTGGATGTCATGCAATCCCAGACACACTCGATGATGTTGAGATCAGGGCTCCGAGGGGGCCATACCATCACTTCCAGTACTTCTTGATCTTCTTTATGCTGAATATAGTTCTCAATGACTTTGGCTGTATGTTTGGGGTCGTTGTCCTGCTGCAGAATACATTTGGGGCCAGTAAACAATCATTTATATTTCTGAAAGCATTCTTTGTTTACAGCATTTTTTTCACACCTGTGTAAAACTTTTGCACAGTACTGTATATATATTAGCACCCAAAGGGTTTGGGTAGAAACTGTGAGACGGCGATTAAAAGATGCCATTCAAGCTGAGGTTTCATGCCAACTTTCCTAGAATGGTGGGAAAACAAGATCCCGTGCTGATACAGGCCCATTTCCTGTTCACTTCTAAAAGCGGATCTTCCACATTTGTATATCAGAGAGATGAAAGAGGATAAGATGGATAGACCAGCCCCACCCTCATGTTCAATGCATCATATCCTGTTCCTACGTGTGTGTGTGTGTGTGTGTGTGTGTGTGTGTGTGTGTGTGTGTGTGTGTGTGAGAGAGAGAGAGAGAGAGAGACAGCACAGATCTAGTGCGGCCCAAAGTCATGCTGCTCCCATTAATCAGGCTGCCCTAGATTCATGCTGTATCCTGAGCTGAATGCAGGCCTGTTAGAGAGGACATGCAGGTCCGTGCATATGCATAAAGACGTGTGCACTTGCGCTGATAGAAATTCATATATGCACGCTTCTAGAAAGGCTACGCACACACACGTCGAGGATCGAGTGTGTTTGGTATTGAAAATGTATTCCATCTCACTGCAGCTCCCGCCCCAGCGCACCCCTGTGATTCTGCTGAGACTGCTTCCCTCTGATATCCTTTTACTGCCACGCCAGCAAAACACGCACTGCCAGAGAAACAGCGCTTAGTGTGTGTGTTTGTAGTGTACTACACTTTATTTTCCCGGTCTTTGTCGGGGTTGCTGTGTGTGTGTGTTTGTGCACTGCAGGTGTTTGTGAATGAAGCACTCCTAGATCAAAAGTGTCTGTGAGAAACGACACAGTGGGGCGGAGGGTGGGGGGGCATTTGTCATAAAAAAAAGAGGCTTAGTGTGTCCTTCCTCTTTTCTTTTTTTTCTTCTTTCTTTTTCTGTTACAGGCGTGAGGCTCTAAGAGCAAGCAAATCCACTGGTCAGGGACCTCTTTCACCTGCAGTTCTCACCTCTGTCCAAGAGGTGGGGCTGCTGTACTACATGAGTCTTCTTCAGCCTGTGAACTGGGTGAAAGGCAAACAGGAGAAATAGAGGGCTACAGCTGCTGACAGGAGGAGGCCAGAGGGGAATAATCAACTCAAATACACTAGATCCTCCATTTGCAGGGTTTGGAGTGATTTCAATGCTACAGTGGATGACATGCGGCTTAATACATCTCTGCATGGGTGCCCCCCATCCCTCAAAGGACATTACAGTATCTTGTCAGATTGACTGACAGCAGCTGTAAAGTGATGTTTTGTGTCTGTTTCACATACTCTGCAGTGCAGACCATCCCTCTGTTCTACAGTAACCGAATAAGGATGCATGATCGGTAGCAGCGTGTGCAGCAGCAGGGGCAGCAAGCCTTCGGAGGACTCAGTGACCCTGACACATCACCACTGAGCATTTACTCAGCAGGATATATGAGTCTGTTGCATCACTGTTTCCTTACATTTGTGGCAAGCCTGTGGATGTTTTTTTTTTTTTTTTAATTTCTAGAGAAAGAAAAAAAAACATGATTTCTCAGAGATCTGACCGCACAAGTCAGGAAGAGGAACAAGTACCAAAAATATACAACCCTGCAAGCTGCAAGCTTGCTCGAGCACTGTACAGAGCACAGCTGACAGACACAACCACTGCCTCCTCATTTGCCATCCCCCACATTGGTTTAAAGCAGGAGAGGCAGATGGAAATTTCTCTGCTGTGACCGCTCCGTGTCTTTGTCATGGTTCTATTTCCAGGAGAGAAAAGAAAGAACCTGAAAGATTAAGACAAGAAAGCAACACCACAAGCTTTTGGCCATCTCAGTTATGGTAGACTGACTTTTTTAGCACCTTCACATCTGATTACAAGCTCAGACTATAAGTCAGTCAGGGTTTTCTTCTTGGTAGAAGACTGTCACCTGCTTTCTTTCTTTTTTAAAAATCCAAATAACACTGGCTCTTTGGTGCCTTATTAGTCATCTGATGTATGCTTAAGCTGACTAATTTGCCTGCTGGCTCATGTCATGGTGTACACCCTGACATTACTTTTACCTACAACTATGGACAATCAAAAGCAAATTTGTCCCTCATTGCATGCAGCAGACCGACAAGCAAATGTGCTGTATCCCATAGCATATCTGGGTCACATCATCAGGAATGATCGCTGTGGTCGCCCAGGCAAATAAACCGGAATGCAAACTGCGCAATGTGCACAGACGATGTCAAAACAGTACCTTTCACAAGCTACTGTACTCCAATGCATGCGGCACATTTGTAGATGAAAAACAAACACGCACATAGAAAAAAAAAGCTTCAGGTGGCACATGATAACACATTCAGGATTTTGCTCAAGCTTCCAACTTACACAAGCTCAAGCCAAATGTTTGCAGCTAGTAATGTTCCCACCTTTCACGCTGTGAGTGTAAAAATGGAGTTATGCTGATCGCAAATGATCGTGCTCTAAGTGACGCAAAATATTCCTCATCTTTCTGGGAGCACTGGAACAAATGCCAATGCTTGTTTTGATATTTACTGTTTCCTTTCTTTCTTTCTGTATTGAGATGTGTTGTATGTCAAAGTATCTCCTCGCACCATCTCATGTACTTCTTCCAGCTGGTTTGTTGTATGTGTGTGTTGTTTTTGCTGTGTGCATTTGGCTATTTCCTAACCCTGAACACACCGCCCCAAAAAAATAAAAGAAAGAAAAATGCAAAAAGAGACAAACCAGAAATCACTTCACTGCGACATCCTGGAAATTGGTGGACCTACTTTCTACTCTCTCTTGTGCACACATGTCTTCTGATGTGAAGTAAGTGGCCAGCTGTGTATTCTCAAGTGGTCCATCATAAAAAAAAAAAATCAAAAACAAAACAAAAAAAACAAAACCCTTCAAGGCTCTGTCTGATGATTGGCAGTCACCCCATGAGAGCTTTGGGTCTGTATGGGCCTACAGCTCTGAAGTGGAGGGGGGTTGGTGTGTGTGTGTGTGTGTGTGTGTGTGGGGGGGGGGGGGTGATGTCAGTCATCTAAACCTCGGTGGCATTTTTATTGCACGCCTGTGTGCGTTGCCTGTGCATGTACATTTGTTTCGCTCCAGCAGGAAACATGACACTGCTATTAGGTTTCTTCATAAACATATTTCTGCATGTATCTTGCTGCAGTGCAGTAGCACCAGCTTCAGTAACAATACAGAGCTTGTGTCGAGCATGAGATGTGGTTTGATGAATGATTTAGCCCTCTGGGCATGCAGGCTCACTGCTCTGTGTGTGAGGGAGGATTTTGAGAGTGGAGGTTAGTATTTGGACTTATTGTTTTGTTTTATGGAAAACAGTAGAAAATATACTTAACTGAGAATACAACCATGCTTCATGGTTTTATTAGCCCATTACTGTGTGTTTTTATGGTTATGCAGGAGGACATCCTTCTGTATTTATGTAGGTTTATGCGTCTCCTCTCCACAGAGGTGTGAACCCCTAGCTGAATGAATCAATGCCGCCTCCTCACTCTGTCCCCCGTGGGTTAATGCAGCCACAGGCCTTGGAGAAAATCAGATAGTCTGTCCAGCAAATCAAATCATTTACCTGATCCTTCAGCTGATAGGACAGAATTAACCCAAGCCTTAGAAAAGATAGTATTTGGACAGTCACACAGCTAGAGGTTGATGTGAGATACGGCGCTGAGGGGGGAAGATAAGGGGCCAACAACAAGAAGAAAAACACTAGCAGCCTGGATGAGAGTCAAGGATAACAAATGTTCTACATCTATAATATCTGCTGGGTGGAATAAAAAAAACAACAACAACAAAAAAAAAACAGTGTTAGTAAGATAAAAAAAAAACTGCTGTGGTATTGTTATTGACTCAGCAGCCGTTTTAGGTTATAAATCACATTTTTTCTGTACTTTTTCCACAGCAGCTCCAAAAGCCTGGAACATGCAGTTGGATCATCCTCAAAGAACACAGTTGGTGTATATGCTATAAAAAAACAAAAAAAACATAATCTACCAAATGGTCCCATCTGTTCCTGTCCATGTGACAAGCCTAACCTAGAAATAAACAGATATGTCTCTGAACCTGGACACATTATTCTGCACATTAGCTGCTTGTTGTGCTGTAGGTGGAGAGTGCAATGAGGAATGCTGAATTAGCCTTTATTGGGTTATTTGGCTGAACTGGAGGGTTTCATTACATAGAAATTCAGTGTGATGTTTGTATAAAAAGAAGTCACCTTATTATTATCATTTTATTACAGTGAATAAACACACATTATGTTGTGGATGTGGATTAAACCCGTGCGTAAAAAACTCAAAAACAAACAAACAAACAGGCTTAAAATGCTGCAAGTAATAAGCTGTGCTCTTGATTATGCGCGGGAATCATGACTAAGCTGTTTGGTAAAATTGCCACGAATCATCCATACCCACCTCAAAGTGGGGATAACTCCCACGGAAGCCGCGGTGTTTTTGACAAGACAAAACCAACACAGTGAAGGTGAAACCTGCCTCTCGCTCGCAGTTTGAAAAGAGGTCAACAATAGGACACTAATTAGAAAGCATTGTTTGAATTCCCAGTCGGGAGCGATTTGGAGAACAAAGGGCCGACTCGGTCCCCTCGGACAGTCCGGGACATGACTCTGATCTCCGCCTGGTAATTCCCTCCCCGAGTCCCGTCAAGGATGTCAGGCGCATCGTAGCAGACAGGTCAGCGGGGTGAAATCCGCCGCTGAGCTGCCTGGTGTTTTTGCTCAGTTCGCTGACGGTGTGGTGGTCCGATTGGACAAAAACAAAGACGCCACCGAGCCGTGACCACCGGGAAAGTCGGGCACCGAATGTCCCCACAAGCGGGTACATAACGTCCACGTCTGCTGTTCGGATGAGCCCTCGCTGCTCTCCTTCTTCTCCTTTGGCGATTCGGTCTGTTGAAGCGCTCGCTGTGCCCCTACACCGAAGGGTCGCCTTGAAACCGGCGCACTAAGGAGGGAGGGACTGGAGGAATGGAGGGAGGAGGAAGGAGGGGGGAACGGGCAGCTTGAAACCGCCTCTAATTTTTTTAATCAACATTTTTGCAACTGTGTAACGCGGGGCGGTGTACTTCAAAGGAAACTTATGGATAATAAAAATCCGCGAGGGTCCGACAGTGCTGTCAGCAAGGAAGAACAGGGGGGTCACATCGGGGAGGAGGAAGGGGAGGCGTGTGTGTGTCTGTGTGTGGGGAGGGACTTCTACAGCCACAGATGACACCAAAGGTCGACCCCCCCGCCCCCCCTTTATGAGTCTTAACACAATGGTACTAAATGAGTACGCCACTTTTTCTCCCCCTTTTAATGCATATGTGTGTCCCTCCTCCTGTTCAGTCTGTAGAGATTATGCACAAGCGGACACCCCAGCCTTGTTTTCACCTACAGCCCGATTTGCATACCGAAAGCGGTGCATTCGAGCCGCAGCCCTCACGATGCCAACAACTACAAGTCCTCAGTGGGTCTTCAGGTCTCTGACCAGTGAAATAGTGCTGTAGATCACAGCCGATGGTAGACCAGAGATATGGCCTATCGTGGCCCAACGATGCGGTCTTAAACAAGGCTTTTGATGGCTCCCATATCCTCAGTTGTCAGGCCTAAAACATAAAATAGTCTGTGTTTCTGGCTTGTGACACGTTTCCCATTTCCACTCATGTCTTTTCATGAAACTATATACCTGATCTACTGTTTGTAAAGCCCTAGCCCAAATGAAATGAAGTAATTAATCGCTATCGCGAGTTTTTATGCTCGAATTCTCGGTTTTGCTCCCCTTTGTAGCAAATAGTGGAGAGTGGGATAATTCTGTGACTTAATTGAGGCTTATTCACTGCTTCCTGGTGAGAAAAAAGTAAACTTGAGTGCCACACTACCTAAAAAAAAAAAAAAAAACTTCACTACGCCCCCAAAACGCCTGGGATACTTTCCACTCCTCAATCTCCAGTGATTCTTTTTAGCGTCTATTATAATCAGTGTGGAAACTGGTGGGTGGGTGAATAAGTGGGGGGGCATCGCTTTGACCCCCTTCCCCTCTCTCTCTCTTTCTCGAGCACACACGCTGGAGAAAAAAAAGAGAAAACCCACTGCTTGTTTTGATCACTCGGTCTTGATGGAAGAGGGGACCTTGAAACTGCTCAACCTTTCCTCGCTCCATAATTGGTTTTATAGTGCTGGCGAGAGGCCACGGTGTGTGTTTTTTTAATACACTCGGGAGCTTTGATCGACATTCCTTACAGCCAATCAGAGAGGAGCAGTGTGCAAAGTCCTGGGTTGGGTGGTGGTAAAGGAGGTGGGTGGGGCTTGCAAAACAATGCCGTGTTTCATTGCTAGACGCGTCACGGGCTTTCTCTCGCCCCCCCCAGTTATTCCCCAGTTTACCTTCGGACCAGCCTGCAATGGACTACTCCAGTTCTCCCAGCAACCTGGACGGATTTTAAGAAGCGCTGGCATTTTTTAAGCCCCCTTCACGACATTTTACCCTTTCAAGTAAGCGCTGGGCATGTTTTTCCCCGTCTTCTCTGTGTACCATGGCTTTTTCTAAATAAAATAGTCGTGTTTTTCGTTGTTTTAAAAGCTATTTTGGTACGCGACTGCGATTTGAAAAGGGCGCGGAGGTTAGTGCACGCGACATGATGTTGTTGTTTTTTTTTTTAATCGGGTTGTCGTCGGTGTTAAAAAGCAACTTTCGAGACGTTTCTTCCGACAGAGTTTTGCGTGGCTTTTAGTGGAACCGTGAAAAAGTTTGAAACGTGGCTGAAATGCCGAGCCTCCTGCGCTGCCGTGCCGCATGGGTCACACCGAGAGGGGAAAAAGCTTTCGGTCTAGCTTATCTTCTAATTTAACTGTCCTGGAGTCTTTTTTTATTAAAAAAGAAAAAAATACAGGCACTTTCTCGTTGGCTCCCGTGTTTCTCTAAAGGGTAAAAAGGCGTTATTGTGATTTCTAAGCGAGCCCTTCTTTTCAGAGCCCGCCCGCTTGGATATCACGAGTCATTGCTGTGATGTGTTTGTTTGCAGCCTTTGAAGGTTAACTCGGCTTTAGCCTTTTTCTTTTTAAGCTGAAATTCATAACTAATACTGTAAGTCGTGTTTAATTTGGGGGGCAATCTGTAAATAAATAAAAAAAATAGGATATTGAAGCTACAAGCTACCGTGTTTTTACCGTCTTGGATGCCGTTTGTAAAAGTCGCATTTGCTTGTTATTTTCCCCTAAACTTTTGTTCTGTATTTCTTTGGAATTTAAACATCACACAGATACCTGCGAGGTTTTAATAAAGAGGTGCTCCAAATTCATTTGAATCGACCTTTTTTTCCCCCTCTCTTCTTTTCTTGTCCAGAATCAAGACGCATACTTTGCTGGCTATCCGTCGGTTTACAGTCTGTGCTGTAAAACCCACTATTATGTGTTTAAACGAGTTCAAACTTGCAGCAAAGCGTCGATAAAGTGGATATCATTCTAAGTTTTTACACAGTGTTTGCGGCTTGGGTTCAGATTTCGCTCCTTGGGCAGCACCCACGTCCAGTTGCGAAGTAACCCGGACTAAATCTGCATGTGCAGGCAACAAAACACCGCTCACCCCGCTGATTAATGATGCAGGCTTTTGCGAGCTTATTTATTTTTAACCCGTTTGAAATTTATATTTGATGCGCCTCTAGTATTTATGGTGTATTGGTTTACATTGCGATTCGGCCCGTAGCCAAGAGTGCAAGGTTTACGGATTAGGGGAGAAAAAATTCTGTTAATCGAGAGGAGGAAAAGAAAAAGGTGGGATAGGTTTCTAAAATCCGACGGGTTCTGGGTTTCCAGAGCGGGATCGCGAGATGCTTTCATGGTCGGGGGAAGAGCAGCAGCCGCTGGCCGCTCCTCCTGCTCGTTTCCCTGGGAAGCGGAGCCGCTGCCTGCTCGCTGTGCAGCGTGGGTGTAGTACCGGTCAGATGTCACATCATAATATTGTAGATAAGTTAAAATCGCATTAAGATCTTCATTTAGGGTACGACGGCAGTGCCTCACACGGTCTCATCGGCGATTAGCTGCTATTCGAGGTTTAGTTTTTGAAGTGCTTTTCCAAACTGCGTCATTGCACATATGGGCCGCCTGTTCGCTGGAAAGAAGAGAAATCCTAAAACTACCAGTTCCCAACAGTTTGCTCCGACGTTGCAGTCTGCAGTAGATTATATGCCAAGCTGTTATTTTATTCTTTTTGTTTTCATTTATTTTAATTTTTCATGTATTTTATAGGTCAGAAGAATGGCTGAAAAGGAGCTCGAATCGCCTGGAAAACTAAAGACATTATTATAGCCAGAACTGGCTTTTTCGGAATAGAGGGCCTATCCGAACGGACTATTTCCTTTCACAACTTTCCCCGCTGTGGATAATGGATGGCAGAGATTTTGGTCCTCCCCGATCCGTCCACGTACCACCTTCGTTGTTGGCGGGGCTCGCGATGGAGTCTCACTCCATCCGGATCGGAGCAGCTGCTGCAGCCGGGAGGATCCCTCCCTCCTCCGGTCACTTGCTGGGGAGTCAGCCGCAGCCTCTCCACTCCGGAAAATTCTTGCCATCGGCCATTAACCTACATCCACACCACAGTAAGTGAGCCACGCTTCACTGCTCTGCTTGATTCTGTAATATGAGTGTCCCCCCACCCAAAAACAAGAAGAAGAAGATTAAATATTAACTTGAAATAAAAACTGCGCACGGTTTGTGGCTATCCGTGGCAGCCTGCGCGGTCACCGCCTGGATGTGCGGTGTGATGTGGGCAAAGAAAGGCGGCTGTTATAAGGCTGTGACAAGTTTCAGATGTAACAGATCGTTTTCAGGATCCTCGGCCCCTGTAATGTGCAGCGCATTAGCGGAAAATTACTTGGCAGTTTCCGACACACGCATTTCTTCGGATTGAAGGGACAAACAGGGCTGCGGTGTAGATGTTCATGCAGCAGCTTGCAGGTCAGGGTGCAGCGGTCTAGGATTGCATGCGGACCATTACACTGTCATTGCTGCTCGAGGTCGATGCAGTGTGTTTATCTGTGTTTGACACGGCGGGGGTGGTAAAGTTTTCACCTTAAAGGTATTACAGACCCGTTCTCGCCGCGTTGAGAGAAATAGCTAGAGTGGTTGTGTATTTGGAGTAAAAGTCACTCCGCTGGAGCATTTGGCAAATGGCTGATGTTTCGTTTTCTTTTTTCTTTTTTTTTTCATGAATTTGTAGCAGTTCTGTTAAACAGCCCTTGTTCTGCTGCAAGTACACTGGAGGATCTGTATAATGGAGAGAAACTGTGTGTATTGGGGGCAAACTGCTGGGGTATTACACAACCATTCTCCTACAAGTGAACGCCCATGTGTTTGTTTACATCGTGTGTGTTTGTGCGTTATAAGCAGAATCAAATATGCAGTATATGTTATTCCCTGTTGAGATGATGATTTTTTTCCATTTACATTCAGTGCCTGCACAGTAATGTCTTGCGCTTATTATTGGCATAGAGAGCCTTGAAATAACAAGAAAAGGAGATAACATTGCATGTTTGCATATGGTTTTGTGGTCGGTCACAGAGGAAGTTGGAGTCATCTATGTTCAAACCATATGTTCTGTGTGTGTGTGTGTGTGTGTGTGTGTGTGTGAAAAGGGTTGTCTGCTGATTCTTTCGGGAAAATGGAAAGTCTGACAAATGCTCTCACTGAGTTACTCTGAAGTCATGTAGCTGTGGACAGAGATACAATTACAGGTTTTCTGGTTTCTTTTAACCCAAAAGGTTAAAATATTCCCTTCTTCCTTATCTGTGAGCACGAGTTCATTGCAGTACTTAGGGGTCCAGTGAAGTGAAGGCAGGGGCTCCGATGAAGCGTTAATTTGACACCCTGGCAGAACCCACACATTCAACTCTCACACACAAACATGAAAAGGTGTCAGAGATGAAATCAGTGCACAGCAGGGAGTGTTGGGATGATTGATGGGTGCATTGTGGCAAAGAAATGTACCAGGGCACAGTTTATTGAACCAATTTTGCGCCTCCTGACAGCTGTGGGCGTTCCGACCTAAAAAAATACATATATATATATATATATATATATATATATATATATATATATATATATATATATATATATATATATATATATATATATATATACATGAGGACAATATTTTTATTACCATCTTACAAAATTAAAAGCACAACCCACTCACAACTTGATCCCACCTCTCTTCACACTACTGGCGATGTCAATTAATATATCTTGCAGATTAATAATAATTAAAAGGATGCTTTCCGTGTGTTTAGGGAAAGAGTTGTATGTACGTAGGCTGTGATGGGATTCATGTAAACTCTGTTAGTAAACTGCATTGCTTAAAGACATAAATACTATATGAGGATTTGGAGGAAAGTGTGCTGTTTTTTCATATGTTTTGAAACAAAGTCGCCACATTAATTAAGATCGGCCACATCACAAATCTACCAGCCAGCCTGGGAAATTCCCAGGACATCTAAGAGTATTTCTAAATCATGTTTCTTTTAGTTCACTGAAAGTAGCCTGTAGTTAGCCCGTGGGAATGAGGTGGGTTATCGTGTGTTGTTAAATTCTCTGGAAGTGGAGCGGTTTGTGCACTGGTGGTTTGATCTCTGACTGTAAAGCCCACGTATCAAAGTGCCCTTGAGCTGAACTTTGTATACCTCGTGTATATGCTAAAGCCACACGTTTTTCTCGGTCATGGTGGTATTGCAAAATATTCTTGTTGACAAAACCAGTGTCCCAAATACCATGGAATATTTTCCCTTTGGAGTTAATGGACGTGTGGTTTTTACTAGTTTTTACTCTTCCAAAATACCATTCTGGCTCATTCGTTCCCGTTTATGACGGTTAACTAAAACTAAGTGTGACAAAACATTCAAGTTAAGTGAAATAAAAGTGGGAAAGTAGACAAATTAAAGCAATTTTCTTTGGTTTTAGTTTCAGTTTGGTCAGATTTGTCAACACAAGGAGCCTGTGTTTGTGTCAGGCGACTGTGTGTGAAGTTCTTGCTGTGTTGTTTTGCTTTGAGCTTCTTAAAGAATGCCACTCATATCATAACAGAAACTAATAATAGCTAAACTAAAACAAGACATTTCTGCTCTATAGAAACTGAACTGAAATGAGCAAACTTTCCCAGGAAACTAAGTGAAACCCAGCTCAACTGAGAGGGGAAAATTGTTTAACAGTAATAACTTTGGTTAGGATGACGTGACGCCGCTGCATCTCCCCTCCGTGGCTCAGAAACGAGCCGAAAACTGCTTGTGTGCAGACGGGTTTGTGCGGCGCAAACTTGACGTTTAGCCAGAGGGGTGGTGGGACGGGTGTGGTTGTGTTGTTGTGAAGCAGAATTGACCCAGCTGCTGTCCCAGCCCAGATTGGCAGTTGAAAGGCTCCTTTTAAAACAGGATACATTTTACCCTGACCTTCCAAAACTCTGTGTGACTCATCTCCCCTGTTGAACACTCTCACAGCCTCTGCCCACCAAAGCCCACCACAGTGCGACACAGGTCATTTAGCTTTATGGCACTCCTCCATATCAAATCCCCACACATTACATTTAACCAACCCCGAATGAGATTGCAGTCCTGTGCTTGTAATAACACTATACAACCCTATTACATAATAATTACCCAGTAATTGTGAATGTTCATAATGTTCCTCTTTAATTGCAATAAACAGCATGAATCCAGTTCTCAAGGACCTGCTGTGCAGTCAGAGGAGCCAGGGTCGCCCTGCTACTGTTTCTGTTTACACATGTTTCAAGGAATTCAAAGCGTTTTTTTTTTGTTTTTTTTGCACAGTTGTTTTTGGCTGAGCTCTTGATAGCAGGGTTGACTGTTTATAGCTGCCAGTGCAGCCTTATTTCCCAGGAGTCTGCCTTATTAGTTTTTTTTTTTTTCAAGTTCAGTTTTAATAGGGTTTCCACCTGACTTAATAGAGTAGAGTGTCCTCCCTTATTTTAACAATTCTGGGCTGCCAAATGTGGAAAGCAGCTTAACACTTAGTTTGCAATGCGTTGTGAAACTGCAAATAGTTTGTTGACATTTGTGCTGTTGGTGCAGCAAAAAGGGCATCTGTAAAGACATCGTTTTCCATCAGCAAATCCTTTCTATGCAGCAGCTCCTCTGTCGGCCCACTATTCACCCAGGTTGTATCTAAACAAGATCAGGTTCAGTCACTGTTTATAGATGTAAAATGGCTGTAAAAGGTCCGCAGTCTGCTGGAGGTCTGCCGGTGCCTCCATCACATGATTGAGGCCATCTGTCCTCTCCTTCTACGTCCCTCACTTTTGTGCCTGAGTGCTGCAGAGGTAGGACCTGCTGAAATGTAACTGCACTGAGGAGACAAGCACACCAATGCTTTTTATATCTGCAAACTGTAAAAAGGTTGGAGTGGCATAAGTGGATGTCATAGGAGGGGTTTAAAGGTAATTTCACTTTGCTTTTAACTAATTACATCTTACATGTTTGAAATATATTTAGCACACTTGAAAGAATGAACTTGTATCACCAGTAAAAGTAAAACTTCCTTTATCTGCTGTAGTTTTGTCTTTATTTCACTAGACAGTAAATCCAGCTTGTTACCCAAGTTATGTGGCCAGGCCTTCCACCTTTGGCCTTGTGGGTAACCTGTGTGTTAGATGGGGCCAACGGGCTTTTGTTGTGGGCAGTGAGTGACTCTCAGGTGTGTGAGAGAGAAAGAAGTAACATTGCTGACACGTAGCCACAGCTCATGTTAAGTATGTGCCAAGAAATGGTAGAATATGGCATACTATATCACTTGATCTTTATTGTTGTCGTTCAGTGTTGTTTTTATTGCAACTTGTATGCACTCTACATGGAGCCTAGAGCTGGGCGATATAAGATTTTTTCATATCACGATATGTTTTTTTCATTTCAGGCGATAACGATATATATCACGATATAAGCCAAATAACTATATTTGTAAGATTTAAATGTGCTGTTGCTCACAAGTAAAATGTGAAATAATCAGCAGCTTGTTTTGATTTAAATATTTATTTTCCATAATAAGTTCAACAGGGCAGATGTACTTAAAGAACATGAGACTTCAGTTTCAGATAAATAAAGGCAAATATTGCTACACAAGTCAGCCGCTAAAGCATTTAAGTTTCAAAATAGAACAAACAAAACAGACCACTAAATTGTCAGGTCCACTTAGAAACCAAATATTAATTCTAAAAATAAATCTTAGTTTGTTTTACAGAAGAACAGACAAAATTGACTAACTTTTGTCAATATCAAATAAACTGAGAACTAAAAGGAAATTCTCAATCTCTCCTTGTTGTATAGCTTAGCTATTACCTCAATTAGCTGCTTGAATCCTTCATTTTCGACCGTGTTTATTGGTAGCATGTCTTTAGCAAGATGGTAGGCTATGGCATTCGTTATGTCGCTATGTCTCTTAGCTTTTTTGTCATATGGTAAGACGCTGGAGAAAGCTGACTCAATTGACTGTTGTTGCTTCGCAGGGATTCTCCTGGTTGTTTTCGATGACGAATTAGCGCTTTTAGTCTACGGAACTTCTCTGGCCCTTCCTTTCAACAATCTCTCCGGCATTGGAACCGTCATCTGTGTTCTCTTCGGTAACCTGGTCACCCAAGCTCTCGGTTGATTTTTCTCTAGCGGGCAAACTCATTTTCTCCATTAACCGACCGGCACGGCGGCTGGCTGCTTCCCAAACAAATACACATGTGCGGCTGGGCACTTGTGCTGTACGTAACAAGTCACGTGACGTGACGCTGCGGCTGTGATTGGTTCGGCTATGCGCTACTTAATTTGGATTGGCTGTTGTTTTGTTTTTTTTTTAAGACAGGAAGAGAGAGAGATGAGGTCTATCGCAATAGTTTCATTTTTCTATCGAGAAAAAGTTATTTCGCAATACATATCGTTATCGTTCTATCGCCCAGCTCTAATGGAGCCTGGTGCTAGTTTTACTTGCCAGAGTCACTTCTTCATGACTTTTGTGCTGTTGCTTATGAAATCATTGAGGCTAAACAGAAGTTCACTCATTTGCAGAAGTAGAACTTGTAGAACTTGCAGAACTTGCAGAAGAAGAAACTGCAAGGGGAAATGACATACAGGGAAGAAAAGGCAAATTAGACAGTTAATGATTACACGGACACATTATTAAGATTAAAGGAGGATAATGCACAGAGACAGAGAGACTTTTATGCAATGAATAAAAATGTAATTAGTGGTTTTTGCCTTATTTGGTGTACTCATGCCTGCTGTGTTGTGCTTATTTATTTCTGGGACTGATCGGGTTAATATAATGCACCGCAATGTTTCCAGAAAGACCAAACCTTGAGTTTAACAGTTCGTACAGTGATACAACAGAGTCTCCTCTTTACTCTTCACTCTGCACAGCAAAGGTTAATTACCAGCTACCTGTAAAGATGCTGTGCTTAGCAGCAGAGGTCTCCGTCCACTGCAGGGCTGCAGAGGTAGACTCAGAAATCTGTTGCCCTGCAGAATTTGAAGCTGCTGTCACACCTCAAACACAAACACCGTTTACAAGATTGGCAGCTCGTTCCTACTGATGGCTGTGATCAAGCAGCTCTCCTTTTTTTCTTGTCATTGTTCATATTCTTTCTATTGTGTCACCTGTCATGCCTTTTTTCATTCATTAAGCTTAATGTGGATCACCTCTGCACGTGAGCAAAAACCCAGGCTGCACATTCAGTGGTGTGTATCAGGAACTCAGTTATGCAGTTAGTGGTTGAGGTGAAATGTAAACTATTTTCTTTTTCTTTCTTCTTCTTTTTTAGTGTCACTTTTGGTCCCAAGTTCTTCAGTTCTTAGGTTCCCACCGTATTTCTCAGAGATCACATGGTGGTCTAACACACTGTGACAGACTGGATTTCACTGGATTTTGAGCATTTAACTTCTGTTTTCCTCCTAACAAATAGAACAAAAGTCACAGCAGCTCATCCCCCGTCCTTTCCCACATTTTTACCAAAACCAGATGTAGGTTAATTTGCTGTGTTGTGATATTTGCTAGCAAATGTCACAAATGCTTGTTTAATGAGATGAAACTGCTGCTCGCGGTGGTATTGCTCATTTTGTGAGACTTGAGGTAAAACAGCATTACTTTTAACTGTCTCGGTACACACATTTCAGCCTCCCCCATTCGGAGAAAGGCCAATAGCTGTTGACACAAACAGCCTGAGATGAATGGAAAAGGAGAACTAAATGAGTGAAAATCAGTATTTTATTTTCAGAGGATAAGAGCTGAGGTTTTGCTGGTTGTGTGTGTATGTGAGAGTGTCTGTGTAGATGAGAGGATTGAAGTCTGGTGTATAAGAATGGGAGCATGTGATTGTGCTTAGTACAGTTAGGGCTGGGGCCTCCCCCCCGAGACTCTGCACAGAGAAGAGATTTATACTGACCACAACACATTCATACACGGTTAGATAAATGTGCTCGCCCTTCAGTTGTTCTGTCTCTTTCAGTCTCGCACACACTCACAGGGCACACGAGTGGAAGGCTAATAATTCATGCAGCTTGCAGGGGCAGGCCAGGGATGTCTTGGCTGATACCAATTTGTCTTCCGTGCCGCTTGGCTAGTGTGTCTGTTTGCACTTAAATTAATGTGGTGAGTGTGTGTGTGTGTGTGTGTGTTTGTGTGTATAAATATATATATTCAAGACACAGACACCTAAGTATGTGTGAGAAGATGTGGCTCGGACACATCCCCCTCTCAGATTAATTGAATCCTTCAGGAGAGAAAACGGGCTCCTTAAGAGAAAGCACAAGGCTCTGCTGCCCTGCTACAATAAACCTGTCAGTGGCAGAAAAAACGAGACACACACACACACACACACATATACAACACTCACACACAGCTGTCAAACATGAGAGTGATAGGCCTGTGTGTGTGTGTGTGTGTGTGTGTGCATAAGCATGCTGTGGCATGTTGAAATACCCAAAGCATTAGCTAAGTCGTTCTCTGTGCCAGATCCCTCCCTTTAACACAAACAACAGCCTCCAGCACACAAAGGTCACACACTGCGCTGTGTCTGTCTGTTTGGCTGCGTGTTGAGTCTCTACGTGTCCCATTACATAAGCCTGATAATATTCTTCCCAAGGCACTTAGGTAAAAGCTCAAAATGTGTAACAACACGAAGGAGATGCACACAGCAAGTTTGACATGAGAATAGTCAGTTCTAGCTGCTTGTTAGTTATGTGGAATATGTTTTAACCAGTGGAGACGCCCATACCTGCAGCATGTTTCAAGGTTTGGCTTAGAAATGCTATTAAAGCTGAGCCAAACCTTTTATTATTTTATTATTTAGTGTTACTAGTAGTTGTTCCTATTAAACAGTCAGTATATGTACACGTAATCCCCGTGAGCTCAATTTCTGACTGTTTTTCTACCCTTGGATTTCTGTGATGTCAGTGAGAGATCTTTATGGTCATCTCGGGCACCTGAATACCGTTTGAATCCTCTGTTTGTAAGGGGCAGCCAGACACACACACACACACAACTATCTTAATATGAAAGGGGCTAAACTGGCTTAATCTATAGAGGAGTTCTTAATTTATGGGCCCAGTGTAACATAAATAAGGATCGTTTTTGAAATGTGACTCATGCCAAGCCACTCTACTAGACTGCAAGGATAAAAATATGGAGCTGGAAATCAGCTCTCGAGTTTGCAGTCATCCTTAGATTGACTTAAAGGTACTTTAATTTGCATTAAACGAGAGAGTGTTTTTGAAAATCGGGTTGTTTCCTGTCACTACATATGTGGTTTTGTGATTACACCACTTTGTAGTTTCTGACTCTCTGGTCTGCAGCTGTGAATACAGCCTTGTGGTGTTGCATGATCTTAAACACGTATGTGTGTTTCTGTGCACACACTACCATCCTTGCCATTTCGTCTGCCTGTCTGTGACACATGTTGGACTCACATTTGCCGATTTTTGAGGTGTGCGTCAAAGTAACACCTGCCATCGTGTTGAGTGCAACTGCGTGGGACGGTGTGGATGTTGGTGTACTCGATTAATGTTTGCTTTTTTTGTTGTTGTTTTCTTTTTAAATTTGAGTAACATGGAGTAAAACATCAACTTTTTAAAAATAAATTGTTTAATCAGGGAGACTTAATTATCCTGTATGTGGTTTCAATTGAGATTTCTCAGTCCCACTGATCTCCCTCTGGTGTTGTGCATACTGGTGACCTTTCACACCATTGTGATGTACTTTAACTACTTTCTACTACTACTATATATACACTATGTACAACTATATATCCAATATCTTCATTTTTATTCAGCAAATTTCTGTATGTTTTAATACCTCCATATTGTTCCCAACCTTTTCTTAATAAATGAGCACTAAAATCTAAATTCTTATTATTCATACTGTATTTAATGTACTTTTTAGTGCTAAATAATGCAAAAGTAATCTGCCTTTAATGTCTGATTAAAAGCCATAAACTGGGGTTTAAACCTCAGTAAATAAAGAAAATATGAACTACAATCTACAATTCTCCAAATACAACTGTGCCAATTTTTTGTATAATGTGGTTTTAGTTAAAGTCATTATAAACTAAAATTTAATTCCAACCTATTAAATAAATAATGGAAGACTTGGTCAGTGATTGATGTGTTTTACAACCAAGAACCGCAACAAATCCATTCATCAATCTATTATCTATTGTTCAGAGTCCAGATGGCAGCTCAGTTTGGGTCTCCATCTGATTTGACATTTCAGAGCTCATGTAATGTAATTTTCCCTTCATTTTTCTTCCGCTTAGAGATTTTCCTTTAAAAAGAAAAAAAATTATGAGTCTGCATTCTTTTGTTGTGCGTTCCACCTCCCAGCATTTCCTCTCACTTGCTTTTTAACTTAATAAATAATATTATTTTTTTAATGAAATGTCTGTCTCTTTGGGGTGGCTCATCTGGTACTCGCGTCTAGTACACCAGAGACACATTAGTCCTCACTGCACACTGCCTGTTTCTTTAAAGTTTCAGTATTTGATAAAGACAAAAGGCCCCCAAAACAAAACGTATAGTGATAAACACCCGTAATCTCACTAATACTGTGCAGCTCATCTCCTTGTTTCCTAAAATTTGTTGTAGCACAACAGTTATTTTCAGATGTGAAATTTTAGCCCAGAATAAATGCATGATCTAAGATAAATAATTAACATTCTGTCTTTCATTTTTCTTCTTCTTCTGCTGTGTGGTAAACAAACTACTCCAACCCTTCCCCGCATGTGTATTCAGAGTATCATCAGATGGAAGGAGATCTTTTTGGAGTTGAGCAGAGGAAGCAGCTGTGCAAGTAATTCTGTTTGTTTAAAAATGAATTTCTTTTTGCAAACTTATTTCATTTTTCTTTATTCAATCAAACGACAAAGAGAGGAACCAGTCAGATGCCACCTTGTTGCAGCGCGGTCTGCCAAACCGAGAGCTGACGTGTCAGAACTCGATCTTGACATTTTTAATTAAAGTTGAGAAACGGTTTGTATTCAGCTCGGCTGCGCAAACAACACAAACAAAACCTGTTTCCTGTAAACGACTCCCAGCAGAGGAGAACCAGACATCTCCATTTTGAAATAATTAACACACTTTAAACCGCATGGCTGAATGAATTCACGGACGCACATGCAAATTCCCGCACATCCCTTGCCTGTGTGTGAGTGTGAGTGTGAATGAGGGTTTCTTTACAGTTGGGGTTAATGGTTACCAGTGTGTCAGTGTGCCAGTTAGCTGTGGGATGTATAGCACTGCAGAGTTTTACTGTTTCAGTGTTTTTCTTGCAGGGAATAAAAACCAGAGATCAATAGAGATCTCCCCCAGCTAACCCTGCTCTGAGTACCACTGATGGATAACAGATGGGTTCTCTCTCTGTGTGTGTGTGTGTGTGTGTGTGTGTGTGTGTGTGTGTGTGTGTGTGTGTGTGTGTGTGTGTGTGTGTGTCTCAGGCTTTTATACCAGAGATTTTCTTTCATTTCTTCTTTTTTTTTCTTTTGCACATTTTCCAGTATTGTTGAATTTTGTGTGTGTTTCAGTGAATTTGGATCAATTTGCGATCAACACTGACTTGCTAGTTTCTCTGATTTTTTTTATTTTATTTTTTTTCTTTGGATGTGTGCGCCTTTGTGTCGGATTTGCAGTGGAGTCTGACAGAATTGATCTCCTTCCTATCTCTGATATCAAGATATATTTCTTATACTGATCTGAAAATGGAGGCTCAGAACGCGTTGGGAGTCAGAGAGCGCGTTTCTTGGCAACTCGTTTCTCCCAATATGGCAAACTAACTGTCTTGTGAACTGAGAGCCAAATGCTGTGTGTGTGGTGGGGGGTGGAGTTGTGAAGGGAGAGAGAGGGAGAGAGGAAGGAAAAGGTTAAAAGAGAGAGGGAGAGGGGGGGAGCTAATGAAAGAGTAATTCCAAAACATTTAAAGAAACATTTCCCTCTCAGCTACCATTTGGATGTTGTTTCTGGAACAAGGAGTGCAAATGTTTTTCCTCTTTCTACCCCTCCCATTTTTTCCTGCTTTTGACTGTTCAGGAGGGGCAAAGGGACTTTGGGATTGTATTCTTTTTCCCTGCTCACTGGCACAAAGCAAAACTGTAGACTGTGTGTGTACGTGTGTACTCAGACACATGGAATAAATGGCCTGTAGGCGGCTACAATGCCGAGATTGATCCATACTCCAGTGAGGCATCTGTGCCTCTTGACGTGTCTGTGTATGTGCATTAGAGAGACCCTGGTGTTTGGCCTGAAGAAATGGAAACTGCTGACATCCTACCAGGACTTCAACAACCTTGACAGGTGGTGGTGGTGGTTGGAAATGTATTTTTTGTGTGTGTGTGTGTGTGTGTGTGTGTGTGTGTGTGTGTGTGTGTGTGTGTGTGTGTGTGTGTGTGTGTGTGTGTGTGTGTGTGTGTGTGTGTGTGTGTGTGTGTGTGTGTGTGTGTGTGTGTGTGTGTGTTCATCGAGGGTACATCTATGTTTTGCACGTCTTACACACATGAGGTAATGATTAGAAAGTGGCTTAAAGGTGAGGATAATTTGTTAAAACAACACTGCTGGCACCTAGTGCGACACACATGGACACTGGCCGATGTGATGTGTTCCAAAATGGCAGTAATTTAAAAAAAAAAAAAAAAAATAGTGAAAGTGACATTTTCTAGAAACAATTCAGGCTTTGTGTCAAGAGTTGAACTAATGGCAGATAATTTCATCGAAACAGTGCGGTCGTTCCTAAAAAGTAGGAACTGTAAAATGGCCACGTCAGGAAATGTTGCAAAATATGCTTTATGGTTCATAGATGAACGACTTTGCCGTTTTTGATTTACAGTGGTGAATTTAGCAACAGCATTTCAGCTCACCTTTTGTGTAATATGATTCACAGGAAACATTGCAGCTAACAGTTGTTTTTAAAAAAAATACTGTATCACACCTTCATTGTGTTATTGCTAATGTAGACGTGCTCACAGTACGTATTGAAGCGTTCTTTATATATAAACCAGTCGCAGAGCACGGACTGTGACGACTCATCCAATTTGAGTTTACAAAGCAAGATGCGGTCCTTTTTATTTTTGTTGTTTGTTTTGTTTTATTCCAGCAGATCAGTTTTGAAGTTTGTAGAGAATGAATGGAGCACCACTGAATCAGTCAGTGGTGCGATTTTGTCTTTCAGCAGTCTTTGAAAACAACATAATCAAGATAAAATTATGCTGGTGCTGGTTTCCATTCCAGGGATGCTCTTGTTTTGTTATAAATCCAAGCCACACCTTTCCAAGAAAGCAGTGACTTCCCCTCCTTAAAAGCTAGCACTCATCCCTTTCTTAAACCCCGGTTTAAGATTATTAAGAATTATTTTAAATTGTAAATCATGTAAAGCTCCACTGGACCAGTCCAAAACCAAAATGAGTATGAGTATATAATTTGTGCTGTTTCCAAAGTCGATGAATAATCGTGTTTTAATACTATTAATGTCAGTGTTGACCCCAAAAATTTGATTTATGCATTTGGTCATAAGTGAGTAAATCCAAATCAAATCAATGTCGTGGGTAAAGATTATAAAAGTACTCGCATTATTTACAGCATTTCAGGTCCCTTCTGTTCATGACTTGCTGAATAAAGGCCGTGTTATTTAAGGAAGGCTTGGCACCACTTTACAAACATGCAGCAGTTTCTCCTCTATAGTATTTCATAAAAAAGTTGGTGGCATGTTTGCTGTAGTGTTAAACTGCAGTTGCCTTTGCCACCAGTTACCACAGGGAAAGCAGGGCTTTAATTGTGAACATCACAACTTCAAGGAATGAAAGCACACACCTAAAATATTGTGAATTATAAACACAGTTGAAAGCAGAAGGAAAGTGAGGCTTGTGTTGTTGTTTAATATTAATATTGACATCAGTGCATAGATGAGACTGCAAAACTGCACAGATGGAAAATTGTGCCATTTTCTGGGTAAAACCTCATTGCTGCTTTTCAGAGTTAACGTGTGTGTATGCGTGGGTGGGTGTGGTGTGCATGTGTGAATTTGTAAATGCAGGTTTACGGCAGTCTTTTTGTGTGTGCGTGTGTGTGTACAGCTTGCGCAGTGTTTTTGACTCAAAAGCGCATTCACTGCAAACCCACACAGAACTGTTTGCACATGTCGGTGATCATACGGCAAAGAAGTGCAGGGACTCTAAGCACACGTGCACGCACACACGTTTACGTGCGAGCGTTAATAAAAACTGTGTCTAATAAGGCACAGTGTGGAAGAATCCACCTACACAGTGTTATCACCGTGAGAGAATAAAGGCACAGTGCATTACTTCTGTATGTGTTTGCATGCACGCCTTTGCGATAGATTGGAAAGCTGCATTTGGTATTGATTTAAAATGGTGTGTGTGTGTGGCTGCTGACGGACTGCAGTTTTAATGTACTGATTTAGATGCAGGGGAAACTCAGCAAGCACAGCATGTCTCTTGGATTCCCACAGGACTAATACAGAAACACACGCATTCATTCCCTCCCCCCTCCTGCCCATATACAGGCAGCACCCTTTCCCCTACACACATGGTTAGTTTTATCAGGGTAATGGCCGTGCAGTGTGTTCAGTAATGGTTCGGGGAGGGGCAGAGTCTGGGGGTCCTCGGCTAAACATGAAACCTTTTCCAGCTCTTCAGAAGGTTGCACTTGGAAGAAGCTGTAATGGTTCAAAGTTTGCCGGTGGTCAGATTGCACATGTGATGAGGGTGGAGTCTAATAAAAACGATCGATAACCGTATCGTATTAAGATATGAAGTGATTTATAGGGGATTCACGCGCTCCATGGAACTGAATTCAGTGGTGTGTAGTCAAGAGTGTTCCCTCTGACTCCTTGTACGACCCAAACACTCTGTATATTACTTAAATTGTGGTTTTATTAATAACACATTTATAAATGTATGGGAAACTCTAAACAAACTGTTATATATTATATTATGCAGCAGGCATTTCTCTGATAAACGCTCCTCTGACCTCTTGATTTATGTCAAAGTCTAATGCACAGTGGCCAGTGCAGGAATAATCTGGTCAGCTAAAAAGTCATCTTCAGCTATTTTTATTATGTTATGTCTCATAGTGAAGCAAAGATTTTTTTTAAAAAAAGTAGACATTATCAGTTTGATTCTTTCCAACATCAGATTTTGCTGCCTTATCTTTGTAAATTGAAGCGCTTTCAGTTTTGTGATGACGCAAAATGTGACTTGTTACCAGGAACGGTGTGTCGGGTGCAAAGCTACAGCAAATTTAAAAGAAAATACGGCAAGAAAAACTGAATATGTGTGCTTTTTTTTTTCTTCTATATTTGTTTCTGAAAACATGTTTCAGGTTCCAGTAATAATCAGAATATTTCTAAAAATATTTCACTGTTATGTGTTGCAAACCTTTTTTTTTTTTTTATATTTATAGCATCGTATAATTAAGTTAACTGTTAATTTCCATGAATCGTTATTGTGATTAACAGGTTGAGCTCAAGCTGTAACAAACATTTGTTAAGGTGTCGGGTATTTTTGTACACTGTGATTTTTGTTTTTGTTTTGTTTTTTTGTGTGTGTGTGTAATTTATATTACATATACATCTTTGGCCTAACGCTGAAATACATTTGTTTTTGATTATATTTTTTAAATAATGGAAGAAGATTTTGTCAGTGAGTTGTTTATAAGGTTGAGTACATTTTTACTTGGTCAGATTTGTCTTATAAAAGCTGTCAACATGTAATCCAGAGCTCTATCTGACAGAGACAGACAGTTGAGTTTGAGGTAAATCCCGGTCCCATCCTGAACAGAGACGCACTCCTCCTCGTGCCCCACACAGCTGCATTCCTCTTGTGACGATTGTGGCTTTTGGTTGGTGGTTACATTAACTTTCCTCCTTTCTGAGTGAAGTCTGTCTGTGGTCTGTCTTGTTGAAATGGAGTGCATGGCTGCTCAGTAATAATGTGATTACAGCAGACTGCTCGGGCACAGTAACATCAGCACATATTGATTTAGCTCCCCTCACCCAAAAACGCACACAGGAAGGAATGACATCACGTACAGAATAAAAAAACATTGACTGTTTGTGTTGTTTGGCCTCGCGGTTACGAGGGTGACTGACAGTCTTCATTCTTTTTCCTATAGGCGATGCCTTCCCGGCAGGCTCCAGCCCCTTCCTGTCAGGCTATCCAGGCCACTCCTCTCTGACCTCTGACCCTGCATACAGATCCGCAAATCCCAGCAGTCTGCAGATGGCTCAGCTGTGGGCATCGCATGCTCATGATGGTAAATCGCCTACATTTGCATTTCTGTTTCTATCCTCCTTTTCTGTCCCAGTACATAATTCAAAGGCAGAGTGGCATCATATTTTCATGGCATTTTTCACAATCCTGTCCTGACCAATGCCCAGGAGGCCTGTTCCTCATTGCTTACTCCACTGGGATCCTGTTCCATTTCTGTCTCACGGCTGGTAGCTCTGCTCCTGGCTCTGTCCTGAATGTGCCTTGGTTCCTCTGTCCTCGACCAGTCCTTTACTTTCGCCTGTCATCTGTTTCTGTAATCTGTCTTCCTCTCTCTTGTTCTTTTTTGAGCCTTCTGTCCAGTACACACTTTGTCTCTGTCGGCGTCTCTCTAGTTCTCCTGCCCTACTTTTCATACACCATCTCTCTCCTGCCTGAACACACTTTTAGACACACGGAGGATTGTCTCCTTGGACTCCTCGTTTCCTTAACTTGCCTGTGCATTTCCTCAAGGCTTGTTCATTAAGTGATTGAATCTCGGTCCCCTCCTCATTCCCTTGTGTCCTTTTGCAACTCCTTATCAAATCTCACTGGAGTAGGTCAGATAGGGTAGAAAACAAATCCCACAGTGCATTTCAGCAAGGTAAGGGAGAAGGACAAATGGATTTCATTTAAGATGCCTTTTAAAAGTGATTGCGTTGCCTGTGTGACGCACGGCTTGCTCAGTGCTTTTCAAACATCGTAAATCAAATTATGTGGTTAGTTTATTTATTTTAAGATTTTTGTCTTTGTTTCTCAGTTCGGGGACTGTCGGTCAGGCACTGACATGATTGTAGCTCATAATCTGACCCTTAGCTTTTTGGAGACTCTGCTTGTTTCCTGTTAATGGCCAAGTGTAATAATCATTTCCTTAAAAAACAAATGGAAAAAAGCTGTTTTTACAGTAGACCTCTTGTGCTTTTCCTTTTTCCATATGCTATTACAGTAGAGGATGCTCACATTAAACATGGCCACAGTTTCAAATAATGAGGTTAGTGTATGTGCAAGTAATCCTTGTGGGTCAAAAACTCAGGCTTTAGACTAAACACTGTATGATGTCAGTGAGAGTGGATATGAGAGCACTAATATGGGTAGTCTTAGAGGTGCTCAGTGTGGAAATGTGAGGTAATATGGAGCTAACTGGCTGCTGGCTGTATGTGAAACTGTTCCTTTAGGGTTGTGATTAGATCTCCTGTGTGGGAATGGTGCCACTAATTGCTTATTGTAAAATTCTAATTATAAATCTAAATTTAAAAGATGTAACCTGTTTCATTTTATATTCAGCCAGAGAAGCAAATATAAAGGGTGGATAAACTTTGACATTTGACTTAGGTTTGACTGGATTTAAGGTTGAAGTCTCTAAAGCTAAAAAAGCTAAACCCCCTGCTTGGTAAAGAAGCCTCATGAACAGAATCCTTCACGGGCTAAGAGAGATTCCTAATACCTGGTGGCTGGCTTTGATAGCAGCTAACGCTACTCTAAGCTGGAGACGTCTCTGGGCAGCAGCTAAGAGGCAGACTTTGGATATGCCTGGGATGCACCGTACTGCTGCACCCGAACCCCAAATCAAAGCTGTTAAAGATCAAGGCTAGCTGTTAACTGTGGTTAAAGGGAGCTTTGCAAGAAACCCATCCTGCATGCTGTTACCCTCATTCCATCACGCCTCTTATATTTCTGTCTCCCAGTGCCTTCTTCTAATGCTGACACCCCTTAACACCCACTTCCTTGGCTTCTCCATTTCTGCATCTCAGAACGAGGGGAGACCCATTTATACCTCGGCGCTGCTGCCGGTGCTTTTGTGCTGGAATGGCAACTGCGTCTTTAATACTTCTTGGAATGGCTGGAGTGTGGGAACAAGGAATGCCTCACCCTCCTTTTTTTTCTTCTTCTTCTTTCTCCTCCGCTTGTGGCCTAACGTGGTGACACCAGCCAGCTCAGTCCTAACACAGAAATCCAAACACAAACCTTCATCTATATTAAGAGCTGGTCTCTGAGAGCAGCAGTTGGCTGTCGGGAGACTCTTGCCCAGCAACCCAGGCTGACCCACAAACAGAGTGATTTGTGACATGAGGTCAGCTGTAAATGTTTTATCAAGAAAAAAAAGAAACAGAGTCACAATTGATAGTGTGGTTAAATCTCTTGGAGCTGAAGTTGATTATTTAATTCAGTGGACAAAAAGAAAACGGATCAGCCACTTAACTGAGTGTCCAAATAAATACATGTATGTGTAGTTTAATTTCACCCTCTCATATGTACGTTCTGATTTCATTTTCTCTAAAAGTAGACAGATATTAAAGGAATCACTTTGAAAAGTTGGAGCATTAGAAAATGAAGGTAGCTACAGTCCTGATGTCAGCTGATTACTGATTATAAGTTAAGTGAATAAAATATTAGAAACTCCTCTCATTATACAGTAACTCCATCATTACAAGTTAAACAAACTCCAGTTTAAACGGTCTGAAATGTTTAAACATCAAAGCAAGAGTCATTGAATGCATGACTAAGAGGAAGAAAGAATGATGTAATGATCTGAAATGCCTCCTTTTGATTTCCTCATACATGGCAGTGCTTCAGACCAGCTGACTGTAACGTCTCAGAGTCCAGGGTGACAGTCCAAAACCCAAAGGTCTCAGATTTTACAATAAAATGACTGTAACTGTTAACGAATTATCAAACAGTCAAAGACTGATTATCTGCAGGTCAACTAACAGATTCAAAGTTGACTAATCAGAGCAGTCAGCATGCAAGTGTTGAGAAATTTCTACCTGATGGGTTAGGATGAGAATTTGGCCAATCAGTGACCCTAAAAATCTTCATTGTAAAGAAGATGCATGCCATTACTGAACATTTAGCCAGTGCAAAGTGGAAGTGACACAACAGATAAATATCAGCCTCTGCCATGAGTCAACAGGACTGACGTTCAGAGGATAAGCTAACAAAATTACCTTTTATATCTATACGACTAATTTACTGAACTTTTCTGGTGTTTTCAGTGTCATTTCTATAACCTGCATTCTGTCTCTTCAGGTTACCCCCCTCTTCCAAGCAGCTTGTACTCCAGCCCTTACCTGGGGCACCTGGGGCACCTTGAGCCTCCCTCGCTCTCCCAGCACCCTCTCTATGATTCTCATAAAGGTCAGTATCTGTCACCGACAACATTCACAAAGACCAGTTGCCTGAATTTATTGTACATATTCTGTCTTATCCTGTGATACATCAGCAGCAGTAGGTTTTGTGCTAAGCCTCTTTATTATAGTGTGAAAGCCTATTTAGTTGTGGGCCCTGGCCAGAAATACAACACCAGATTTAGCCCTGATTCCTTTGTCATTTTCACACCATAATGTATGTCTCTTCTGTCATTCGGCTGTTGCCGATCTACTATAAGCCTGTTGCATTGTTACGTTTTCTTGGCAAGTTGACACATAAATATTTATTATTATTTTTCACCTCTGCTTGAGTGCTGCAGGATGCTGCTGTGCTCTGCCTTCATCATCTGTTTCATCATCTGTCTGCATGCAGTGTGGTTGTTTGTGTTGTCTGACTTGTGTGTTATGTTGTGTTTCTAGAGGGATATTACCTGCCATCCTCCCTGAGGCAGTCACCTCTCCACCCCCCGTCTGCTGCCTCCAATACCCCGTCCAGCTCCACACCCCCACAGAGGACATCCCGGGAAGGGGTGAGGGAAAGGTCTTATCGGGGAGAGAGGGATAGAGAGAGGGAGAGGGAGCGTTCAAGAGAGGAGCAGCGGCCGCAGAGCGTGGTGGACCTGACACAGGACGGGAGAGGTGAGGAGGACCGCAGGGTGGGCAGGGAACGGGAACGAGAGAAGGAAAAGGACCGGGACACAGAAAGAGACAGAGATGGTTGGTCCTTCCATCTACACCAGCAAAAGTCACACTCCCAGCCTTCCACAGTGGAGCCCAGATCCAGGCTGTCATCTCCACAGACCTCCTTCCCTCCTGGTGGGGGTGGAGGAACCGGGAGGTTTCACGGACCAGAACCGGACAGAGGGAGTCGGGACGAGGAGAGCAGCTCTCGACTCCACCATAACTCTAATGCTAATTCGAATAACTCAAACCCTCATTCAGAGAGACATAGGAGGAATGACTCTGTAGCCACGTCAGCTGGAACCCTCCACATATCCTATGTCCTCCCTCCTGCTCTCCAGTCCTCAACAGCTGGTGCGCCCCACCTTTCCACAGCCAGAGAGTCTGTCAGGGAGCAACGAATAAGCGCACCTACGTATGTGCCTTCTGTGGAGGTTTATGATGAGCAGACGGGGCCGATCCAGATAGCATCACAAGCGCGCGACAACAAACACAGAGACAGAGAACGGGAGCGTGACAGAGACGTGGAGCATGAGCGGGACAGAGAGAGGGAGAGCTACAGGTTTCATGAGAAGATCCTCATGGAGCATCCTCGGCTCTCCCACTCAGGCGATTTAAGCAATCAAAGAGAGGAAGGTTCTGTGATTTGTTCCAATGGTTCCGTTGGTAAACGAAGCCAGGACGCATCCCTCTCCTCCATTCAATCAAGGTTCAGCCCAGAAACCAGGGACATCTCTAAACACTCAAACAGATTAGGCATAGAGCGATCTGCGGCAGAGCCCAAGTGGAATACTATCAGTCCGTTGACCAACTACGCTACAAGTCACATGGCTGCTCTGGCAGCCCAACACACGCTTTCTTCTCCCCACAGCCAGCAGACACACACACGAATGTCACAGTCCCCTCACACATCCCATCGACACAACAGCAACACACAATCGACCCACAGCCATTCCCCCCAAACACACTCCTCCCAGCACGGACACGGGCGTGCAAGCGAGGAGGGCAGTCAGAGACGCTACCTGGACCCATCAGCGCTCTACCGACCAGGGGGTTCCAGCGGTGGAGAGCGTGGTGGGGGATTGGGTTCGGATTCTAAAGAGGTTTCGGCCATGCAGAGCCTGATCAAATACAGTGGAAACTTTGCTGCTGAAGGTCCTGGTTCCTCCAGGCACATCACGGACGGCAGAGGGCCCTTTGGTGGATTGGGGAACATTGGGATGGACGTCGAGAGGGAAAAGGAGAGGGAGAAAGAGAGAGAGCGAGAAAGAGAGAGGGATAGGATAGCAGTTGGCTCCGGTGGTTCAGGAACGTTAAGGATGCCTCAGCTGAAGAGAGAACAGGAGCGACCCGACAGCGCCCGCTCCTTTGGCCGGGAGGGTGAGGGCGAGGTGCGCCACCCTCCGGTTGGGATCGCTGTTGCTGTGGCTCGGCAGAGGGACAGCGGGACCACCAGTAAACAAACGAGTGGAAGCTCAGACACACAGAGACCCCTGCTGCAAACCGCTATTAAAGGTCAGTACTTCTTTGGTCTTCTTCTGCTAAAAACTCCTTTTTATAAAAAAATTTTTCCTGGTGACTGATAGATGTACAAATCTGAGTGCAAATTTTCTATTTGCACTCAGTGTAGGTTTTAAAATACTTCCAGGAGTCACATTCACTGAACTGATTGCACAATATTTTAAAGTTACTGGCAAGTTAAATCAAGTGTACTTAGAACATTGTTCAAATGTATTTGCTCGTGCTTCTGCTTTCAACTCTCCACTGTGGCTTCTCTCCGAATTGTTCTGCAGGGAACATAGATCCCTTCAGTTAAATGAACCAAGAGCAAATGATTCCTCATTTTGGTTTCTATGAATAATAGACGATTCATTTTCTCGCGCCTCAAAGTCATATTTCCTCAGCCCCCTGTTTGACACTGAGGTGTTCATGCGTGTAACGTGATTTGAATGGTTAAAAACAACTTTTTTTCCCCCCCACAATTTGACTAATTATGTCATAGGGTGTATTTTGTTGAATGGCTCTCTGCTGGCTGCATAGCAATTCCTGCCACACTACACTCCATTCTTGGACGTCAAGGTCATTCAGCTCCAGTGCTCCTGCTCCATCTCCTTGTTTCTGTTTCTTTCTCAGCACCGTGTGTCATTGAGCTCTTTCTGTCTTCCCATAGCTCGGCCTCTCTCTCTCTCTCTTGCTCTTTTCATTGAGTTGAATATCTCTCTGCCTCCCCGCCCTTCTTTCCTTTCAGAAAAGGGTTTTGTAGAGGCACTCCCTCCTTGTCCCACCTCTGGGCCCTCTACTCTTTCTCCACTCCCCCCCCCCTCTCTGCATTAAACATGTCATTACAGAGCGCAGCTAAAAGCTACAAACAAGCCTTGAATTACAATAAGACCATGGCTGCGTTGCTAAGCAATGGATCAGTCTTGAGTGACTGTGTGTATATTAGGAATTGTGTGTATTTATGAGCTACTGTAGATGCACATGCAGTGCATCCCTGTTTGCGATTGGAGGGGTGGGGGGTTAGTCATTTCCTTCCTTGAGCAGATTGATTTGCTAATAGCCTCAGTCCCTCATGCTAGGAGGAGCTCTAAATAAACAGCAGAAGAATTACACTGGAAATAGATGGATGTGTAAATGGAAGGAAGCGCGAAGTGGTCTAATGATAGGAGAGACCATCTATCAATAGGTTGATGGACCGGAGGAGAAAAGTGTGTCAGGAAAGTAAGAAGAGTATGAGACAGATAGAAGCACAGCAATGAGGAATGTGGGGGAAGAAGAGGGGGCACGCAGTGTTTATCCCTGATACAGAAAGGATAGCATGTGGGACAGGCTCCTTGTAACCTTGGTAACAGTCTAGAACCCTTTCCTGTGGAGCATGTCAGGGATTGTTAAAGTCTCTTGTCCTTTTATAGGCTACACACACACACACACACACTGACGGACTCATGACTGAAGGGTTTGGCACACATGTATAAAACCTTCTGCTGCTCGGGGACCCTCAGTCAGCGTTGATGAGATGGAAAAGGGTTAATGGGAGAGAGGAGGAGACCCTCATGTTTATTCTGGGTTGCCCGCTTGAGTGCTGCTCCCCTTCCTCCTCTTTTCTTCCTCCTCAGTCTTTTGCCGTTGGCTCTCATAGTAAGCAGGATGGGTTTAAGGCCCTGTGTATGCAGTAGTAAGGCAGCGATGGCAGGTTCACGTGTCTCCTGTGGCACTAGACTAATAATTGATGCGAGCTGGCAACTGGAGTGAGAGCCGTCACTCCATTTCTGTGTGTATTTGTACAGTTTGTGTGCACACACACTCTGTTTGGAGAATGAAGCTAATTTCTTTTTAGCCTCTCTGCTCATTATGACATGCTGTGCCACCTTTAGTCGCTGTCACCTTGTATTTTCCCCCTTCTGTTCTCTGTTGTCACCCATCGTGCTCGACTTTATGAACTTCTGCCAAAGTTTCCTTTTTTCATCCCTACTATAGACCAGAGAGATGTCCAAGAGTAGAGTGCACTGTAGTAGGTAGCATAATATGGCTGTTATAGCCCATCATATTTTCTTCTATGGTGTATAATAGAAGAAAATGTGATAATGAATCCTTTTCTCTCTTCCCGTCTTCCTGAATGTGTAGATGAAGAACGTGGAGAGGACCGTGCTCGCCACCACGATGACAGACTGCTGGCTGGCCGGCTGGAACGTGAGCAGGAGAAAGTGCTCAGGTGAGGAAGTAAATCATCTATTGATTTTTTTTTTTTTTTTTTAATTTTTTTATTGTTAGTAACTCAGTTACTTCTTAGTCATGAATCGTGGTTAAACAAGTCTAGTATTGGGACAACTGCAGGTCTCTTTTATCACCTCTTCTTTAAACAATATTAAATTAAAATCATAGCCTGTATATAAAGGATGGAAGAAGCAACTGTGTCACCTGTTGCTTTGTGACTTAAACTCTGTGGTTTTCACCACTTTGTGAGTTTGGTGCTACATGTGACCATATTTGCAGTGCAGAGTTCAAACTTCTTAGCAAGCTCAGCTAACGAGCTGTATCCCGAAACTGTGCGGGTGCAATCGACACAGTCCTGCTAATTCCTGTGAAGAAACAAATGAGGTACTAGAATTTTTACTCACCAAAACTGGAGCACAGATTTCTTTGTTGCTGTGTTAATTCCACTAAAAATGCTAGTAAAGAGGTCCAGTTCAGCCACTCAGATTCGCTGGTACGGCACAGAGCAGGTAGCTAGTTTCCATCCACCTGTCTGTCAAAGCAGTCATGTTCCTGTTAATGCAAAATTTTAAGCCTGAGCAAAATCTTACAAAACATCCTGTGTACAGTTGTTATGAACGTGGTTAAAAATGTTTATGTAGCACACTGTAAACTGGTTTATTTCTGCTGTAAAGTTGAATGCATTTTAACGTGGGAGTCCACTGGGATTGACTCGCTTTTGGAGCCGTCCTTTAAACTGCAGTTTTTGGCACTTCCACTCTGCCTTCATTTCTCAGCCCCAGGGGTTGTCCCTTTATTAAACGGGTCTTGTTTCCTTTTAGAGAGTCCAAGGAACTGGCAGAGTTTACTCAGATGCACCCTGCCCCACTATCTAGCGGCTTGACACCCGGTATGATGACGTCCAGCCTCATGACCCCAAACCTTGTGGTCACAGGAGGTGCCGCTCTGGCAGGGGCTGGACGATGGCCTCCCGACCCCTCAACTTTGACCTCTCACCCATGGATGCCCCGGCCTGGAGCTCCCCCAGTCTGGCTCTCTGGCTCTCCATACAGTATGTAGATGTGCTTTTGTCTCAGACACTTTAGATTTTTCCCCAAACTTCTCATAACATTGTTGAGGAACTCAGTTGTGTAACTGGTGATTTTAATAATTTTGTGCTTTATGTGAAGAGAAAAGTCAACAGAAGCTGAAATAATGAATCTTTTATTCAAGCAGCAGAAAATTAATAAAGACACATTGTTGATTGTGCTGCTTTTATTTTGACTGTTGTTTCAACATTTTTTTTTTATTTTTATTTTTTTTTTAGAGTAAACAATTATTTAATGGATTATTTAGAAGTAATCATACAGACAGCCCTAGTTTACTTACTGTTTGCATTAAAACAAATTGGTAAACACATATTACGTGTGTTACAGTCGGTTTGTTTGATGGAAACTTGAGTTTAAATAAGCTCCTTGAGCACTGAAGGAGACGCCCAGATGTGGGACAGATAGCACAGCACGCCGCTAAAGGAATTAGCGGTTTTAACTCTGTATGCTTTTGCACTTTCAGAGGCATTTCTATCTTACTGTCTGTCAGCGTTATAACACCTGGTGCTAAATGCAGAGCAACACACAACATGCTTTGTCTAGCTTCACACACGTGGCTTTTCTTGATTGGTGTTGTCCGTCCGTCGAGCGGTTCAACCAGCAGCAGCCCCGTTGAGTCAAGTGCCGCAGACATTCCTGGTCTCTGCAGGACATTCCAGACCTGCTTCTTCCAACGCACACTGTCCAGAAATAACAGCACGGAGACACAAACTCACTCACTCGCATGCTTATGCAAGCGTACACGTAAGGTTTGAAAACATGCAACACTGAGACACATGGTCATGCAGAGCTCCCCAAGGGCCTTCTCTGTCTAGACACGGAGGACAAAAAAACCCCAAAAACAAAATCCTCTCTCAAGCAGCTAAATTCAGTGCACGCTCCCACATGTGATTCCATTATGCTTTCACTGTGAGTATAAATACTGAATGAAGAATAGCACTGGGTAAATGTTGGATTCGGTTTGGCTTCTGTTGACTTTCTCTTCTTTTCATCTGACGTTTTTCACACTTCTGCCTCAATTTTTCACCCTTTTATTCTCCTCCCCTCCTATTCAGGCCTGGGTCCCTCTTCACTCCACCAGACCCTCCCCCCAGGCTACCCACCCTCTCTGCCAGGCTCGATGCCCCCTCCCTACCAGTTTGCCAGAGATCCGCAGTCTGGACAGCTAATCGTCATCCCATCCGAACACCTGCCACACTATGGTAGGAAAGCTGTTGTCTTTGTAAAAGTATCAGTGCAAGTTGGCTTCTGTTTTGCTCAAGCAAAAACAAAGGAGTACCACTTTTATACAGACAGATGTTACTGTTTGTACTTTCTGTAAACAAATGAAAATGGAAAACCACTCATGTTTCTCTGGCTTCATTTTATAATTTGCCATCAGCTGACTCTATTCTGTGACCATAAGCCATCCTAAACCCTGTATCTGTGATCCTGTAGCAGCGCATTGCACTTCTTTTCCCCTTGTACATCTCGGTTTCAGTCGTTTTCCTTTACAGTTGAGTACCACCTAATGTGCATGGGGTAGTTATAGCAATGCAACAAGGCAACAGTGTACAAACATTTTTATATTAAAACTAGATCAGCTGGTTTCCTAAGTGCCCAAAAGCTACAAAAAGGATGTGAAGTATCACAGTAGTAAACATGCCCAGGTTCCAATATTTCTCTATCAAATTCAAAATAACCCCAAAATCTTTTTGTAAGTGGGGAAAAAACTGCTTTGTAAAAAGCAGCCACTTTAAATGGACATTTAATTTTACTTTCTTCTCATGGCTCTGGCTGCTGTTCTGCAGGTGGTGATGTACTGGAGCGTGGAGCCCCAGTGTGGTCGGGTGTGTACGGTACAACCAGCACTTTGCAGCATGCGGCCCAGCTGCAGCTCCTCTCTCAGCAGCAAATCCTCCGACAACACGAGCTACTCATGATTCAGCAGCACACGGCGCAGGTCCTGGAGCTACAGAGGAATGCACAGATAGCTGTGAGTGCACTTTGTGCTGTTAAGCACCTTCATGTCAACAAACAACATATTTAAAGACATTTCCATGAATATTAGACATTGTACAATCCAGCTGCATGTAGACATAAAGGCATAAACACAGCAAAACAATGTGTTAGATTGGCTTGCAGTAGGATTTTAGTTCCCTGCTTTGATTGCGCTTCCAAAAAGTGAAGATCAGTAAACAGCCATATCCTGCAGCTGCAAAAGAATACAGCCAGGGAAGTCTAAACAAAGCACATCCCACAATTCATATCCTGAGTCTGTCACATCATACACACACGGTGCGTGCATCTGTCAAAAATATCTCCTCTTCTGTGTTGTAGGAGCGCCTAAAGGCCAGTGAGCACCGGCCAGAGATGGAAGACAAAGCAGACAAGCGTAACACTGACTCAAAGCCCAGACCCTCCTCAATTTCATCCCCGTCTCCCTCACCGGTGCTGCATCCCCGCAAACCTCCTCCTTCCTCTCGATCTCCAACCCCGTCGACATCGTCCCTAACCCCACTGCCTCGGCTCCCCTCTCCAGTGACCACACTGAAGTCTGAGGAAGGTGGGCAGAGAGTACTGTCTCCGCCAAAGCCCCTGCCTCACCCGCCTTCACCCCGTTCAGCGTCTCCGCCCCCTTCCTCGCCACGGCGGCCTAAACGAGAGATTACTGAGGAGGGGGAGATGGGACAGAGGGAACGGAGAGAGGGTCAGAAGCCGACCTCTGCACCCTTTCAAAGCATGTACTCCGGTGAGTCTGCAGCAACCTCACAAGTGAAAATGCAGCCATCTTTGCTTTTCATCATCATGTCAGCTAGAGTGGATACATAAGACTTTATGTTTGCACTACCATGAAAACAAAGTGTCTTAAGCAATGAATTAATCTGACCTACCTCCTGATTTCGGACAAATTTGCTTTCTAACTTATGTTTTTGTTTGCCTTTGTGACAGATCTCCCTCCAGGTTATCCTTACCAGTCCATCACGGCCCCGTTTGGCTCACCTTTTCCTCCTTATCACATCCCAACACCCACAGGGGAAAATGCAGAAGCTGTCCCACCCCGTCGTGTTTGCTCTCCTGCTTTAGCTGCCCCTTTGCCCTCAGCACATCTCCATTCAAGGCTTTTGGACACAGATATCAAGCCTCAAAAGCTAGAGCAGTCAAAGACGGGATCTTTCCTCAAACAGGAACCTGATGTGGAGCAGGGAAAGCTTGACATAACACCAGAGCCACTCGGACCTCTTCGGCAAAGCTGTAGTCCTGCCCAAGTCACCCAGGACAATGAAGAAGACAGGGAACCCTCAAAGCCACAGCCTCAACCGTTACCTCTGCATGTCCCTAGTCCTCCACCACAACGAGCCAGAGGGCTGGAAGTCAGGGAGGAAGAGAAGGAAGAAGGTCAAATCAAAATAGAAGTTTCAGCTTACTCATGTCAGACAGCATATTCTGAGCCTCCTACACTCACAGAAGCTGAACCTAAATCCAAGGTCATAAAGGATCCAGACCAAACACATTATGCAGAGTGCATCAGCACAGATTCAGACAGACAGGAACTGTCTCAGACATGTGCGTCACTAGATCAAACCACCAGTGCTTCATGTGAACAGGAACAGCCAGACAGTCCAGTCATATTAGATGCTCCCAGTCCAAAAGAAAGTCTTGTTGAGCCTCCTCTCTATCCACTTCCTGCCCCTACCTCTCCACTTCCACTTGTCATCAGTTCAGAAGATCCCATGGCAGGGATGCTCGCCTTGCTGACAGCTAGTGAGATGGTCCATCCTCTATCCATCACCCCACCTGCCCCAACACTCATACCACAGATAGAAAGCTGCAGCACTGCAGGACCCATGGAGATGGTGGCGCTGGAGGGGATGGCCCTGCTTAGCCAAATGGCTCAGCAAGAGTTAGAAAACAGCCACAAGAAGCAAGGTAAGCAGTTTCTAACAGATGTAATAAACAGCTATTTATATTTATCAACTCCTCTAATTTTAGTTTTTTCTGCATCCCATCCAGATGTGACATTAGAGGATCTAGACTGTCTTCTTGAAGCAAGCAAACAAGTCCTTCTGGAGGCCATAGAGAAACAATCCCACATTGATCTGCCCAGAACGCTGGACCCCAACAAGAAGTACAGCTGGCGGCAGAGGAAGGAGGAGCCGGTAAGATCAAGAAACGTGTGGCCCACAATTGAAAATGAGTCTGTTTAGGAAGTGTTTCTCACCTCGTTGCCGCTCTTTGCAGCTGTACAGTAAACTGCCTCTGGATGTGTTGGACACAATGGAAGTGGAACTCCGTGTCCGCTTGGCTGAGCTGCAGAAGACGTATAAAGAGAAGCAGAGAGAGCTCAGCAAGCTCCAGAGACGCAGAGACAAGCGGTAAGTTTTTTTTTAACACTGCTTGCACACTTGCTGTAAGAGCCACTACTACGCAAAGTAATCACAAAGCTGCAAAAAATGCTCCCATTCCTCCGCTCCAGGACGAACACACACTTAAAATTGTTTTCTGTTGGGTCAGTGAGCGCCAGCTGCAGGAAGATGAGAGGCGCAGTCTGACCAGACGGGGTAGAGGGCGACCTAGAAAGAGGAAACACTTGGCCACACCTACCAAACTGGACAGCAGGCCTGGAAAGTGAGTGACCCCACGAATGTAATCTGCTGTTTACTTTTGCCGTTTGTTCTCCTTTATGCATGCTTTTCTGTATGCATATTCAGCAAAGGTGGATATTTCTGTCCCAGGGTGGGTAGGGCGGTGCAATACTCGGAGGATTCTGAAGCAGGGGAAGGACAAAGGAAGAAGTTCCGGGTGTCCAGAGAAGAAGAGGAGACGGAGGCAGGAAGTGGAGGCTTGAAAGTGAAAAAGAAGAAAAAGAAGAAGAGCTGGAATGACACGGAGCCATCTACTAGTCATCCGCTGGAGGTAGGCTACCTGGAAGTGCATTTTTTTGGCAGCAGGGTAATGCGACTGTTCTCGTATAATTAATGATGAGTCTATGGTGATGGTCTTAGGTGCTAAAGGCAAAGCGTGGCCTCGTATGTGAGCAGGAGCAGCTGGCGTCAGACCTCGACAGAGCGCTCTCTCTCTCGCAGCTCGGCTCTCTCGGCGCATCACGCAAATTCACCTCCAGCACGAAATCGGAGAAGTCGAAGAGCAAGTCTGTGGAAAGTCGACTCAAGGAGAGAGGAATCCACTCCTCGGTCAAAGCAGGAAAACACAAGATGGCTACCAAGGCTTCTGCTTCAGACGCTGCCCGGAAAGTGAAAGGTCAGAAGAAGACCGCTTTGTTCTCTCCCATGAGATCAGAGCTCAGCAGCTGCTCTAACAGTGAGTACCTGGAGACAAAAAAGTAGCTTCATGTGTCTTTTCCCCAACTGTCAACACAGCCTGAGGTATAGAGTGGCCTGCTTTTAGCTAATGCTGATACAGTGTCACTTTTTTAAAAAAAAATATAATTCATGGTTAGACTTGAAAAATTAAAAGTGCAGCACATACTCATGTTTTATGCCACTTATGTCATTTTACATTTGTCAGTCACTGGCTTCAGCACACAGAAGAGTGCTGTAGAGGTGGGAGTTGGGTCTGAAGTGGTGGGAATTAGATTTGCATGTGCAAGACTTCCACAGATAAAGTGCATCAGAACCACTGAGAGCAATTTAAAGCTGCACAGGTGGATCAGTTTCTGGGTGACCTGCTTGATCACTCACCAATCTCGTCTTTTTCTTGTCTGGCAATGATTTGCTTTCTTGCATTTTTCCCCATTTTCTTGACACATGCTTGTTGGTTAGATGGTGTAGAAAGTTAGATTATCTGCGGCTGACTGGTTGCAGATATGCTGGGCTTTTGCTGCATTAGTTTAGAAAATAAAACATTAATCTCTGCGAGGCTGTGATATTGAAACCAAGCGGAAACTCTTTGTGTCTGAGTCTTTGTTTCCATCCTCATGACCTCATGAATGATTAACCGCACTCTCTCCACACCAGACTCCGATTCAGAGGAGCACACTTCTGCTCGAGGGGGCTGGCCCCCTCTCTCAGGGACGCGCTCCCACGGCAGCCTGCCCAGGAAGAGGCGGTCCACTTCATCGCCGACATCCCTGCTATCCAGTGAGAAATCTCAGAAGAAGAAACACAAGCACTTATCCCTACTGCTGGAGGAAGCGGGCCTCAGCTCCTCTGACGACTCCTTCGACCAAGGTTACTGACCAAATCTTAGAGCTATTCGCCGCTTGCTGTCGAGTCAGACATCACTGTGTCTTAGAGCTTGTGTCTTAGTTTGGTCTTCACTAAGGCAGCTTTTTTGTTTTTTTGTTTTGTTAAGACTGTGCTTTTGCTTGACGATCTCTACCTCTCTCGCTGCTGGCCTCTCTGCAGAGTTGCCATATTTTTTTAAAAAAATGTTTACCTATTTCTACGGTGTTTTTTAATGCCTGGATTGCAAACTGTTTTGTAGCATTTGTACATTGAACATTTTGTGAATTGTGAATTTTTCGCCCCCTCATAAAATTGTATTGCAGTTTGACATCTATAAGCTTTATTAAAGGTGTTGATTTGATTGCTACAGAAGGCAAAGCGCCGTGGTCCTTGTGTCTGCTTCATCTGTCTGTCCGTCTCTGTCAGTACGTCCAGCTGCCCAAGTGCACCTCACACATCCTTTGAAGTGCTCTGTTCGTCAAATATCCCTGTGGATAGCTGGAAAATGGCTGTCCTGCTTAAGGGTTCACACTTGGAAAGCTAGAAGATGAATTCAGAGCACACAGAGCCCAGTCTGTTTGGACAGATAATTTCCTTGCTGCGCTTTTAAACGGTCATAAAATAGATGTGTAATGCTAGTGTTAGTCGTCGCACTTCACTTTTGTTTTTAGACCCAACGCTTCTTGAGCATGTGGCCTGGTGTTTGACGTTTTTGGGGGGGGAAATGACCCAAGAGTGATTTTGGGATATTTGGACAATAGAGCTCCTCCTGTGTGTCTACTAAACCTTCAAATAACCCTTTTCCCTTTACGTTGCTGTCTCCGACACCTTGCTCTGTCCTCTCACCTTTGACCCCCACCCCCATCCCCTTCCTGCCCTACTCATGATGCTTTTAAGTGTCTCAGCCTGTTCCATGTGCTTGTGCTGCTGCTACTGCGACATTACAGAAGCTTGGCGAGGACTAGCGCAGCCTTGAGCCTACACTACCGCGCCACGGCCATTCTGCGCTGTGGCTTTGCTTAAGCTAGACTGGGCTAAGGCCAGGCTACGTTACGGCTAGGCTCTCGCCGCTGCGCTGCCCCGCCCCACCCTGTCTGAGGCCACACCCCTGTCACCTGCTCTGTAAGTAGGATGTGCCCCTCCCTCAATTTTATTATTGACTAACATGGACTATGCTGAAATTGAAATGCCTACAGAGAATATTAACTTTTTTGGGGGGGAGGGGTTTGTTTTGTTTTTTTTATTGTTCACACAATTTGGAGCTCTGACGGTAGCCATGGTTACCCTCACCTACCAAGTTAATGTCTACTGATGGCTTGTAAAAGTTTAAAGAGACACATTTGGTGTTGGGTGGGAACAGAGGATGTAACCATGGATAATTAAACCACATAAGGGGCCTCACAGGGCTGTCCTCTCAGTGCCTGCTTGTCCTAACGTCTGTCTGCTTACTGTTAACACACAGTGGATTCACAGTACAACATGTGCACCAGATTTAGTTCCTAAAAGTAACTGTTAGAACCTCGAAACAAGTCTTTAAATGTTTTCGTTCTTGTCTCGAGCTGCAGTGAAAGTAAACTGTTAATTAGGGTTAAAGCTTCCTAAAAACCCTGCAGTGACCCGCAGCTATACTCCAGGGCAACCTGACATCAGTCGCCTCTGATTCTTGTTAGAACTGAGGCTTTGAAAACAAAAATCCAGAACCACTTGATTTTCAGCCTAGTGATGAGTTTCCTTTCCCCCAAATTTTTTTTATAGTTCTGTGCTTTAGTATCACTTAAATCCCAAAGTTATAGCCTTTTAATAATTTTACAGCTCTTAAATGTACTGTGTATCCACCCTCCATGTTAACACTAACCCCCTCTGTTCATGAACTGCTAACTGCCAGCTACATGCAGCTAACCGCCGCTATGCTACACTCTGAGTGTGTGTGTCTCTTTGTGTGCTCTTCTGGCTTGTCAGAGGAGGAGGAGCAGCTTTTATTTTATTTTCATGATGTTTTTAAGCGTTTTTATTTTTCCAATAATAAATAATATCCCAGTCAGCTCACTCGGGTTTTACTGACCTTGTGGGGACCTTAATCTGTTTCACCACTGACATTATGGGGTCATAACTACTTTATGGGTCCCCATGATGCAAATCAATACATTTGAAGGTAAAGTGATGTTTCCAGGCTAGGTTTAGGTTGGGATTAGGGTCAGGCAAGCTACAGCTAAGGTTATATGAAACTTCCAGTGTAAGTCAATATAATGTCCTCAGAAATCAGCTGTGGTGGGTGTGTGTGTGGCTCAGATGCATGTTTATGGTTGATTTTTCTTGCTGTCGCTTTCTCGTGCAGCTTTACATTGTAAAGGCGGGCTGCGGCGGTTCAGACAGTGGATCTCCTCTCTCTCCACTGTTGTTTCTCACCCGCCTACATGTTAATGTGTGTTTATGTGTACCTGTGTAGACACATAGTTAAAGATCCGGGCTGCTGCAATAGCGGTGTTATTTCTTTTGTTAATTAGCCCTCTCTGTGGTGCACTCTCTCTGCAACAGTAGGAAGTGATCTGACCTTTGGTCCAGACCTCCTGCCATGAACACATTTGTCTCTGAGCTGGAAATTTTTTCTCTGACGCAGAAACCTCCGAGGACGAGGACGAGGAAGAGTCGGATTCAGACGACGACCCCGGTTGTGAGGAGAGCGGGCTGGGTCTGCTGGCCAGGTTTGCGGCGAGTGCGCTCCCTGTCAGCTCGGCCTCTTTGAGCCTCCACCACGACAGCAAACACTGCAGCAGGCAAAGCACTCTGGGTAAAAGATCTTACACACAAATGAGCTGTGAACTGATCTGGCTTCTCTCTCCTTTTGTTTTAATGCAGACAGACCCAGTTCACTCTGCTTCTGATTTCACACATTCCCCCGATGGCCTTTAACTCTATTGTGTTTTTTTGTGGTTGAGCAGATTCACCACCTGAGCATTCGTTCAGGATTTTCTTATTGATTGATGGTTAAATTTTAATTCATTCTAATTGTCACAGCAAGGGTGTGTGTAACGATTCACCCTTGAATTATGTATTAGTTTCAAACTGATCAATAGTCCTTTTCACAGAGTTATTGATTTCAGGCAATCTACCACTTCAGTTCATTAATGACTGGATATTTATGGGAGGAGTATAGTTTTATGCATGTGTGAGAGATACATAGGAAGAGTTTTTACCATCATATGACCCTCTCCTCACCTCCTACAGGTTCACCAGAGTGCGAGTGGTCAGACTCCGGCTCGGACGTGCGGTTAAGGAAGTTCCCTTCTCTGCTGCACGGAAAACGCTCCGCCCCCGAGCTCCCCCTTTTGCCGCCGGCGACCCGCCGCGTTGACCAGAGTAGCCCCACCAAGCGAGACGAGGCGCTGCCAGTCAAACGCAAGCCTCTGCCCAAATCGCGCCCCATGCCTCGCTCACCCCGGAGATTTAGCTTCGACCTCACCAGCAGCTCTGGGTTCGGAGGTTTCAGCGAGGATGAGGGCTGGAACCGCCGACGCAGCGAGAGGATTTTTCTCCACGATGCCACCGTTTCAGCAAATCAGATGTCGGTGTCAGCCTCCACCCCTTCCACCAGTCAGAGCTCCTCCTCTTCCTCCTCCACCAGCTCGGCCCCACCGCTCACACCGAAGGCCGTCTCCAGACCGAAGCCCACTCAGCCCAGCAGAGACGGGAAAGACGTGATGAAAGTATGTCAAGAAGTCACTGAGCTGTTACCGGCTCAGACTGAACAACAAAATCACACCTTTTCCCCTCTCCTCTCACTCCACATCTTTTCTACTACCTTTTCGCCTCCTTGTTCAGACTCCTGCTCCCTCGCATCCTTTTCTCTTTTGAAATGTTTGCAAGTGTGTGTGTTTAGGAGTGTATGTCAGAGCGCCAGCAGGGTTTCCGTTAACTTCAGTCAGTGCAGCACTCCCCTGCTGTCTGTGGCGTGTTGCTGACAAGAAAGGACAACTGCAGGCGGCTTGGAAGCATCCCCCCCCCGTGTGTGTGTGTGTGTGTGTGTGTGTGTGTGTGTGTGTGTGTGTGTGTGTGTGTGTGTGTGTGTGTGTACACAATGTCATTCTGCCCAACAGAGCCTCGGTGACATAATTTATTCATATGCATGTTTTTAACTGTGTTGTAAAAACAGAAAAAGAAGCTGAAGGACTCTCCTCTGCCCGTGAGCCCGTCCACTCTGTGCAGTCCAATCACAGACAGCCCTGCACCGCTGAGCCTCAGCCTGGCACGCAAGAGCCAACCAAAACCCAAGACCAAAGCCAGAGAGGTCAGTATGATGATGAATTTGCTGCAAAATCATTGTGGATTCGAACTTAATTATGCTGACGAGGACAAAGCCAAAGCTTTAAAGTTATTGGACCTGATAGTGCAAAAACTACTTTGAGGCTTTGTGTGTGTGTGTGTGTGTGTGTGTGTGTGTGTGTGTGTGTGTGTGTGTGTGTGTGTGTGTGTGTGTGTGTGTGTGTGTGTGTGTGTGTGTGTGTGTGTGTGTGTGTGTGTGTGTGTTTATACACAGTATGAAAAGGTCTTCAGAAACAAACTAATAGCTTGTGTTGGATTTAACACTTTTGTTTCGTTACTGAGGGGAAAAAAGTAAACCTAATTGTGTGATTTCTGCCAAAGTGTTGCATTTCTCACCATCTGCCACCAGACAAAACTCGAGTCTGTTTTGGAAAAGGAAGCAGAAGTGTGTGCAGGGCTCTTCGTGCTGGTGGAGATCATTTATTCGACAGCATAAGCGTTGTAATATGCTACTGTTTGTGTGTGAAAAGTTCATTTGTGGTGTGTCAGCCTGGTGATTTGGTGGAGTGGCACAAATCAACATTAAGTAGAAAAGCCACTGTGTCGCGAGGGGAATCACTCTTGTTCCAGAATAATTTGATTGTAAGAAAAATAACATCATCACATTTTTTTGGAATATAATCAAATCTGCTTGTTTGTGTTGCAGCCTTCCAGGGGTGCGGTGAGCAGGCTGATGGAGAGCATGGCGGCAGACGAAGACTTCGAACACAACCAAGACAGCAGCTTCAGCGAGGACGAACTCCTCCCAGCACGAAGCAGCAGCGTGTCAGAGAGAGCCTCGACTCCCGGTCAGTGCCCGCAGACTCGACCTCAGATTGTCACACATGCTAAAATGATAACATGCATATTTATTACTGTTTGGGGTGGTGTTGTGTTCAGCTCCAGTTCAGTGTGTGCTGGATAAGGACTCTCTGGTGGACGGACTCAGAGTATTGATCCCGATGGATGACCAGCTACTGTACGCAGGACATGTGAACACTGTACACTCCCCTGACATGTGAGTACACATTAGCAGACTTGTAAGTAGAGGGAAAAACATGTGAGGCGTTTGAGCAGCTTCTTAGCTTAGCATAAAAGTAGTAGAAGTTGTAAACACAAAAGTCCAAAGGTTTATGCTGTCCTTCATATTTTCCAAAGCCATCCCGTGGCCCGAATTGGGATCTTTACCAGGCCAATTTTTGCCCTCGGGCCTTATGTTTGACAGCCCCTGCTTTAAGCACACACATTCATTCACACAAACATGGAAAAATGAAAACATTAAACATGACATTTCACTTATGAGTTTTTGACCCACTCCCACTGTCACCATGAAATTTCATATCTCTGTGTTAATTTGGATCTGGTATGGTTATGTTAGACAGATATTTTTGACCCTGTGGTTGTTCTTGCTACAAGGAAGTACCACCAAAACCACATTTTGCCATGATGACACTCACACAAAGTGAAAACAATAGTAAAGGGAGTGCGTTCCTCAATCTGCTACACTTCAACCTCTATCAAGATATGGACTAAGCTCTGGCTCTGACAAAGAGACCACTCACACTTCCAAGAACGCTGCTGTGGCTCAGAAGACTGTCTGACAGTGTTGTTAAAAGCAATGACCCTTGCTTGATGACCCCAAGCTTTTGACCCCTCCCCTTTTCCCACAGATACAGCGTGGTCGTGGAGGGGGAGCGAGGAAACCGACCGCACATCTACTGCTTGGAACAACTCCTCCAGGAGGCTGTGAGTATCTATGTGAAATATGTGAGGTGTAAAGAGTAGCAAAAATGAAAGTATTGTGTTCATGTGCAAAGGGAAATATGAAATAGTTTGATGCTTTAGCTTGCCATATAAGACTTCCTACTTCTGTGTGTACAGATCATTGATGTGAAGCCTCCATCCGTGCGCTATCTCCCTGAGGGCACCCGCATCGCTGCCTACTGGAGCCAGCAGTACCGCTGTCTTTACCCCGGCACTGTTGTCAACGGTGCGACAAGAGCACAAACAGCCACCACTTCAATGATAGGATTCATAAGCAAGTTACATTGTTGCCAGCAGCACAAACAAATGCAAACGATCTTAGCAGAGTGCACTTTCATTGTAGAGATTTTACTGTCTTGGAGATTGTAAAGGAAACGTAACTGGTCTGGATTCTGTTCTTGACTTCAGATCGAAACATGCTGCATCAGCCCTTTTAATCTAATCTAACCAGATCCAATCGTTCCTGCTGACCTGCGCATTTTCGTTTCTTCCAAACAGGAAGTTCAGACATCGACGAGAATGATGATCTCATCACGGTGGAGTTTGACGATGGCGACACGGGCCGCATCCCTCTCTCACACATCAGACTGCTGCCGCCAGACTACAAGATCCACTGTGAGCACGAAATATGCACACAACACAGTATGAAAGGTTTAGCACCAGAGACACTCAGATTACTCTTGGAGAAAGAGAAGGGGGAGTCTGCACGCTCTCTCTGGCTCTCATTGCACTTTTACATTTGAATTTTGTCTGGGTTTTTTTTTCCCATAAAGTGCTCTCATACGCTACGCTGGCCTTTTTAAACTGCCGTGTGTGAAGCCAGATTCAGGCGTCAAAAGCAGTGAGAAAAACAGGGACCATGAAGCACATTGCTTCCTTAAAAAACTGAACATATTTAATGATCACTGAGTCCTAATCCCCGTGTTTCTCTGTGGGAACTTGTAATAAACAAGGTGCTTCCAACACTTCCTGAGGGGATGAAGACAGTAGAGTGTATGCTCTTACATAACAGTACCCTAAACATCTTAGCCCAGTTTGCACATTGCAGACAACCAACATGAGCCCCCACCCCCCTGAAATCTCTTGCATTCATTATTAAAAGTGTGGAAAACGTAAACTTTAAACCCTTGTCTTCTTCTGTAAAGGTGCCGAACCGTCCCCGGCTCTGCTCGTGGCCAGCTGTTCCAGGAGGAGGGTCCGCAAATGCAGCAAAGAGGGTAAAGAGGCGGGAGCAAAGCCAGAGGAGACCACACCCAAGATCAAGGGAAAACCTGGTCGCAAACCAAAACCCAAACCAGGTGAGCCAAACAAAGTACTAATACCATCACATTGTCACGAACTCACGAACACTGTTTATCAGGGATAATAACAGAAACACTTCTGTGTGGTTTCTTTCTGCACTTATGAGAGAGACCAGTTTCGATGAGTCACGTTTTTAAAACAACAGAACCAGCAAAAATAGCTTGAGGTTCAGAAGTGTCAGACATCTCTAGTTTGACCATGTGTGTCATCTCTGATGTCAGTTTAATGAATTTACTCAAACTGCTGCTGTGCTGTTCTGTGAAGCTCGCAGCCTGTAGCTTTAACTGTAATAAAAAGCACACCGCTTGTCCGATTTGCTGACGCCGCCTGCGTTTTAACTGGGTAAGCAGTTCTTAGATGTAATATTTTCATTTTAGAAACGTTTGCTTGCTGATCTGTCTACCCTGCTCAGCATGACGAGCTGCAGACCACAAAAGTCATGAAGCCACACAATGGAAATGTCAGCAAATGCGGAGTAAAGCAGGAAATAAAATTACATTTGTATTGTTTTTCCTCTTTTCCCCACAGAGAGCTCCATGAACTCAGACGGTCGGGAGAAAGCTGATCCTCCACCTTCCTCCACCCAGCCTGTTGAAAGACCCCAGGCTCCAGCCAAGCCCGCCCAGGAGCGACCCTCCTCTGTGCAGAAACCAGCTCAGGAGAAACCCCGCCCTGCATCCCGGCCAACATTGGGAACCCAAACAAAACCAGGCCGAAAGAGCTCCGCTACATCCCCAACAAGCAGCCCTACGCTTTCCAGTCCAGTGCCCAGGAAGAGCAGTCCGGCGCAGCCTCCAGCTTCTAAAGCAGCTCGTTCTCTCCCTCCCTCGCTCTACCCCTCCACCTACGGTAAGGTCCTGACTGTGGATCTGTACAGCGAGCCAAACCTCAGCTCGTACAACAGCCAGCGCAGAGAGAGGGAGAATAACAGCAATGTCAGTCCTACTGCCAACAGGCCAATGTCTAGGCCCAGTATAACTGCTTCATCTACTGCATCCAAGCCTGCTGCGTCATCCACACCCAGACCTACTTCTAGTTCCTCGCCTAAAACCAAACCCTCCTCAGACCATCACAGCAGCTCTAGACCCAGCCTAAGCTCGGGACTCATGCCCAGCCCCATTTCTAGGCTCTCAGCAGGCAAAACCAGCTCTTCTCTGACTCCAAGACCTTCATCATCATCTTCAATATCGTCATCCTCGGCTCCCAGACCTAAAATCAAGATGCCGTCCGACCAGCTGTCGTCCAGGCCGAGCTCCATCTCCAGGCCTAAGACCAGCTCCGGGCAGGGTGACGTGAGGCGGAAGTCTCTCTCCGCAGAGCCCCTCGTGAAGCTCGACCACGAAGGAGTCACTTCCCCTAAAACTAAGAAGACGAAGGCTCTGATGTTGCTAGAAGGTCGTGAAGTTAGGCGAGACCACACCCCCATTAGCACAGCCACAGCCAATCAAAAGCTACTAAAGCCTAAAGTGAGAGCTCCGGGTAGTGAGACTGGTGTGCCAGACAAGGACTCAACCTACAAAGCCCCAATGATGGCTAAAGAGAAGGCAGACAGTCGTGGAGGTAGAGGACAGGAGGTGGACACAAGAGAGGAGAAAGGTAAAAAGGAGGAGAAAAAGGAGGTGGAGAAGAGGGAGGGGAGAAAGATGAAAGAGGAATCGCAGAGCAGCAGCAGCTCAGACTCAGAGGAAGAAGGAGAGAAAGGGAAAATCAAGAAGAAGAAGAAATGCACCTCAAGCTGCTCTTCATCGTCTTCATCCTGCTCTGGTTCTTCCTCATCTTCTTCCTCGTCATCATCTTCATCATCATCTTCGTCAACTGACGACTCCTCCTGCAGCTCAGATGAAGAGAGGACTCCTACACCTCCACCAGCCCCAGTCCAGAAGCCTCCAGAACAAGATAAACCTAAAGAAGAAGCAAAAGAAGAAGAGGAGGAAGAGGAGGTGAAGAAGGAGGTTGAGGTGAAAATGGAGGAGGAAGAACTGTCTCCACCACCACAGTCTCCCTCCCCCTCAACCTCTCCAACAGCTGCTGCTCCTGCTCCCTCTAAACCGGCTAAGCCAGCCACCGGAAAGGGCTCTGGACAAAGGGGTCGCCCTCCAAAACCAAAGCCCAGTGGAGGAGAGGGGAAAGCGGGGAGGCCAAAGAGGAGAGAGGGGGTCCACCTTCCCACGACTAAGGAGCTGGCTAAACGTCAGAGGCTTCCAAGTGTGGAGAACAGGCCCAAAATTTCAGCTTTCCTTCCTGCACGACAGCTCTGGAAGTGGTTTGGGAAACCCACTCAGGTGAGGAGAAAAATCTTTTTCTATCATTAGGAAAAAAAATCAATCGCGCTTTTCAGTCTGTGACCAACGTATCCTTTGTGGCCCCTCCAGAGACGCGGTATGAAAGGCAAGGCTAAGAAGCTCTTCTACAAAGCCATTGTGCGTGGCAGAGAAATGATCCGCATCGGGGACTGTGCAGTGTTCCTGTCCGCCGGCCGCCCCAACCTGCCCTTCATCGGTCGCATCCAGAGCATGTGGGAGTCCTGGGGCAGCAACATGGTGGTCAGGGTCAACTGGTTCTATCATCCAGAGGAGACGAACCCCGGCAAGAAACTCACAGACAAGAAGGTAGAAGTTTGTGCTTAACACTGATCAAAGGTTTATAAAGAAAGACAGCATTAATGTATTACTTTTTTTACAGAGGTTTATAAAAATGTGTAAGTGTTTGAGGAGCTTCCAGCTTTGTGTCCTAAATGTAAGATTGCTTCCTCTGCAGAACTGGGATCAGATATGCGGTCAGTCTTTACCAGCAGCTCTGCACTCTTCCATCCAGAGGAAAGACTTTATGGAGGTGAGGAAAAATTTTATCTCTGAACTTCAGACTTCATATTCTACTGCTGCTTATTCTAGTATAGAAAAACTGACAAAGTGCACTTAAATGGATTCACAACCAGGAAAAATACAACTGAATACAGCCACAAATAATTCTGTTGGTTGGAAAAGGAAAACTTCATACAGGGTTCTTTCTTATTTGTAATAAAATAGCTTTCTATAAAAAAAATTTTCACTACTATTTGGTCTTGCTACATGTTTTGCATGCTTGTCTTGAGCCGCTGCCGATCTCTATTAGCCAGAACATAATGTTGAACATCAGCTGTAATCCCAAAGCTATTCCATTTTAGCTAGCATGCTAACACTAACTTTCTTTGCTACACTGTAATTGAGAGATCAATAATAATCATTTTTTAGGACAAAATAAAATAGCACTAGAAAGAAAAGACAAGTTATATAATAACTCACCGTCACGGCAGAGCTAGGTCCTGCAGGAGGCTTCTTCCTGTTAAAAGGGAGTTTTTTACTTCCCGCTGTCACAAAATACTTGCTCAAACGGTCTGCTTGTTAGGGTTTTCTCTCTATTATTGTAGAGTCTTAACCCTCAAGTCTAGCATGAGCCACTGCCGAACTCAATAACAGACAAGTATTTGATTCTTGGGCTCTTAGCTGTAGAGGTAGTGGCTTGTTTTCTTCAGTTAGGGTGATTAGCATTTGTTGTTATTTACCATCTATGTGTTAGTGTTGACTTGTCTAATGGATGTGGGCTACAAAAGCAGTAAAAAGCCTGTGTCTGTGTCGCAGCGCGCCCTCTACCAGTCGTCTCACAGCGACGAGAACGACGTGCAGACGGTCAGCCACAAGTGCCTGGTGGTGAGCGTGGAGGAGTACGAGCAGATGACCCACACTCGCCGCTACGCCGACAGCGAGGACCTCTACTACTTGGCCGGCACCTACGAACCCACCACGGGGATGATCTTCAACACCGATGGAGTTCCAGTCATCTGCTAAAAAAAAAAGAAAAGAGAAACTCACTACGAGTTGATAAAACCAAATTGTGACCCGGCTTACTTTGGACCTCACTGGGAAGGAGTCAGTACCCAACCTGTCGAATCACTGATTTTCACTGGCGGTGGATCTTTTCACAGACTATGAACAGAACTGCTCTGAAACACTTTAAGTAAAACAAAAAAAGCAAAAAATTAAGAAGACGACAGTCATGAACAGCTACTACTACAGAAACGGGAGACGCTATATAGACAGTATTAGAAGAAACGCGTCTCTTAAAACATTTGCACACACGAACGTCATGAACACGCTTCTGTTTTGCTTGCTGTGTTCATGGGAAAGCTTTTCGAACACGCATGAACACTTCGGTCTCCTTTTACAAGTAAATGCACCCTGTTTAAAGAGACACACGTACGCTCACACGTGCACAAACACAATGTAAATACAGACGCCATGTGACACACAGTTATATAGAGGACAATAATGAGTGTTTTTATTTTCATCTAATAGATTTATGTCCGAGTACTTTTTTCTAAAGAGGTAAACAGTCAAGAAGCTTTAATGAACTGTGAATGGAGATGCAGGAGAGAGAGGCCTGTGTCAGTCTGTCCACCCCCAAACCTGCCCCCCACCCACACACGCGGCTAAACGGACAGACGGACCCCGCTGGTGTGATGTTGTGATTATGTTGCCGTGGTGATGTTACAGTCATGTTACAGTTATATAAATGTATCTACAGAACAGCAGGAGCGACAGACAAAGAGAGAAGGAGATGCACAGAAAGAGAGAGGTAGACTCCTCCTTGCCAGAGAGCACTTGAAAAAAACACTTAAAAATCTATCCGTCTTTAATTTAAACGCCCCTCCTCCTCCCACACAATCCCCCTTGACAATCCTAACTTGGGCAGACAAAACTGCCCGTGCGCTTCTTAAAACTTCCTGCTCCCTCAGAGACTCAGGCTAAAGAGAGAGGGAGGATCTTGTACTATTAAAAGCACTTCTCATTTTCATCTTTGAGCTCCTTGTTTTTAAAGAGGGGGGTAGATGAAAAATCCACCCCGAAAACACGCAAACACTAGAAAACAAAAGCGGCTGCTGTGGAAGTGTGCTGCATTTTGTTGTTTGCCCATTTTGTTTCAACGCTTGGAGAAGTGGATCCCAAAGGAGGCGCAGACACGAGATGTGGTGCCTTAAAGGCCTGTCTGGATATTTTTTTTAAAATAAAAGCATCCTGGGAAATGTAGGCCATCTCTCTTTTTACTTTACAAACAAAATGGGTAACCAAGAAAAAAATAAACCACAACACTTGATGAAAAATGAGATCTGTGAATGCACTGAATGATATAAGCTAATGTATCAGCAGTGCAGGATTCCCAAAGGGTGGATTTTTTTCCCTCCTCCTCCTTTGTTTTTTTGTTTTTGTTTTTGCTTTTTTATTTAGGGTTGTGAACGCTGCAGCCGGTCTGAGAAGCATCAAGGTCGTGGCTCTGATATTCGCCACGAAGCTGCCAGCACTCGTTAGATCAACATAATTCAGTTTTAACACTCCTCTTCCGCAGTCTGCAGCGTTTGCAACCTCCAAATGTCCTGCGCTTGGATGCATTTTATTTTATTTTTTTCTTTTGCTTCTGCTGTTTTATGGATGTTCATCGTTTTAGCCTCTTTAATCACATTTTGCCCTCCAAGCAATCATCTGTAACAAGAGTGCACTTTGAATGAGCTCCGCTGCAGAGGAGACTCTGTGACCGGGGCTCTTGTATGTCTTCCTAAAGTATTTACTAACCCCGCCGCCTCCAAAAAAAAAACAAAACCTCCCGCTGCTGTGACCGTCTCTTCTCTGCACGCCACCGTTCCTCCGTCAGAAACAAGCAGCGACACATTCGTCTCGTTTTGACGTTGTTGTTTTTTTGTTGTTGTTGTTAATTCTGTGTGCCTCGTTTCACCGTTTTTTAGTGGGAGACTGTTGAATGTCGTGCTCAGGATTGTGAGCATTTTGAGAGGCCTTACTCTCCCAGGCCTTATGATGATGATTATGATGATTCGCCAAATCTTTTACACCACTCCTGCCCGCCCTAAGTCCCGCACCTTCAGGAGGAATAATCAGATATGCTCCCAGTCTGCTGGGAAAACGCCTTCTTTATGATCATGTTTTGGTTTTGCAACCTATCCAACTGACCCGGAGCTCTTAACCAACTTTACTTACTTTGTTGTGTATAGTTTGTATTGGATATAACCGTATCTTCTGCATACAGTATATCAGTGTATGTATACATGCAGTGTATGGTAGCTGTATGCTGTATAAACATGTAGGTTTTAAACATGTTGCCCTCTCTGCTTTGCTGCAGAGTTTAAAAATTGTCTTGTTGATATTCAATAGGTTTAATATTTTCTACTCTTGTTGAGCTCTTATGTCTAGATTTGTCTGATTTGTATCATACCCTATATATCATGTTTTTAAAGTCACTCTGGAGGACAACCACACGTCCCTGTTGTTAATGTGGCAGCGGCAACAAGACGTCTGCCAGCACAGTAACAATTGCATATGCATTTATATATAATCCAGATGTGATAGCCACAGAGTAAAAGAGAAAGTTTGATAATGTGCTGCTAGTTTATTAGTATTTAAAAAAAACTGAATCAGGTACAGAGTGAGTCCATGTGCCACTTTCTGAGATTGCTCAAATCTTATCTGCTAAAGCCCCACCTGCTCCTGTCGGTTCATTTCAGACTAAAACTCGATGCATTTCTGCAGATAAACGTTTTTAAATGACAGGCAGGCCGAAAGTGTCTCGGCTCGTTGGTGTTTGGATGTGTGGGAGCATCGTGGATACACAGGTCGCACCGGTGTTTGCAGAGTGAACAAGCTCCGTATTAAAGTGCCCGTTATGAATGTTTGTTTACCCCTGGAGCTGCTCAAGCACTTTTTTTCTGTCTGTGTGTGTGTGTGTATGTGTGTGTAAAGGACAGAGGTAAGGAGACTGATAAGACATCAAGCTCTTATCTCCTGCTGTCACCACACACACACACACACACACACACACACACACTCTTACACACCCTTGTAACCCTTAAAGGTGTGTTTTATTGCCTTCCAATCTCTATTTGCCCCCCCCCATCTCCATCCAAAGCCCAGCCTTAGGCCTTCATACAGGGTCCAACACAAACACAGACACACACTTATTCCCCATTTCGCCTTCAATGTGTTTTGTTTTTATTTTTTTTGGTCATACATTTTAAGGGTCTGACTTCCTATATGTTCTGTTAATCATTGTTTGTGTCTTATTTCGGCTTTGTATTCGATTATTTGCTGTGATTGCTTTTTTGCATCCCCCTCCCCACCCCACCCTTTTTTTTTTTTGCATGTTTCTGTCCCCCCCTGCTTCCCCTCTCTGAACAATCGTCCACGCCTCTCAAGCAATACTGACAGGCACTGGGAGCTAGCTGCTAGAGAGAGAGAGGAATGGGAGAGAGAGCAAAAGAGAGAATGAGAGAGAGAGAGAGAGGTGGACTGGAGGCTGGTTCTTCGTCTGCTGTTCCTTCAGTATCGTTATCGTCCTGTTACAGAAAAAAGATTATTTTGAAAATAAATAGAAAAATCATCTAAGTTTTGTAAATGATCCTTCACTGTCGGGGGGAGAAAAAGCTATCAGAATATACTTTGTACACATGTCTAATCTTGTAAAAAATGCAAAAAGAATACATTTTAGAGAGAAATCTGAAACCTGATATATTCTGTCACCCTATACTGTATGTGTAAGGAACTGTTCTTTTTTTTCTCTTTTTTTACAGACAGCAACCACGTTTATCAGTGTTTCTTTGAAATTGTTTTAGTAACTCAATATTTTATAGGTAATCAATAAACAGATGGAACTGTATGTCTCTCGTCTCGGAGTCTCTGATTTGAAAACAATGTTTTTCATTTTACTAAAGGTGCAGACACACGTGTGCTGGAGCTGTTTAATGATGTTTTCCAACAAATTGATTCATTCTTAGAAACGTATAATTAATTCATTTAGAATGCATAGCAACGGGCACTGGTTTGTGGAAGCTGCCATGTTGTCCCGCTATCTTGAATACAGTGGCCAAAAGGGACATCACAGTTCACGTTAGGCTCAAGTGTCCTAAAAATCAGACTTTCCTTCTGATAAATGATTTGATTATATTCTCACATCCAGTATTTTTTTGCTAACATCCACTTTAAAGAAAGTTTTACTAACAGCAGCACTTACTCACAGAAACGTTCAGGATTTCCTCAACAACTCACCTCTCTATCGCCGTCATCGATACCAGTTGAGTATCAGTATTAGAGTCCTTTCACATAGTTTTACAGCCTTCTCCATGGTAAATAGACAAGAATGCTTTTTAAACAGTGGACTGATGGCCTACCCAGATAGCAAAAGAATCCAGGACAGATCTGTCCAGAGTCACGTTTCTCCGGAGTACACTCCTTACAGATAAACAGTGGCCAGAGTTTTTAACAAAAACACTGCAAAATATTTAATTTACATATCAGGGTTTTGTTTTTTTTTATTCCTGGTTTTCTGCAGAGTGCTGATATTATTGAAATACTGTGTGTACAAAAATTTTTTTTTTTTACACAAACAGTAATAGAAACACGACGGGAACCCGAGGCAATTATGGGAGACAATCTAAATGTAGTATTTTGATTTCTGTTAACTGACTAAACCATGTTTGTCCTGCAGTGGCCACCTCAGCTAGGATTATGCTCTTAAAATAGACTGGTAAGAAAACAACTTAGTTGATAGCAGTCTGCAATCTACTGACATCTAGTGGTGAGATTTATTACACTGTACCTTTAACATTTTCTTCCTCTAATTCTGCTGCTTTTTGATTGCACATATTTGGAAACCGCATTAAAAACAAAAACAAAATAAACTCATTCATGATCCACCTGCTGCCCATCACATGCTGGCAGGGTGGTTAGTTGCCAAGGTACCCTATTATATGGGTTTCCCACCTATATTCTTCACTTCCATTGGCCGTTGTTTGTATTGTCTGCCTCGAAGAAGATGAGATCGAGTTAGCTGAGTACTTGCCCACATGTTACCAGTGGTTAGTTTGCATATCACTGCTGCAAGTCACAAAACCTCCCTCTTGTTGCTTTTAATCTCTTGCACACACCTTGACACTGAGTAATGCATGATTTATACTTCTGCAACGAATCCATAGAGCCTACAGCGTAGCCCATGCAAGAGTCTGATGGTGCTGACAGCATTTATACTTGTGCTGGTGCAATTCGATTGCTCTGTGGAGTTCAAGTGGATCCATTCTCTTTCCTTCAATTTGAAAAATGGAAGAAGAAGAACTGTCAGAGAATGGATGCATGTAGAGCTCACTTTGGTTGCCCTCATGCTGACAAAAACGCTCTGACCCATCGAGGTACGGATATAAGATTCTGTGGTTTGTAGCAGACAGTGGCAGCTTAAAAATGAAGTCAGCATGTGTTGGCTGAACTGTTGATACCAGGAGAGATCCACGCTTTCATGTCCTTTACTCTAAATTCTGGCCCGGCCATCTGAATGTCGCAGTAGAAATGGAGTCTCAGCAGACCAGCCAATCTACTGTCCAACTTTATGAGCCTTTATGAACTATAGCCTCAGTTTGCTGTTCTTGGCTTGCAGGAGCATCATCCATTGTTGGTTTTCTGCGGTTGTAGTTAATCAGCTTCAACGTTTGATGTGTTGTGTGTTCAGAGATGCTCTTCTGCAAACCGTGGTTGTGACAAATAGTTATTTGAGTTACTGTTCTTTCCTATGAGCTCAAAGCAGTCTGGCTGGTCTCCTCTGATCTCTGACCTCAACCAGAGAATTGCCCCTCAGGGGATATTTCCTGTTTTTTAGACCATTATCTGTAGATCTCAGTAGATCAGCAGTTTCTGAGATACTCAGACCAACTTCTCTGGCACCAACAACCATGCCACATTCAAAGTCAACAAAATCACCTTTCTTCCCCATTCTGCTTTGCACCGATTTGCTGCCATGTGACTGGCTGATTAGACATTTATGTTAACAAGCAGGTGAACAGGTGTAGCTAGTAAGTGGCTGGTGACAGTATATATGAGTTCTTTTCTGGTTTTTCAGACTGTAGGTTAAGATAGAGATGGCTGAAGGTCTGCATGTATGCTTAAGTCCTACTCTGCCTTCACCCTATCTCCAGTTGTATCTCAATCAGCAAGGATCTTTATACATGCTGTGTTTTCTTTTTTCTTCTTTTCTCTTTTTGTTGTTCTTTTTTCCTGTGCCTGTTTAGTGTGTGTGACTGTGCACGCTGCTCCTTTAGTCAATAGTGGACTCAATCAGGGCTCCATTTTGGCAGCTCAGTAATGAAGCTGTTGGTTGTGATAAAATGGAGGAAAAGTCCAGCTTCCTCTGCTGAGCTGCAGAGCCGACCACAGGAGACACATTTTCCACCGCTGACCGTTCATGACTGTGCTTTTCAAGCGCTGGTAAAGGTGTGTGTGTGTTTTGAATTCCTGTGTGTCAGCGTGTAATTAAATCTTTGCTGACATGAAGCGAGTGTGTGTCCCTGCTTCATGGTGAGAGCAGCAGTCAGACGGGTTCAGACGCCTCTCTGCTTTCCCTTAAGGACCGCCATCAGCATCAGCATAACACACACACACACACACACACACACACACACACACACACACACACACACACACACACAGAGCAAGACAGAGAGGTACCAGGCATCCTTAAACACACACTGCATTGCCATACACACCTTCCTGTGGGTGTGTCAGCATGTAGCGCTCTGATTGGACAACAGCGTACAAATGGAAACATTCTATTGGCCGAGGCTTCATTGCAGCTTGTGCAGGGGGCAGAAGCGTGTGCGTGTATCTGTATATGTGAGCGTTTTGAACTCATTACTTCTGAACCTGCCCCCTCTCACCCACCTCCCTCAACTTCTCCAGGCAGCCGCGTGTGTGCGCGCGCGCGCGTGTGTCGCACAGTTTCCCAGGAGACAGGTATCTGAGTGAGGGGGCGTTCAAATGCACGCTGAGCACAACAGTTTGAAAGGCTTGTTATTCAGACTGGAGTCTGCCCACAGACTTTCAGAACTCTGTATTTGTCCTTCAGCTCTCTTTAGTGAAAGAGAAAAGGACTTTTCTGCATTCAGTTCCAGCTCTAACAAAGCGCTTCCCCTCCTTACCTCCATCCCTCTCTTAGTTGTGCTTTTCCCCCTTCCATCTCAAAATGTCCTGCCTCTGTGTGCCATCGTCGCTCTGCTTCATGGCCACAAACCTAAAAGGAACAGCTTCACTTTTTTTTAACACCTGCCACTGAGTTTCTTACATTTGTATTAAAGTGGCTTCAATAATCATTTTCATCAAGGCAGCGCATTAAATAGCCACACACGTAAACGCCACCTGTAGGGACGGACCTGTAGAGCGCTATCACGTGCCTGCTTTGGTTCTTCAGCCTCGCTCTCACCGCTTCTAGCTGCAGAAAATCTCCCAAGATCCACTACGTATAATTTCAGCTCTGCACAGCTGACAGATACAGTCAGCCAGCTGGTTTTAGCCACATAAATAAATAAATAAATAAATAAATAAATAAATAAATCTGGTATTAATCTCAGGAGTTGGTGGAGACTAAAAACAGATGAAAGCAGAGAAAATCTCTGACTTCTGTGCAGTCATCAGGTGGTCCCAAACCCTCCTGAATCACAATGTTTCCCTCATATCAGCTCGTCGTGTTCACCAAATATGTAACGACTTGATTAAACATGTATATATTACTCCCGATCAGATTCATCCTGCTCCAGGTGACTCCGTGTTTCACCCTTTTGCAAAGCTGCAGAGATCCAACAGCGTGGAAGTCCTGCTGAGCTGCAGATGCAGGATGATGCAGATTTACCTGACTTGCCTGTGAGTGCGCATTCTTTGCTTTCTCTGGCGTTTGATCTCCTCTCACTGCGTCTCTCGTTCTTCTCCCTCTTGTGATAAATCTGAATTTGAAAAGACAAATATTAGTTCAGAGCGCGAAGCCACGTAGCAGAGTGCCTGTGTGCGCGCCGTGCGTGCACGTGCGTGGTCTACTGCATATCAATTAGCTATCTATTATTCATGCTGACAGTGTAATGAATGAAACATCACAGGCTTTGTATTTCAGGCATGTTTACTTGTCTCTCACTCTCCCTCACACACACGCAGCTGCCGTTGTGCGTATTTAGACAGCAGAAGCAGTGTGAGCTCAGCCCCATTGTAGCCGCGAGGGCGAGGTGGCGCCCGCTGATGATGTGACAGCTGAATCCAGCCAAAGACAACCAGCTCCTCGTAATTAAGAGGGAAGGACATAATTTGGACTGAGAATGAGGGAGGGATGATTTAGTTTGCAGAATCTCTCTCAGCAGCGTCCTCAAACTGGTCCAGGTGCCAAAATCCAGAGAAGAGTTGAGTTCATAAAAATGTCCATGTGGTGGTCTGCCCTCATTTGTTATCGTGGGCTCAAAGCAATCAGAGTGGAGGCTGAAGCATCTGCTCTCTGGGCGTTTCCCGGGTTTTGCCTCTGAGGCGACATTCTGTTCAGGCTGCCCTCACCCTCATGATTGGTGGAGGTTGTTAGGACCCACGTGAGAGGTCGTAGAGACACAGAAATGTCAGTTTTAAAGGGGGAAAAAACTCAACGTGCAGTTTGTTTTTACGTAGGAAACCACGAGGATGATTTAAAAACAAAGAGGCATGGCACATTCTTGGCAAGACCAGAAGTTGCCTAACAAAAAATTTACGTGTGGTTTTGAGTGACATTAATAATGTATGTTTACTTGGTGTCAAGCTCTTCCTTTTCTTTGTTTGTTTTTATTACCAGGCAACACAAATAAGTACACTGTAATTACTTATTTCTAAATAAGGAAGTGTATTTTTCTAGTGAAGAAAGCGTGTTTTGTATTATGTGTGTTCATTATTATATTTATTTATGTAATGACGTGCCTTCTTCGCCATGTTTCCCTTGAAAAAATCATTTTAATCTCAACGGACTTCCTTTTTAAATAAAGGTTTAATTAAAATAAAGCAAATAGAAATAATTAACTGAATCGATTTTTTTCCATTTACCCTGTTCAGGGTTGCAGGATGGCTAGTGCCTGTCCCAGCTGCCATAGGGCGAGAGGTGGGGTACACCCTGGACAAATCTCCAATCTGTTGGAGAGCTCACACAGAGAGTACACAACAACTCACACTCACACCTATGGCCAATTTAATTTCAAGTTCAAATTAGTTTTGTTTATATTCCACCAAATCATAACAGGAATCATATATTGAGGCTTTATATTGAGCAAGCACTTGGCGACAGTGGGAAGGAAGAACTCCCTTTAAACAGGAAGAAACCTCCAGCAGAACCAGGCTCAGGACAGGACAAAGACACGGTGTGGAAGAGAGCCAGAAATTAGTCTTTTTTTTTTTTTTTTTTACTATTTATTATATTATTTTTAATAAAATAACTGAGGAACCACAGTGGTCCTATAGATTCACTGAAGCGTGTTAGGGTATTTAATACTACTATTATTTTAATGTTTATAAGGTCTATCTCATCAAGTTCAATAACATTATATGTAGTTTTAAAATAAATGAAATGAATATGTACAAAAAATCTGATGTTCTGAAGGATTTTAATTTCTCTTTTATTTAGTTAGTTTTCATGTTGAAACAGCTCTGGTATATTTGTGGCATAATGAAAAGCAGGATCACAGGAAGGGAGGACTGAAAGTGAAAACCAATTTTTCTGACTTGATTTTTGTTTGCTCTGTTGACTGTTTAAGGACACGGTGTTAAAAATCAGAGGAAAATGAAACAAGACGCAAAGATTAGTCAGAAAGAAACCCAGATGGATTTTCAGTATATCCAACATTTGTCTTCTCTGTTCTGACAATTAAATATCTTTAAATATATTTAAAGAAAAATAATTTTATACACAGCTAAACAAAATCTAGAAGGTTCCAGAAGTTTGAGAAGCCCAAGCTAGCTTTGGCTGCAACATGTAATGAAAAAAAACATGTTGTGGTCTCAAGAGCTGAATTTGTTTTCAGGATAACTGTGGGCATGACTCACCTACTTAAGCTGTATTTATGGCTCAGTGTTGAATTGCACTAAAAGATGCTTTAAAAAGATATCTTTTCAGCTTTTGTGGAAAGTACCTTATATTTAAAGCTTGTTTTTTTTTTTTTTTTTTTTTTTTTTTTTTTTTTTTTTAGCAAACTAAAATTAGCATCCCAGTGAATATCACAGTAAATTAGCTATGGACCATGCTACTGAACTAGCCAGCCCTTGCTGACTGACAACTCCCAGCTCTGCTTAGCCCTACAAATATAGCCACAAAAAAGGCAAACCAATGGATGGAGAGACATTGGGTGCTTCTGTCTTTTATTTACAGTCTATGATGAGATTATTACATTTATTATATTAATTCAGAGTTGATTATCGATATCCTAGAGGTTGGTATCTGAATAAAAAATCTACAGGAGAATGTCAGAAAATAATGCTTAAATATCTTAAAGTCCCTTTGGGATTACAATCTCACGCTTGTTTGTTATAAATAACTTGCTTTTTAAGTCTTACAACCTGTTTGGATTAATTAAACTTCATAGTCATGACATTAAATTTGAATTTTATTATTTAAAGTAGCAGAGGGCTGAAGCGTTCGCCAGCTCTATGCTGCCACCTGTAGGCCAGAGCTAACATTCATATCCTGAAAACTTTACTGTCATATTTCATCTTTTATATGACGGATTTGTATTATTGTCTTCTATCCATCTCGCATATGAGACAATTCAGAGCACTGTGTCTCTTACCAGGAGGCCGCCATCTGTCCCTGTAACCAGTCCACCACCACTCAGCCATCACCTCTCCTTCCTCCTCCTCCTCATTCCTCCATACCTTCATGCTGTAGCCATTGTTCTTTATCTTGTTTTTCTCTTTTGCTCTCTTCTAGTTCTTTCATCTTCATTAAGTCAGAAGTCATGATGCTACTTTTTCTGCCATTTTTCCTTTGGCTGAACAACAATTTAAAAAAAGACTTGATAGCAAATAGCAGCCTGGTGTTGGACATTTGCTGTATGGCAATTATTTCGAACCCCTGCTGTCTCTTTATCAGCATAGATAGCACATATTAATTTGTGTTTGTCTTCCTTACTTTAAGCATTGAGTTTGTTTAGTCAAATCTGTGGTCCATTAATAAGCAACCCTAGAATGGAAATGAAGGATGAACCGCAGCATAGAGAAAAAGACGAGTGATCCCTCCTCAGGGAGGCATGGAGATACAGCAGATGTGCAAGGAGGAAGCAGGCGTAGTTTACATGTTCTGATGCTCAGATAGGATGCTGCAGATTCTTACAGATAATTGCATACAGCGCGATCAGGGTGCTTATTTTCTACATTCCTCTCATAGCTTCTGATAATGTTCTTGCAACATTTTAAATTTAGCTGTGACCATGAAATGCCGAACAACAACAGAAAGACTAAAAGTAGGACATCAACAGTCACATGCAAATAGCTCGTTACCAGAGGTGCATACAGAGACATCATTATCTCTCTGTGTATCTGTTCAGCCAGAAAAACGAGAACAGACGACTGGAAGAGGTTGATCTTTTATGTCTTCATATAATGTTTTCTGGAATGCAATTGTTGTACTTTATATACCAGCATCCAGTAATGATGAAATGTCTGTAGTACTGTATCAGTTACTGTATTTAATATTTCATATCTCTCCGTCTCATGTTTTTTTTAAACCAAAGTTTTAAAAACTGCCTGAACCCCACAACCACCACACCCTTCAAGCCAAAGGTGAAAAAACGTATGTGTCAAGTATCCAAGAGGTTTATGGAGGAAATACAGGATTTTCTGATCTATCAGAGATACTTTTATGGATGTTTTGTAGAGAAAGGATGTGCATCGGGAAAGATCCAAAAGTATACAAGTTCATGGATCTGTCAGGAGTCCATGATGTTTACTGAGACCCTGCAGGGAGTTCTGATCTTCCACAGATGGTTGTGTTATATTGTCCTGATGTGATTACTGCAATTCATCAGTTAGAATACAAGATTCGTACATCGCAAAGATCATATGTCCAGCATAATGGAATCAAAGGGTTTTTCAGGAAACTGCGTGGAGTTAATGGAAAGTTATACAGGGTGGGCCATTTATATGGATACACCGTAATAAAATGGGAATGGTTGGTGATATTAAAGTCCTGTTTGTGGCACATTAGTATATGTGAGGGGGCAAACTCCTCAAGATGGGTGGTGACCATGGTGGCCATTTAGAAGTCGGCCATCTTGGATACAACAACTTTTGTTTTTCAATAGGAAGAGGGCCATGTGACACATCAAACTTATTGGTAATGTCACAAGAAAAACAATGGTGTGCTTGGTTTCAACGTAACTTTATTCTTTCATGAGTTATTTACAAGTTTCTGACCACTTGTAAAATGTGTTCAATGTGCTGCCCATTGTGTTGGATTGTCAATGCAACCCTCTTCTCCCACTCTTCACACACTGATAGCAACACCGCAGGAGAAATGCCAGCACAGGCATCCAGTATCCGTAGTTTCAGGTGCTGCACATCTCGTATCTTCACACCATAGACAACTGCCTTCAGATGACCCCAAAGATAAAAGTCTAAGGGGGTCAGATCAGGAGACCTTGGGGGCCATTCAACTGGCTCACAACGACCAATCCACTTTCCAGGAAACTGTTCATCTAGGAATGCTCGGACCTGGCACCCATAATGTGGTGGTGCACCATCTTGCTGGAAAAACTCAGGGAACGTGCCAGCTTCAGTGCATAAAGAGGGAAACACATCATCATGTAGCAATTTCAAATATCCAGTGGCCTTGAGGTTTCCATTGATGAAGAATGGACCCACTATCGTTGTACCCCATATACCACACCAAACCATCACTTTTGTTGTTCCAACAGTCTTGGAGGGATCCATCCAATGTGGGTTAGTGTCAGACCAATAGTGGTGGTTTTGTTTGTTAACTTCACCATTCACACAAAAGTTTGCCTCATCACTGAACAAAATCTTCTGCGTGAACTGAGGGTCCTGTTCCAATTTTTGTTTTGCCCATTCTGCAAATTCTGTGCGCCGATCTGAGTCATCCTGGTTGAGATGCTGCAGTAGCTGGAGTTTGTAAGGGTGCCATTTGTGAGCAGCTAATATCCGCGGAAGGGATGTTCGACTAATGCCACTCTCCAGTGGCATGCGGTGAGTGCTACGCTGTGGGCTCTTGCTGAATGAAGCTAGGACAGCCACTGATGTTTCTTCATTAGTGACAGTTTTCTTGCGTCCACATTTTGGCAAATCCAACACTGAACCAGTTTCACGAAACTTACCAAGCAGTTTGCTAACTGTAGCATGGGAGATGGGTGGTCTCGTAGGGTGTCTTGTATTGAAATCTGCTGCAATGACCCGGTTACTGCGTTCACCAGATATCAACACAATTTCAATCCGCTCCTCACGTGTTAACCTCTTCGACATGTCAATGGCTGTGAACAAAGAGAAACTTGTAAATAACTCATGAAAGAATAAAGTTACGTTGAAACCAAGCACACCATTGTTTTTCTTGTGACATTACCAATAAGTTTGATGTGTCACATGGCCCTCTTCCTATTGAAAAAACAAAAGTTGTATCCAAGATGGCCGACTTCTAAATGGCCACCATGGTCACCACCCATCTTGAGGAGTTTGCCCCCTCACATATACTAATGTGCCACAAACAGGACTTTAATATCACCAACCATTCCCATTTTATTACGGTGTATCCATATAAATGGCCCACCCTGTAGAAAGACAAAAAGAAGATGTGACTGTTATTTTCACTGCTTTATAAAGTGAAGGATTCTGTTTTGCACACATGCACAGTCCTTCATGCCATACTGGTTGGTTAGTTGAAATAGAGAAGCCTTAAGAATCAAGTGTTTAGTTTGTCATTCAAAATGAAAATCAGGTACTGTTTTGGTCTATTTTTCTTTTTTCTTGAACTTTAATCTCATTTTAATGACGAAACTGAAAAAGCACACGAGACGTGTGCTAAAACATCAGCAGTTACTCCAAACTTCCCCAAGTTGTATTCGGTGAAACTGCTGTGACAAACACATCCTGCTGTGACAAATAGTGTCTGATGATATGTTTGGTACAAGGCAGGTCAGCTATTTGTGTCCCTGACTTCAGCCCTAGTTTAATTGGACTGGTGTTTGGGACGAGGTCAAACAGTCCTCTGCTTATCAGCAAATACACTTAACTTTCATACACAGGATGTATGCGACCATGCCCTATAGACACCACTGGCACCTTATATGGTGTACTATGTGAATGCACTGGAGTCTCTACTTTTTGGAGAGTGGTTTGAGGTATTACTTATCCGCTGTCTCCATCTATCCTGGCTTTAAATTATTTGCATCAGCTACCATTGCACAAAACCCAGAAGTATGCGACGTGACAGCTGCTTCAAAGATGGTTTGCTTAATCATCATCAGTGGCTGCTGACTTTTATCGATGTTGCTTATCACTCTCCTCGTCTATGTATCTCCTTCTTTCTCGCTCCATTCCTCTATTTCTGGTTCCTGCGGGTTTGTCATTTGCTTAATCTTTCTCTGTAGTTTTACTGAATGTGTGACAATATTTGTTCAAATGGCAATAAAGATGAGATCAGAAAAAAAGAACAACATCTCAGTGTTAGGTTAACACAGATTCCTGGAAGCAGCAGGTTCTCCAGACGGCTCGGTCGAGTCAGGAAAAAACAAAACATCCATTTTCAGGTCCCTGAGAAGTGACTTGGGTACCACCTTGAATCTGCCTTACTTTGGGGACCAATCATGGTCAGATATTTTGACCACATATGGACAGCTACTGTGAACACATGTTTCTAGTGCTTTATTTGACCTAAAGGTGTCCAACAGTAAAGCTTTGAGAACCTGCACACACATAAACAGAAATGAATGAGCCCCACAGATTGGACAGTCTGTACTCCGGCCTCCACTGTGCACTACTGCTAGCTCACTAATGAACCCCTTAAATCCATCTGTGTCCTCACTGCAGTGATTAACCTTTTCTTGCTTGAACATATGGAGTGTAGACTTCCACCCAGTGGACAGGGGAGCCACTGGGACATTTACTCCTGGAGTTCAGTGAGCAGCCTGTTTGAGTCGCCGAGGCTGCTTCAGAGTTCAACATCTTCACAAATCAGCTGTTTCTGTCTCTTGAATACGAAAGCACTTTGAAAGCTTAATGGAAATCCAGATTCCACAACAGCCTGTTGGCTTACCTAACCAAGAACAGTCACCTGACCAGGTGTGTGGGACGTGGGGAAAAACCGTGATACAAGGGTCATTATTTAGACTTTCAACTGTGTCTCTGAAAATCTGAAATTACAACACCACAAATAAAATCCATCACTGAACTTGACTGCACTGATATTTTAACAGTTTTCCACATTTATTTGCTGTGTTACCAGAAACAGACAGACTGACTCCAACTTATGGCAACATTTATGATAGTCTTCTCTGACCTGTTGGTTTTCTTGACAGTCTCATTTTTAAGCCAATAAATACCCAACGTGGCATGACTTCATCTTATTGGATAAAACAGATGCTGACAAAGTTTAAGTTTGAGGACCTAATTTGTAGTTGACAAAGGTGATAAATTGCACCATATGTTACTGAAATACTGGGGTAGGGCTTGGTTTCTGTGGACTAACATAGAAACCAACTTCCAGAACAGTTTTGTTTTGTATCATATCAGTGTGGCGGGGAGTGGCCTGTGGTGCCGTGCAGGGAAGGTGGATGCACCTGCACGGCATCTGCAATCACGCCCCGCCGACTTAAATATTGTACTGGGTCCTGTGGTTGGGGTTGTTGTGGTAATGCAGCGGGAGAGCTGCAGCTCTGTGTGCATTGTGAACAGCAACTGTGTGTGTCAATAAAAGGATGCAAAGCATGTTGATGTCACCGGGTCTGCCGTGGTCATTTACAATCAGATTTTATTGTAATTAAAAAACATTATTCTCCTATTCCTCATTTATGTACAACCCTGGCAATAAAAGTGATTCTGATTCTGGTTACAGGGAATAGATGTAAGTTGCACAAAAGTGAGTGGTCAGCTCAGCAGTTTTGCATGTCTAGTGCTGCTTCCTCCTTCTCTGTTTGGGGTTTGATTCGCACCACAGAGAGAGTAAAGAAGAACAATTTTTAACGATGCGAAAACAGCGCTTGTTGCAATTTCACATCAGTAAAAATAAAGGATGCAAAAATAAGCGCCCCGTGGCACAGAATCACACACTTTCTTGCAAGTTTCCTGCAACATGTGACAGATGTGATAGATAACGTTTCAAAGGAAGCAGTGGGCTGATGATGCACATATTTAGAGAAACAAATGAGCTGATGCAAGGCTTCTCATTATGTGTTTAACTTCAGACTTTAAATTGCAGCATCCACACAACAACACTTTCACTCTCTTTCCACCTTTCTGTATCTCCTCCATCTTCCTCCCTCTCTTCCACTCTTCCTCGCTACGGTATGTGGAGCAGAGTGACTAATGATCAGCAGCTCTGTCACACACAGGAGACTTTCTTTCCCTGCAGCCACATCCAAAATTAGCACACACAGACACCTATGAGAACACAGGCGCACACAAGTCTGCGTGCAGACATTTACAACCAAAAACCAGCAAGGTGCATGCACGCACTTGCAGATGAGCAGCTCCACCAGAGTGCTCTGACCTCTGTAACACAGCACACAGACGGAGGTGTCATTTGTCTCAGTGAAACATTTCTGTGCCAAAAGGAGATCTTTTTCTTTCCTTGCAGAGAATGAGATTGGTTGTTTGCAGCCCCTGATCTGCTGTAGAGAGTGAAGTCCTGTGAAGTCCTGCTACTGGACGGGACTAAATGCTGTGCTCTGATCTGCAGCTCTCTCTGCTGGATGCAAGCAGCAAATACAAATCAGCTTTCAAAAGCTGTTTTCTTTTCAGGAGCACTTTAAGAGTATTGCACTTGCTGGAATGAAGAAAACCACAATCTGTTTCTTGTCTCTTCAGTTTCTTTCCTGCAGCAGGCTGCTAACTGACCCCAGATCACACAGCGGCCAACCCACACCTGAAGAACAGAGCAGCTCCGGCAGCAAACCTCCCTCTAGTGTTTTGTGTTGTGCACAAGCCCAGATAATTCAGTGTTCAAACACTTGTAATCGTGGCTGGATTTGTACGAGCTCAAACGAAAGGAAAAAAAAAGATTTTGTGAGATTCGAGCTTTTGTGGTGCAGATCGGTGCTGCTCACAGCTGTTTAAACATGAGAAAAAAGGGGGGAAAAGAGCCAAATCCTAGCGACTGAATGTGGTTGCAATGTTCTTCTTGTTTTCACAGACACAAATTATCTCTGATCTAAACCATAACATGCGAAAGAGTCTTATCTCCATTTCCATGACTGCAAAAATAGCAACAACACACAAACAGCAGATGTTTGCTGAGGGTACGGGCAGATGGATCCTAAACCAAAATGAGAACAGTTCATATAAAAGCACTTTTAGTTTGAGCCATTTTATTTTATTTTTAATTTTTGCACATTTGCTCACCAATCTGCTCAGTTCCTACAATAATGTCAGTCATGTTTTGACAGGTAAAGGGTATCCAGTCCTGATTTACTTCTACTATCTGTAAATTGTATTCAGGAGAATCATCTCTGTTGAATCCTTCGCTAATACAAAAGGATTTTGCATCAAAAAGCTGATGAGAGACCCAAAGCTCACACAATAATTTAGCCAAAAGTAGCTCGCAGCACCTCTTTGCAGGACAGGTCTTTACAGACTTTACATGTCTTTATCCTGTTTTTCTTCTCTCACCCCAACCGGTCTCAGCAGATGGCCCCGCCCCTCCCTGAGCCTGGTTCTGCCGGAGGTTTCTTCCTGTTAAAAGGAGTTTTTCCTTCCCACTGTCGCCAAAGTGCTTGCTCATAGGGGGTCATATGATTGTTGGGTTTTTCCCTGTATTTATTATTGTGCTATCTACTGTACAATATAAAGCGCCTTGAGGCGACTTTTGTTGTGATTTGGCGGTATATAAATAAAATTGAATTGAATTGAATTGAATTACAGAGGACGTGCAAAGCCCTTAAACTCTTCTTTGTTTCTTCTGTTTCACAAATCAACTGTGAAATATCATCACGTTACAGTGTGTGCATGCATATCTGCGTATGCTCCATCCTTTTACACCATCTCAGTGTTTCACAGCGTGCAGTCACATGTTAAAGCCTAAGATAGTCAGTATGACGTATCTCTAAAATATATATATATGTATATGTATCATTGTTTAAAAAAAGTGTTATGGAACAGTGTAGCTGAATTTATAAACAGAAACAGGAAGTCACATGCTGGGTGGAAGATATTGGCCCTGATGGGTGAGATAAAATGTAGAATGAAAAGAGTTCCCGTGCTTCGGTTTCTGTTTTAACCAGGTCCCTCTTTTTTTTCATGAGGCTGAAAGTGAAAGTCGTTGCAAAGCTGTGGAGTAACCTTCAAACTCCTTCACTTTCCATCACAGGCACAAACCTCCCCCTTGGGGATCTTTTGCCCACTGCTCCTAGGCTCACTCTAATTGTCATCCAACTATTCCTTCTGCCTCTTTTCCCCCTTTCTATGTGATTTCTTGACACTCTTTCTCTTTGAGGATCTTTCTGCTGTCATGTGTGGTTTTGTCAGAGCTGTCTGAAATTTTCAGAGATTCATTTTTTCATGAAGCTCATTCTTCTGTGAAACCCATCATGTGTCACTTTGGATAAAGGTGTCGGCTAATCCGAGAAAAGTCTACGACATGATGAAAGTCCAACATCACCAGTGGAAAAATTCCCGGAGTGTACATGCAATTCTTCTTGTAGTAGATAATTAATATGAATTTGCTGGATTCATTTTCTCAGCTGCTCCCACCAGCTGTGACAGCATGGCTGTCTTCATCCTGTTCTGATCCTGGAGACAACTTTTATTTTTCATTTTTTGCCATGTGGTTACAGTTAGGTCCCTAAATGCCGGACAAGACAGAATATTTCATAATTTTTATGGTGTTGCCTCTTCATACTCCCTCCATGGATTCATTCAGACAGGTATTGCATTAACTGTTTAGGAATATCAGACATTTTTACACAAAATCCTCAAATTTCTAAAAGTTTTGCAGTTTGCTTTGGTTTATTGTCCATTTGCACTTTGAATCATTGTCCAAAGAGTTTTGGAGCATTTGTCTGAATCTGAGCAGAGACTATAACCCTGTCATCCTGCTGCTTCTTTGCAGTCACATCATCAGCAAACACTGGTGAACCATTATCAGCCACACATGTCCATAACATCCTTCACCATGTTTGACAGATGATGGAGTACGCTTTAGATCACGAGCGGTTTCATCAAGTTTATCTTGGTTTCATCAGTCAAAAATATTTTTCCAGAACTGTGCAGGCTCCTTTAGATGCTTTCTTAAAGTAGTTTTTCCTAACCATGGAATTAATTCGCTCTCTTTAGTCATCTTTTGTGGTCTTACTTCGCTGGTGCAAATGAAATCATTATTAAGAGTTTAGGTGTGGGATGTGATCGTATACCACATGGTCTCTAAGTATTCACTCTTCCTGAGGTTTAAATATGTACAAGTATGACGTCCTTTGAGGATGTTTCTTCCACAATGGGCGTCTTGAGGACCAGATTTTGCAGTGGTGAGACAAAAAAGAGAGAAATCAACATTTAGAAAAAATAATTTAAAAACCACCCCATCATTAAAGCTCGTAAAAGTGGGGAGTTGGTTAGTTAGCTGGCTGCTTCTTGTTTACCCTTCTTGAAAACCCAACAAGAAAAAGAATTCCCCCCAAAACACCAGACTGCTTTACTAATCCTCACAATGAATGTTCATCATGAGGAATGGTTAAAAATGCATTCCTGGGAAAGTTGGATTTCCCCCTCTTTCAAAATGTCTGCAGGAGAGAAAGAAAGCAAGAGAAGGAGAGAGACTTTTCATGTCCTTTAATGACACAGTTGACCAAAAATAACTAAAAACACCTTCAAACCCAGCAGCTCACTGAGAGGCCTCAGGAAACACTGTGCCCTCAGCACAGCAGGACATACATACAGTAATGAGGTTAGCTCCCAAATGGCATCCCACCGTACTTCAAACAGTGCCAACATTCTCCATTCAAGCCATCACTTACATAACGCAGTGTACATTTGCGGGTCTCTACACTGAGGGGTGTTATTTATTAATTTTTTAAAATATAATATATAAACTGTGAACTCGGCTGCTTCTCTTATCGCTGAAAAATTAATCAAGTCCAATGGGAACCATGAGGGAACAGAGGCGCTGCTGCGCGGCAGTTGGAAACAGAGATAAATAAAGGAGGGGCTCCAGGGGTCAGTTCAACTAAATAAAGCTACAAAAGATATGAATCTGATTCTTTCTACAGGCTTTGCAGTAGTGAAAATAAATGCCTTTCATTGCCTTGAATGCATTTCATTCTACGTATTTACAACTTTACATTCACTTTTTTCTCCCTCCCCCAATCTCATCTGTCATAGACACAGACTGTTTGGCACTAATTATTTTGTCTCCTTATATCCCACATCATCACATAGAGATTTAATACAGACACCATTCAAAGGAGGTGCAAACGCGATAGGACTGCAAAGCAGCACCGTGCCTCCTCTGGTAAATAAATACTTTTTTCAGCCATCAGGGGGCGCAAGAAGTGACCTGAAGTCTCTCCTTTTACATGATTTCTTTCTTTCTTTTTTTTTTACCCTACAGCTGGTATTGTTTGTGTGTCATGATGACAATTAAGTGGTCCTGGAGACCCTCTGCTGTAGTAGGAAATACCACACCAACAAGTTCGAGTACTTTGTGGACAGATTCTTTCAACACAGTTTCACAAACATGCAAGATGCAGTCACAAAATGTTACAAGTGTTTAGAGATGAGTTTAAGAGAGGAGGTGAGTTTAGAGAGGAGTGTGGTCCGCTCACGTGAAACCAAGCGGTCACCCCGAGGTTGAGGGCGTTGCCTGCTCCAAGGTACGAAGCAATCAGACTGATTGGTGAATTTTTGGTAATAATCATTGTTTGGTTTACTTTATAAATGGAGACAGATTGTCGACATGTTGCACTCAGTCTATAGTAGTCTGCACCGAAGAGTACAATTTGTCTGCAAAGTGTCTCGTTGTAGTAAGGGGTTTGGATCAACTGTATGCAAACTAGTAATTCTCCTGTAAGAAAGCAAGGTTGTTGAGCAATCCTGCAGCAACTATGTCACTATTGAAACAGAGGGAGTTCTCTTTCAAATCTGTGAGGTTCTGGATGGATTCTGAATCTGAAGTAGTTGATGTGAATTTCAGTGTTTGTTATCACAAACAGACTGCCAAGTTGACTCCATTTAGTCTTGTTGTTGCTTTATTGTCATCTTGATGCAACAAAGTCGCTTTGAAGACAACATCTGACTGCAAGTTGTTGCAGATCCAATTTACGTTGTCAAAGCAACCATTTCCAAGGCAATGACATTAAAATTTAATTGCAATAATTGCCTCCAACCATTATTTCCCCCAGTCTGGTTGCAGCATTAGATATCTAACACAGTGCTCTCAGGGTCAAAAGAATGTCTTTGGGTCTTAGGCAGAAAAGACACTGTTTGTTTAACCCTTGTGAGGTCTGAGTCATTATTGGTAACAGCTCATAGCCCCAAGCCCTAACCCAAGATGTAAGTTTTTTCAGTTAGAATGATTATTTGTTTGAAAAATGACTTATTCTGACAGCAGAGGGTGAGGGTCATTCTCAATAAGGGCAGAGATCTCATAAGGTTAAACTGATTTTAATAATAGGCCCGAATAAAATGAGCATTTATGGAACTCATCATCTAAAAACGCTGATTATATTTTTACGTGAGTTTGAACACCATCTCGCTTCTATGATGGGCGACAGCTCTGAGAATTCATAAAACATAACATCACATATGATGCAAGGTCTCATCTAAAACCACAAGCCATTAGCTCCCCACAACAAAATATCACTTGACTTTGCACTGTACAAATGTCAGATGATGTGTTCGCACATATGCAGACAGTAATTTCACTGTGTGATACTCTGAGGGCTAATGTCTGCCTGCTGGCAGACGCACAGCTCCACTTCTCTTCCTCCGGGGAAGTTCATCGCAGCAGATGCTTGAAGGTCAGTGGATCACCAGGAGATGAGCGAGTGGAGAAATCTGCACTTTTTTCACTTAATCCCTTTCAACACTAAAAGCCACTGCTTGTCTTTTCTTTTGTTATTGTTGAGTTATTCTTCTGCAGCTGGAGTGTAGTCGATCAGTTTATGCTGCTGCAAGGGCAAATGTCCTGTCCTTACGCAGCATGTGTGTACATGTAAATGTATACAGATGGATGAGTGGGTGCGTGTCAAACCTACAGACATTCAATACACGGTAGTGTTGGCAGGTGTGTGTATGTTGAGCGTGGAGGAGCGTATTCCTGTTGGTGGAGCAGTGAAGCTATAAGCTGCATATGCTACAGCGGAGCCAACCATCAAGCCTGTCATGTAGGAGACAGTCATAGTATTCCCTGGAGAGAGAAAGCAGAGAATAACTGTAGAGCTGATCATTCTGCCTAATCCGGGGGGAATGCCATTTTTAAATAAAGAATACTGCTCGGAGTGAACAAGTGAGCAAGAAACATGTTAGATAGTAAGTAACAAGTCTAAGAAAGTACATCTTTGCTATCCACTCTTTGATGTTCTTGCATGTTAGCATCAGCGGGGATAGCATGTACCATTATAACCATCCTAATTTAGCACGCTAATTTAGCATGCTAACATTAATAGGAGCGCAAGACACCAAGCACAGGTCACTCAGAGGAAAATTATAATAAAACATATAATTATAATCTAAATGTAACTTTAGTATTTCTTGACAAAATCCCATCTGAAAACAATGGCAGACTGCTAGCTAAAAAAAGCACTTGAAATAAGCACTACTTTTGAGTGTTAAAGATAACATTTAAAAACCATCTCACAGGAAATAATGTTTAATATTATAGCGCACATAATAGTGTTGAGTTTGTTTGATATCTTATATGTAATCCTTCTCTGAAGGCTTAAGCTAACATAAAATTACATCTAATATAGGCTATACATATTTGCCTGGTTGCTAGTAGCTAAGCTAAGCTAGCTGTGAGGCCAAAAAGAAGTAATTCATTCCAAAGCAAGGCAACTTTATTAAGTTGATAAAACAATGAAGTCACAGTTACAGTGCTAAGGTCAGTGTTATTCTGCTAAGAAGAATATAATGATCTAATTTTTAACCATTTAATGGTATTCTTATGGCATACAATAACTTATATGGCTAAAATGTACCTAAATGGGTCTAATCAACTGGCTTATCAGTTCAATTAATTGATGCTTTTTATTTAACAATAAATCAGAGAAAAGAAGTCAAAAATCACCTGCAAGCTCCCGCTGTTCAGGCGGCACTTTGCCCGCAGCCTGGATCATCGGTACAGACCCAAAATATCCGTTGGTGACTCCCATGAGGAGAGAAAATAGACACGGCCAGGCAGGATGGGATAGGGTGGGTTCATTGGCCGGATACACACACATGACAAACAGAGGGATGAAGACCACCCTCAGGCAAGAGAAGAAGAGCAGACGACCCCCAGACCAGTCATATGGCAGTGCTGCCAGGATCTGAGGGGACAGCAGGAATGTTTCAGTCAGGCTGTGTATTACACTTTGGGAAAACAAGGAAAAATATTCAAATAATATATGAAATATATGAGCAGTTGCAACGTTTTGAACTTTAGACCCTTACGTTCAGTAATTCTCCATTGCTTGGAGCAATTTCTAAGGAAAGGACTTGTCAGGGAAAATAAATAATAAGAACAATAACAGTAGTAGTGCAAAACAAAGTGAACCGTGAGAGAAATGCAAAAGAAAAATCCTTTTTACGCACTTTTTCAGTCTCTTATCATGACATTTTTCTTTCTCTCTCTTTTTTTATACCTCTAAGCTACCTTAATTTTTCCTTTTCCTTTTTCAATTTAATTCCTCTTCTAATCTCTTTCCCCCTTCATTTGAAGAAAAAACTCAATTTGCCGTGAGGACAAAGCCAAAGCCTACATAACAACTTTCACTAAACCAATGTTGGTGCCTTCAAAGTCAAAATTATGACCCAAGGAAACCAGATAAGTTTCAGAGTGTTCGGATGAAGGCCTCCGAGCTATAGTAAGTGCAATTATCCCACAATACACCAGACGTTTTACCAGCCTTACGTTAAATTAATGGGTCGACGACTTTAATGGTTTCACAAGGTTAACTCTGCCTTTCTCTCTTTCTTGTTACTTTAATGCCAAAATGCCTGTAAATCGAAATTAAAATCCCAAAATCTCAGTAAGTGTAGACTGAGAGGGGTAATAGCATTTAATACTAATGTAAAACCAGTGAATTTTATACATTGGCAGTAAGTTAATACAGGCCCGGTTCCAAAAATGATGGGATTCACAACAGAACAAACCTAAAATCTAATTTAAAAAGAGCATCTTAGAGAGGCAGACTTTCAGCAATCTGCAAAAAAAACTGCATTTTTGGAACAATTTCAGTAATATTCCTCATCATCTGTTATACATAGTAGATCAAAAGATTCTGATAATTTTGGAGAAATCTCTGTGTGCAAGTGACAAGGCTGTGCCATATCCTTCCAGGTAACAAGAAAATGACGTCATTCACGCAGATTACTGATTGGCAGAGCTAATTTTGAGTTACTTTTCTCAGAATTTTGAGTTAATAAGTCGAAATTTCGAGTTAATAAGTCGAAATTTTGAGCTATATATATATGAATACCCTGTTTGTTTTGTTTTTGTGGCGGAAACGGGCTTCCATAAAAAACAGACATGATTCTGTCATAGAAATCACTGTGTGGGCTCAGGAGTGCCTCCAGAAATCACTGTCTGTGAACACACTGTGTTGTCCACGTATGCAGATACAGCTCCATCGTGCAAAGAAGAAACCATATTTTAAGATGATCCATGTTCTTTGGATGAATGGATCATATAAAAAACATGGATCAGGCTAGGCTAGGCTTTGGATTTCTGTTTTTCATTTACATTTAATATCTCCGCTTTTATGCAAAGTATCATGTGTGAAGTGGTATTCATGTAAAAGTCACCACACTGTTTAAATTCAAACTTGTGCAGTTAATATATGGCTCACCTTGCCAACAAAGTCCGACATGTTGAAGGTGGCCATGATGAGGATTGGGAGCCATTCACCTAAGGTGGAGTTTCGTATCTCTGACTCCAGCCCGGGAAACAGACAGAGAGTGATGCTGTAGGTCACAGCTATTGACAGCATGTAGGCCCAGATCACGCGGGACACCACGTAACGATGCAAGATCATGTCTGGTTAGAGAAAACACACACAGGACCGTATTAAAAATTCAAATGATTCACTCGAGCAGGTCATTTCATTGAGATCGCCAGGGGATGCATTTAAATTTCAGATCCATCTGTTGGAGTCAGAGGGTAATTGAGAAGTGAACAGACAAGATTTTAAAAGAGACTACCTCGGAGCCCGGGCCAGCTCCTTCTCATCTTGGCTTTTGGGGCATCAAATCGAACATAGGTACCGCCCGCAATGTCCTCGACGCCTTCCTCCACAGAGGATGCTGCTGTACCACCGTTTCCCTGAGGAGAGACAGACGAGACGTTTACTGTAATCTTCTAAACTGAACAGACGCATGACTTTATGTTAACGCTTTCCAATCGATAGATCGATCGATAGATAGATAGATGAATGAAATGAAAAGAATGTAAAATAGTCAGATATCTCAGATCATTCAAGCATTCATTTGTCTTTACACTTAGTGGGTGTGCAACAGAAAACATGAACATTTAATATCAATGTGCTGAATGACCCTAGCTTCAGGAACTCATTTGTGTTGGATCCAATGATGTATTTACCGGAAAAAAATAATTGGAAGGTTAATCCTTCAGCACTGTGGGAATGATGTCCTAAGGGAGAATTTTCTAGCCAGAACATACTTGTTGCAAAAACTACAAGATTAGGATTGTTATTAAAGATCACTCCATTACAACCCCAATGTGAAAAAATCAACAACAAATAGACCCGATAATGATAATGAGGGAAGATGTGGAAAAAAACAAGAGTCACGAAGCAAGAACATTATGTTGCGGGCCCTAAAGCAACAAAATTGTTAGTTTGCAGACTGTGAAAACAACAATCAGAAAGCACTTTTCATGAGATCAGAGCTCCAGCTACTCATATAATTACTTACAGTTTGGGTGGTATCCAAAAAAAATTGATTAGAGTGAGAGAGGAAGAAAAAGACTGCTTTCTCTCTAAGTGATCATTTTAGATCTTAGCCGCTGCTTTAAACTTATATTCACGATCGTTTCAGGATTTTTAGAGGCGAGTGAAAACCGTCTTGTAAGTTAATGGGCTACATTTCCCTGTTTCACACTCTCATCTCTGTGTGATGACGGAAACAGAAAAAAATATGTAAATGAGAACAGCGTTTTGGGGATATTTGCTGTGCCACAGAATAAATATATTACATAAGAGTACAAAGAGTAGGCGAGCAGCACAGAGGTGGTGATGTTAGCTGCATTAGCTGCAAGATGCAAACTTTGTTTTGGAGGTTTTAGACTTTTTTGTTTTGCGGGTGATACAGTTTTGGAGTTACAGTAAGCAAAAGGTGACTCCAGAAAAGAACAAAAACCCAGCAGGATGCGGCAGCTGGTTATTATATTAGGAATGCAGATCCGTTCTGCAGGTGTGGGCAGTACTTATCATGTTTTGAAGTCACAGCCTCCCTCATACATCCATGCTGATCTTTGGGATAAAAAAAAGGGTCATTTGTCCTCAAAAACACAAACATGTGATTCTGTCCCCTTTTAATTCCCTATGCTAGAAAACACTGAACTGTATTCATTTTTAAACATAGCTCTGAGTGGGAAAATAAGACTTTGTTGCTCATTTCTGAAAACTTTTTTAAAGCCTTTTGAAGGTTCTTTAAGGAAACACTAGAGGTAGCCATCACACAATAAATAAACGTATTCACTTTCACTGCTTTGACCTTTACATGTTTTTGTTTTTTTCATTAGTAATGGCTTCTGGGATACATGACATTCCCTGTTTATGACAGTGACTATTAGAGAGGATGGCTGTGACCGGCTGAAGGTTGACGTAATGATGTCTGAGGCTTCAGATTGGACTGTAAATTAGCCGAGGAGCCACACACACACACACACACACACACACACACACACACACACACACACACACACACACACACACAGACATCTTTCCGGGTATGGGCGCATCCCTTTATACTTAGGTCTTTCCAAATACACACTAATTCACTGAGCCAGGTGACTGCACACACACACACACACAGATCCATTAGTTGATTAGAGGGGCTGCCGGGCCAGAAGGCACTATTCTTGATTATCCCATAATAGGAAGAGCTGCATTCATTTCCCTTGGCAACCAGAACAAAGAACTGCCAGAATCAACCCCCCACACACGCACACACACACACACACACACACACACACACACACACACACACACACACACACACACACACACACACAGCCGTAAAACACCGGGGGACGTCCATCACACACTTGTATGTAATGGCGCACATACAAATATGAACACGCACACATTAAGCGATGACAGCCTCAGGTGCAGTTTCTTCCTTTGAAGGCTCTGAATGCACACACACACACACACACACACACACACACACACACACACACACACACACTGAGCAGGATGAGCAGTACTAGCTCCATGTCTTCAGGCTACAAAATGCTGCTTAAAGCACAGCTACAAAGTGGATTTCAATTCAAAGTCGTTTTCTTCCCCTCTTTTCCTCTCCTTGTCATGGCCGGTGTCCTGCTCTCGTGCCCTTCTCTTCCCTGAATTCTTTTTGTTTTATGTTTTATGTATAATTTTTATGAGCTCTTCCCCACTCTCTGCACTGCCTCTCTCACTTGTCTCGCATTAGTTGCTTCCCGTCAACTTTTTCTCTCTCTCTCAGCATCGTGACTCTCTTTCTCTCTGGGTTCAAAGGAGGCGTCGTCAACTCTCCGTCTTTCTCCTGCACCACTCCCTATATACCTCAGCCCTAAAAAAAACACTTCCAATATCTTTTGCTCTTCCTCTCCTTTAGCATCTTTCTGACCAGCAGCCAAGAAACAGCTCATAGCTACTAAGTGATTGCATTTTTAAGCACAACCAGCCCTCAATACTTGTGTGCGTGCTCGCTCTGGATGACATTACAGTTTAGAGGCCTGGCATTTCCTCCCAGTCTGAGTCCAGAAACTATTTGTCATTACAATATTTATAAATGGTTTAATGAATAAAACATGTAGCGGAAGCTTTAATGAGGGAGTCTGTTGGTCTGTGTCGAGTCAGTATCCTAATCTAACTTGAAAAAGCAACGTGAGAAAAATATCAAAGACACTGAAGATACAACGCTGACTGCAAAATATCAAGTCCAAGCACTTTAGCAGGTCACTGTATAGTGTGTGGCATATTTATGACTTTTGGTACCAAATGCACTACAGTATATATGCACAGCTTTCTTGTCATTTCTTTAAGTAGTCTTCAGGAATAGTTCTTCAGGCTTCTTAAAGGACATTCAAAGCTCTTCTTTGGATGTTTGCTGCCTTTTATTCTGTTTTCTGTCAAGATGATCCCACACTGCTTCAATAATGTTGAAGTCCGGGCTCTGGGGTGCCCAATCATGACTGATGTTCCATTGTGTGTCCTTCTAGCCAGCTATGCTTTTACTGCATTGGCAGTGTGTTTGGGATCACGCTGAAAAATGAAGCCAATCAGTTGCTTTCCAGTTGTTACTGCATAGCGAATTAAAATCTGATGGTACTTTTCTGCATTCATAATTCCATCAGTTTTCAAAACACCAACACCACTGACTGAAATGCAGCTCCAAACCATGACAGAGCCTCCACCGTCTTTTACAGAACGGCTTCTTGACAGCCATCCTTCCACCATCTTTAGTGAACAGTAGATGGATCGACTGAAGGGCCAGATAGATCTCTCTTGGTCATGTGTCAGGTCTTTGCTGGATTTATAAAAAAATTATTTCTTAAGACCATGACTTTCAGACACTGTTCATCTGCTGTAGATACTTTTTTAGTTCTTTTGTTTGCTACTTGTCCAATTTCATTAATTTTTTAAGAATATGCTGCACAGGATGCTGAGATATAAGTTTTCTACTGATAGTGCTTTGGGAACGTTAGTGTAAAACATTTTCTGCCTGTTAAACTCCGTTATCTTTGACACTTTTTATAGATTTAGCTCAAGAAATAGGAAGAAATTTTGTGTCTTTGTCACAGCTGTTAATAATACAATTAATACAACACAGATCCATCTGCTAAGTTAGTTTATTAATGTTTGAATGATTCATAGGTCAGTGTTAATGGCTTAAAAAACAAAAAACACTCCTCTGAAAGGATCGGCTACAAGGACTGTAATATAAAGAGTGAAAACCAGCTAATATCTAAAGGCTATAGTTCAAGAGCACTTTAAACACTTTAAAGAAAGCCTGGCTCATTGGAATATATAATATATATGTTAAGATGTTTGTTCTGTGCCAGAGTAATTGAGCCTGCTGCTGGCATGGCTAACAATATTTTGTATTCGCAGTGAGCAGACATAAAACACATGTGAGTCAATAAGCTGTCCATAAACTTACAAATCTTACTTCCTCTGCAGTGACATCGTGGTGAACCCTGTACCCGGTCCCGTTGTCTCTCGGATCGTGACATTTGCCCGGACCTTTACCCTGGGCGTGGCTGGTGTAATACCGGACAAATCGTGAGCGGCGGACCAGCAGGTGAAGCAGGAAGCACAGCATTTCCATGCTGATGGAGACGAGGAAGAAGATCAGCGTGTTCTTCTTGTCGTCTTTGATCAGCAGCTTGGTGAAGATGCGGGACAGCGAGATGATCACCCCGGCCGTACCTGAGGAGGGTCAAAAATGATGAAGGAGATGAAGAAGGTGAGGAGGATGACAAAGCCTAACATAAACGTGTGTGCTAATCGTTGAGTGTACTTACTCTCTCCAGTCATTACCCCCTGTGTGTACCTCTTGGGCAGCATCCCCATGTAACCATAGAAACTGGACTGCTGCACTGAAGAGGGAGGAGGGAGGCAGTTATCAGTGTAAATAGAGGCCCAACAGTCAACATTGTAACAACACGATTTATTTAGAGGGGCAACTTAATGAACCACCACACACCACTTGAGAGAAGCTGCTCTGACCCTCAGACCTCCACTAATTAAACTGATATTACAGCAGGCAGAAACTCTGAGTTCTCACTCACAGCCACACAGAGGAAAACGGCTCTGTGTAGTAAAGTCCGCAGGAGCAGCTGAGGACCAAAACCTCTATTGGGTTTGTGTTTATCCCAACAGGGGAAGCTCTGACACATATTTAGTTATAATTTATTATCCTTTTAATAAAAGTAATTGTCCTTATAGCTCTATATTGTTTTCCACAAACTCATGAGGGAATTGTCTGGCTATTAAGAGCTAAATGTTCCACTTTTTCTGCCTTCTTTTACAGGCTGAATCGGTGGTGTACGAGCTTTAGCAGAGTGTTGTTGTCTGCTAGCTGCCTGCAGACAAACTGGTACATTGTCTGTAAGCTTTTTGCTACGAGCCACACTTTTTACATAGTCATATACAACCAGCAGCTCCAGGACTAAACCCAATGCAGGTTCTCTAATCTCCACTTGAGGCACAATTGAGACAATTTATATGGAGTCTTTATATTAACAGCCTGGTTCAAAACAACAAAAGATCCACTCATTTATTTACTGCTTTGATTGACAGCTGGGAGTTTTATTAATAGGTGTTTTCCAAACCTCACTCCTAATCAGAGTCCCTGAAATCAACCTCATGAAGGTGATTGTGTTGTTAGCACCTTTTGGAGGGTATTTTAATGGAATTATCAGGCAGACCTCCAAATAAGTTTGTGCAACAGTTATGGTGATTCAAATTCTAGCATTTTAAAGGTCTGTTACCTAAAGCTATTAGTACACATGTGTCTGTGTTGCATCGGTATATTTTAAAAATGTAGCTCGCTAACCAAGCTAATTTGTGCCATCTTTTAACTGAGCTGTGCACCCTTTCATCCATATATGGTCACTTAATGGTTTAAAAAACTCACATGAGAGCCATCATTTACATACAGCCTGTACAGTAAAACTAGCTAATGTCTCTATAGCCTGGGACAGGAAAAGAGAGTATTGGTCTCAAAAGCTAATTTCTTCCTTCATTAAAAAATCTGCAGGGGTGAATTTTTAAACATTTTCCAAAGATGTTAAGCCTTAAAGCTTATTAGCATTGTTACTGCGTTGATTTATATGGGAGACAAGGCACAGGTGGCTGTAATAGCGGCTAATGATTGCTAGGCTTTTGAAAGGCTAGCAAACATTTCTCAAATTACATGCAGCCTGTTTGTGGCAATTGTGTGTAATAAACTGATAAACTGGCATGTAGATGGAAAATCTTTTGCCATCTACACATAGAAATTCATATTAACTGCTTACAGTCATTGCACAGCCAGAACCTGATGGATATGAAACTGAAATTCTGAAATTTCTCCACGAAGTGTGACATAATTGCTGCATCACTGTAATTTAACTGCAAAATGCAAGAAGTGCTCGACCACCTTGATTTTTATAGACTATAACCAGAATACAACCAGGTGCCAGATAGCTGAGCCGAGTTCCCTACTGCAAAGAGCCACATCGCAGACAAGTTGCGCTAATTGGTGCAGACGGACTCAGACTGATTGTAACATGTTGGCAATCTGTCTTTCTAGCCTTTCATCCAATTATAGTTCATCTGGTTAATCTAGAGTGGTTCTTCTGCCTTTTAAGTGTAGTCTACTGTCATTCAGTTAGTTTAACCATTATTAGGCTAAAAGAAAATCAAAGTACCTGTACATCCAAAGGCCACCACTCCCACTGATACCAGGTTGATGACATAAGCCTGCTTGGTGGTGAACTTTTCCAGCCAAACGTCGAACACGCTGACAAATATCAGGGGCCCCAAAGCTAAGATGTAACCTGCAGAGAGAGTGACAGGCTGAGTCAGTGATCCAGGTAATGTTGTGACTGCAGGACTGAACACATATTTGATAAGAGTGAGGAAACTATATGTGAGGCAGTTCATTAACTCTTTAACCTGGGGACACACTCTCAAGCTGACAACAAACTTCAAAAGACCTTTAACCAAAAATACAAGCACAGCTATTTTAAGCAGCAGAGGCTATTGCGGTGAAACCCCGTTCTGAAATTTATCATGTATGTGCAGTGATCTCAAACTTCCCGGGAACATGCATATTTAAAGAACTTTTTATCATGATTTTTTTAAGGGTGAGCTTGAAGGGCTTTAATATTTCTATGTTCATCTCCAACATCACAGTTTGAGAATAATTTCTGCAAAGATGTAGAAACTTTAAAAGTAAAACAACTTTTTAATGAATATTTTTGGCCATATTCACATCTCCCCAGTATCTCCAGCTAAGACTTTAATAAACATGATTTTAAATCAGCCTGTATGTGCTCGCCTGTTACCGAACGGCTTATTCAAAGAGCATAGCAAATCACCTTTAAAGATGTGTTTGAAATATGAAAGCAATCTGAGGAAGATGCAGATGAATCCTGAAATCGCTGCTTGTCAATTCGCAGTTTTCGGCAAAAGCCAAAAACGGATCTCCTGTGGTCTTTATGATCTGTGGAAAAGTGAATTTTTCTTTATCTTTATAACATTTTCCCATTTTTGCACACTCTAATAAGCTTTGCGCTTCCTGCTGTTTTTTGACAGTTGTTACTACTGCTGGAAGTAGTGCAGCCTTTTATGTGTCCACACGTGAAGGACAGCTTGTAAGGTTAGCCTTAAGAATTAAAAATAAAACTGATTTTAACCAGCAGGGAAGTTTTTGGCTTTATGCTTCATATGTGTGGAAGTAAAATATGATTTTTGATTCATTAAAGTGAAATATAAATCTTGGCATATGTTGACCAGCACTTCACTTTCAATGTGCTATAAGGCAGAAATTATACACCAAAGCCATTAAGACAACATGAAGAAGCTTAAAGAGGATTACAAAACGATAAAAGACCATAACAAGAGTTATGTTCCATTATCATCCACAAGCCAAGTCTTGTGTCATTACTGGCTGCAGGTGGAAGGTGCTTCAGGTCTGAAAATCATTTAAACCCAACAAAAGATGAACAATAATACACAACATATTTTACAGTGTCGTTATTTGTTTAACAAAAATTAAGCCAAAATGCAAAAGTAATCCTGTGAAAACCTGAGTATACCTTTACTGCTTCCATAGGAATTAGGAAGGCAAGTAGGATCGGGGTGCTACTCATCAAACTGATCCTCAGCAAGTGTGAGAACCTGTATTAAAGCAAAGATTTGGGTAGTTTGTTGGTCTGGAGCATTCAGGTATGTGTTAGGGAGCAGGAAAGCATCAGCAGTGATCGCAGTCGTTCTACACTGTGGAAAATTATTCACAAGTGGAAAACAGTCAAGACAGTTGGCAATATTCCCAGGAGTGGATGTCCCTGCAAATTCTCCACAAGGTCAGGCCGTGCAACGCTTGGAGAAACTTCATCTCGGACTCTGCAGGCCTCAGCCAGCACGTCAAATGTTAATGTTCATCACAGTATAGGCTCTTTCAAAAGGTTTGAAGTGAAAGCCTCGTCTCTCTAAAAAAAATAACATGACAGCACAGATTTGCAAAGATAGAACTGAAAAAAACAAACAAACAAACAAACAAACTTCTGGAACAATGTCTTTTGGACTGAGAAGACCAGAGTGAAGATGTTTGGCTATAAAACACAGAACCCTATTTGTCAAAAACCAAACACAGCATATCAGCACAAACAACTGACACCAACTTCCAAGCACGGTGGGGGATGTTGGATGATTTGGGCTTGTTTTGCAGCCACAGGACCCGACACCCTGCAGCCACTGAGTTGACCATGAAATCCTATGTATGCCCAAGTATTATAGAGTCATATGTGAGGCCATCTGTCTGACAGCTTGGCCCAGGCTGGGTCTTTCAACAGGCCCATGATTGCAAGCATATCAGCAAATCTATGACAGAATGGCTGAAAAAGAAGGTGCGCTGACATTCTTGCAATACAATAATGTGAGAGACTGAAGTCATACAGAAAACAGCTTCTTCTATTATTGCTATCAAATGTGGTTCTCCAAGCTGCTGAATCATAGGGTGTACACACTCTACCGTTCATTTTGGCTTAGTGTTTGTAAAATAAAGTGGCATGGTGTAAAAATATATCTGAGGTTATATTTAAATAGCCTGAAGGCCGAGATGATTTTTTTACACGCTGATGTGTGAAAGAATTGAAAGGGAATGTGCTTTCTTTCTCATGACTGTAGTTCTCAGTGAAGCTCCCCTGTGGGTAGATCTCTTCAGGACTGTGTGGACCCAAAGTATTTAATAAGTAACAGGGTAAGTTTTAATGGAGCAGTTTTTAATTTTCCACTCGATCTGTGCTCTTGCCGCCTCTCTGACTTACCCACAGTGATCCTGGTGTGCATGCTGAGTCGCTCCACCAGCACATTGTTGAGGATGACGGCCAACAAAGCCACTAAGATGTACGTCAGACTCATGTCAAACACTATCGATGTCCCTGAAACACACGGGAGAGATGTGACAGCGTAGTCTAGAGCTGCAGCGCCATAACCGCACACGTGACTTTGTGCACACTCATCCATATTTATACCTTTAAACTTCTGATGCAGGTAATCCACATCTGTGATGAAGCTGTTGTAGGGAAGCAGGAAACCCACTCCAGCCAGTAGCATTGCAAAGTAGATGCCATGGTAACGGTCGTCAGGGATCGGTTCCTCAAAGTCTGAGCAGCAAAATGGGAGTCATAGGTTAGAGAATTAAAGCAGCATGAAATCAGACGGCGGGATATGATTAACATCTGAATTAGGACTGAAGCCAGAACACTCTGTCTTCAGAAAAGCTAATCAGGAGGAAGAAAGGTGCAGCGGCAGCAGGAACGCCTCTGTTCCACTTGATGGAGCAGCTGATGGTGGAACCGACTGTTGCGCTTGTGTTAGTGAAAGATTGATCGCGGGAATCTCAGATCATGGTCTAGCTGTCAAAAGAGCTTCAGTTAAAACTCGTACATTTCTGTTTTCCAGCCAGATCGGTTACATGGAGAAAGTGTGATGTGCAGGTTTTTTATATAACTGTTCTTAATCCTTTCCTAATCCTGTAAGCCTAATATTAATGGCCCCAAATCATTCATCATGAGAATTTAGGCTTTACTGCAGACTGAGTGGAAAAACATCCTTCTCACTGACTCATGTTACTACTTTATTACTATAGAAACAAAAAACTTATTAACTGATGCATCTGTTGATAGGTAATAATAATAATAATTTTAAAAACCACAGTATTGTTCAAAAGCTGGGGGACATTTTTGTACCTAGTGTTACGCCAAAGTGATCAGAAATGCCAGAAATGACCTTTATTAATTACAGCGCTATTATTATAGATTATTTTAGTTTTTTTAATGGAATATCTGCATAGGTACACAGATGTAATGCATTTAGCTAATGGAGTGTGTGCAGCACGGGCGTCTGTGGGTTCAATTATTACATTACTGTTTGCTATTTCTGCTCAAAACTATTAAAATCGGATCTAATTAAATATTGAAGTTGAAAATATCGATACTGACAAGTATTGTGCAATTTGTTCTGAACAAAATGACGTAACAACAGTCAATGGAAACCGCATTCATCACCCACTGAGGGCTGGGATCAGTATGTACAGTAACAGTAATAACACATTATAACACCCCCTCAAAAAAACAGCTTATTAATTACCAGAAACTTAGGACAAGAAAACCAGAAGAACCTTCAATGAAGAAACTGACATCATACAAATGGATTTTCACCTTTTTAAAATTAATTTGGCTGCTGAAAATAAAAATCAAAGTGCACTACCAGTGTACACCTTCATAAAACCTGTTGTCCTCCGCATACAGAAACACAGTTGTTGTGCAGCTGCAGAACTGAAATGACATCTTAAGGTTAACTCATTCTCGGAGGCTGCTTTGCCACATCTTCATCTTTTATTTTCTTCTAGGAGAAGGCAGACTCTATGGAGATTGCATCCCCTGTCTGTTTTGTTGCAGACTGAAATATGAAGACTGACAGCTTCAGGGAAGAAGGGGACGCAGGAAAAAGAGCAAAATATAAGTAAGAAACACATGAAGAGAGCAGCAGAAAATGCTTCTCCCTGCAAGGCCGTCACTGTGCGTCATTGGTCACTTGTGACCTGATTAACATGGCCTTTGTGTAACCTGTGTAACCAGGCAACACAGCAATTTTTTGCTATCAAGACCGCCCTCTGTGTCTTACATGCACTGCCCATACAAATCTTCAAGGCGCTTATTAAATCCATTCTGACTTATTATTTACAAAAATGTAAGGGCCCTTTGATGGACTGGCAACCTGTCCGGGGTGCACCTCACCTCCTGCCCAAACACAGCTGGGATAGGCTCCAACCGGTTTTCTACATTTGGAAGAACTTATCCAGAGGTTAAGTGGGCTGGAATAATCTAACAGCATGGCTATGTTTAACCTTTGACTTTAAAAATCTGATGTCATTTTCAGTATTGTTCATTTTTAAAATGTTCAGTTTGCATATTAGTTATCTGTTGTGGTAGCTTTGGCATAGAAGCTTAGCTGTAGCACTGAAGTTTGAGACTTAAAGCTTAATATAACTAAAATTTTTATTTCAGTTTTTTTTTTTAACCTTTTTTTCTGGTAAGTTGCTTTTGTAAAGTGTATTTGACGATAAATCAAATGACAATACAGCGCTGTGAAAAAGTCTTGAGCCACTTCTCAATTCTGCTTCTAGAGCCAGACTTTCTAGAAAGTTCTTCAGACTTTCTGAAGGTCTTTAATAGTTTTGTCTCTCTCTTTCTTTTTTCTTTTTCTTTGTTTTACATTGGCTACCTTTTTACTCATTTTCAGTCCAGTATTGGCTATTTTCAGAGGAACATTCAAATATAAGAAAGGGATGAACCACTGTTGTGTAATCCACGTAACAGACAAAGAAGAAGAACAGCAAAGAATCAACTTTAAATTGTATCTTCAGCCACAACACAGTTTGACAAGAATAACTTAGTATTTTTGTACCATTGAGGTGATTCCCAAAAAGGCGTTAACTGAAAACGGCTCATTAGTATGTACAGATGAGGTCAGTAGAGAAGTACAACAGTGGGTGAGCACAGCCATCTGTAAAACATGGTGGAGGCTCAGCCAGTGTTGTTGGAGATCTTGTCAGAATTGATGGAATTATGAACACAGAAAAGTGTCATCACAGTTTGATCCACCGACCAATACCATCGGGCAACAGCTTCATTTTTTCAGCTTGACAATGATCCCAAACACACTGCCAATGCAGTAAAAGCATCCCTGGATAGAAAAACACACAGTGGCAAACTAGCAGTCATGGATTGGCCTCCCCAGAACCCGGACCTCGACATTATTGAAACAGTGTGGGATCATCTTGACAGAGAACAGAACAAAAGGCAGCAAACATCCAAAGAACAGCTTTGAATGTCCTTCAAGAAGCCTGGAGAACTATTCCTGAAGACTAGTTAAAGAAATGACAAGAAAGCTGCCTAAAAGAGATCAGACTGTGTTGAAGAATAAAGGTGGTCGTACCAAATCTTGGCTTTCAAGCTCATTAGAATTATACAAACTCTGTTTTGCATTATTTACTGTATTTACATGTATGTTTGCATATGTTTCAATAAATCACCGCACCCATTTTCCTAATTAAATATAAAGAAATTACGAGTGACTCAAGGCTTCTGCACAGTGTTGTGTTTTGTTGTTGTTGTTAAACAAATAACAATAAAAAACACTGCAGTTTAAACCAGAACAAAGTTGATTTGGATGGATGCAGCGAAGGTGAGTTATCCACACTCACTGACAGCTCAGGTTCGCAGTCATGCAGTTTGAGTTTCTCCACCTCTCTCTTGTCAAATCCCTCATAATGTTGTGGTGTATGTGCTTGTTTCAGGTCAAATCAACTGCCCTCTGAATACATATCTAACAGTTAATCAGTAAATATGTAAACAGCACATGTAAATGCTATTTTGTCTAAATTCTTTACATATAGAATATAATGGTAAAGTGTGGTAAACAATGAAGAAGGTGCATTTTAAATTTCCTGGTGGAAAATCATTGGCAAACACTTTTCTCTCTGTCCACGTATCTAAACACTTTGTTCCTGGTGTTTAGGAGTAGAAGGATATTAATGTGCCTTTTTTCACTTTGACAAATTGCTGTTTGTTGGTACACCTACCCCTTTCCTTCCTTCCATGTTCCTCGCCTCTGTCTTTATAAATAGTAGATTACACACACTCATGCACAGATAGAACAAAAACTCCCTCACCGGGCTCGGACAAAGCCAGCACTCCTCGCTCCGGGGCGTCTTTACTCATCTCCTCCTCCTCCAGCTGGTATGAATCGAAGCTGTAGCTCTGCACAATGCCGCTCTCTCTTCCCTCTCTCCAGCCCTCCCTCCAAACAGATCTTCCTCCATCCCTCCACACGTCCCTCTCCTCGGGCGTCTGGGCCGGCGTGGGCCTGCGGCGCTCCGCGCCCACCGAGCCCATTCCTGCACTTGACGTACGCTTGCGAAGAAACACGCACTGTGGTTGATTAGACAAGCTGTGCGCTCTTGCGAGCGTGCATGTTAGACGCAATCACAGAGGCACGCCCTGGAAGAGACGCAGGAGACCTTCCGATGATGGAGGATCTGCAGGGGATGAAAGAACAGGACACAGAATTAAATATAAGAAAAGACAGAAGAAGAATAGAAAAAACACAAGCTGTCTGTGCTTTCCGGAAAATAACAAAACTCAAGGTTAGACACAGCAAAATAAATGTGGCCCCTCTGTTTGTGTATGTGTGTCGGTGTGAGAAGCATATTAACAGAGAGAAACAGAATGACAAAGGATGCACGACTGAGTGACAGGCAAGGTGAGCGAAAATGCATCTCTGCATTCAGTGAAGAGGCGCCGAGAGAGCTGCTGCTGTGCAGCGTAGAAGAGAGGAAGAGGTCCAAGTGGAAATCAATTAGCTGACTAACAGAAATATCTGTCATCTACAATTCAAGTCATTGATTACTAGTTTGCATTTTTGCACCTTTACAATTCAGCAGAGACGCCCGCTGTATTCTTTCACCTGTTGAATCATTTTGTCTACAAAGATCAGAAAACAGAGCACGATGCTCATCACAGTTGCAGCATGTAATACCAAAAACACCTCAACACTCGCTTGGAACTCTTGGATCTTGTTGTCACCACTACCCAGATTTTTATTTGTAGCCAACAGTCCAAATCTAGTCAGTTTGCAGGTTTATAAATGAGATAAGCACTGACCTTTGCTACCGAGCAATTAATGAGAAACTTGATTAGCAGGCAGAACACACACCAATAAATTCTCTGCACTATGACTGAAAGTGTAGCCTGCTGAGGAGTCCCTTCTGTCATCAGAGCAGCTGAGCTGCTGTTCAATACGTGTTTGCATTTACTTCAGTCAACATTGTTACAAGCTGGATCAATATTAATGGCCGCTGATGTTGTTCCATATGCAAACTGGCGTAGAAAGAGAGCACAAAAGCGTTTCTATTGTGCGCACCTGGCTGGATTGTGCAAACACTGGAGGAGTGCAAAGAAGAGGCAACAATTCAACCCTGCGGCCTCGCTGCCAGTCTCCCTGCTCACCTCCGGTGCCCTGCAAGTGCGATTTCACTCCAGGCCAACAGCACGAAGCTCCCGAGTGCGGAACAAGCCGGCTTTATTTCTTTTTATGTTCTATTTTAATCCTCTGCTGTCTGGAAACTGGTGGGATCAGATGATGTAAGGAGGTTATCATCTGTGTAACATCGCGGGCCCCGGTGGCCCCCCAGAGGAACAGGTGATTAAATACAAAGCAGTGACAGCTCTGCTTATGAAGTAAAGCCGGGCTGCTGTTCTAGATCAGATAATGATCCCAGTTTATGCTCTGTACAGATTCCACGTCCAGACTTCGGGCGGCGCTCGCAGCCCTTCTCCTTTTAAATTAAAAGGCTCCAGCCAGCTGCTGTAATTGAATTGCAGTCTGATGTGCTGCAGTTTCTATTGTTGACTTAAATGAGCAAAATAAATAAATAAATAAAAGAAAAGGAAAAGGAATAAATAAAACTAACATCTCGTTTTACGCCTTCTGAAGAGCGCACGCCTGCAGAAATGGCAAATGAACAAATTGACTCACAATCATTTGCTTTTGATAGAAAAATGCGTGATTTTCATAAAATCTAATGAAAAAATAAATAAATACATAGAAAATAAACATGAGCAGGACGTTAGAGCGGAGGGCGGCACGGAGATAATAATGCCGGTTCCTCTTTTAGAAACCGTGGAAATCCAGCCCAGTCAGTCCAGCACGGCTAACGTGTCGCTCTCACGTCGCTCACTCTGCTCTCCTCTTTATGAACGACAAACAAAAACAGACCAACAACAGGTTATTAACGGCCCGTTACCTCCCGAGTCTCCCCTCTCGCTCCTCTCCCCCTCTCTCTCGCGCTCGCGCACACGTCCGATCCCCTTCCTACAGAAGCAGCGAAGTCCTTCCTGCAGAATCCTCGAGGTGGTCTCTTCCGACCGGACTCGCTCCTTTCCTCAGCGCCGTCTCCATCAGACAGAGGGGAAAAGCTCCGGGTTTCCTCCTCCGTGAGGTCCTAAAAACGCACCATCCAGCGGCAGAGGCAGAGGGAGAGGGAAGCGCGGATGGATGGATGAGGAAAGCGAAGGGGGGAGGGGGGAGGGAGGAGGAGGGAGGGTGGGGGGGGCACCCGCCTGTGGCTGTTCATCTTTTGCAATCAGCCTTTTGAAAGGCACCGATAGAGCAGAGGATGAATTCATCCCAGTGCGTCTCCAACAGCGTTCCAGCTTGCTCACCTGCTTTAGAGGTTTGAAAGTGCTGCTTTATTTTTTAAAGATTTATAAGCTACAGGGTGTAAGTCATCAAACTACAACTAAAAATTATATTTCAGTGCAAGAAAGGGGAGAAAATGCACACATTATGCACTTACTTCACACAGCACAGTCCTCTGTGCATCACAGGCCCACATCTAAATGTGTTTAACAGTCCCTCCAATCCCCGCACTTGTTTTCAATATTTACTGGCCTGATGTGATAACCTGCATACACATGTGTCGCCAGAGCACGTGGATGAGACACACGGTGGTAGGAAATGGGGATAAATTGTGCACACCTACACACCAAAACACAATGCTGGCAGTGGGGCCTCCAAGTGATTGACAAGTTTATCAGTTCAGTTCAATATGCTAATGCTTTATTACTGGCAAGCTCTCCGTCATGCTGCACACCCCCACTGCTGCCATAAAGGAGCCAAGCCAGGCGGGAATTAACTAAATAGGATAGCTGCCTTGTTAGGTGTGGGCCTGCTGTCAGTGCAACAGCAACAGCCTCAGGAGCTGCTGCTGCTGCTGTTATTGTTTCTGCTGCTGCTGCAGTGCAGGGTGTGAGGTCCTTGGTTTGAATCCCACTCTGAAGCTGGCTAGTTTAAGCGTTGATTTCACTCGTGCAGAGTTCAGCTCATTCATCTCCAGGCTTAAAATCACTGGTCACAGAAAAGCTCCAATGCTGTAAAGTATCAAACAAAAGGTTGATCCAATTCGAATGCTGAATTTGTCCTTTGGTGAATTTTAGTAATCGCCGCTTTTGCACATAGTTGCTTGCTGATCTCTTAAAGATTATATGCAGAGAGCAATGCCTTTGATAGTCTGGATTTCTATTTCTGATTTCTTCCTGGCACACGCTGCGCATGGCAGACTAATTCAGAGAAGACACGCAAATTAAAAAGACGCAGGGCGAGAACACAAGTAGAATTTCATTTTATTTTTTTTAAAAGTGAAGCAGCGGGAGCCGTGCTAAAGCATGTTTTACAGAAAAGAAAATCACAGCTGCATAGCAAGTACTTTTTGATGCTACTGATTTTGTATGTCTGTCTTTTTCATAATGGCATCACACAGACCTTTACTTTATACCTGAAATGAGTCCAAATCACAGCCCTGTGCTACATCATCAGTGCAAAGAGTGCATTCGCTGACTCACAGCACAGCAAGGTGTATTTTTGTTTTTTAAACTGATTTCTGAGAAATGAACAATTTGAAGTCATGAAAAAGACAAGTGTACCCATCATTATGTGTCTCCACACCAGTGTTACTCTGCACGTATACAAAAGGAAAGGATTAAAATAGCCAAAAGACGCATTTGTCATTAAATTTCAGGCTTCGGTGTTCCTCCATGTACATTTAATTCTTTTCAAAGCAAAGCTGCATAGCACTAGAAAACTGCACACGCATCTCACACTTTATACACAGACCTGTGTGCTGACAGGGGATTATGAGCAAAAAGAATCACACTGTGGGTGTAATTTTGGAGCCATAATTACAGTATGTATGCTTAGATACCCCACAGCAGAACATATATCTGACAGATGTAAAGGACTGGCCCTGGGACTTATTGGTTTTCTTGCAGAGTTAGATTAAAAGATCAATACCTCTCTCACAGCTGTGCCTAAAAATGCAAAGCTCACTAATAACACATTTTCCCTTGTATCTTTAAACCATTCAAAGAAGAAAAACAAATTCAATGAACAGAGCTGGCTGCTCCAGTTTGGCACTCTTTCCCCTCACTGAAAGCGTTTTTCTGATTGGCTGCCCCTCCTAAACAAAAAGCTGGTACTGCAGATTGATAGGGCAGCTGTGTTTACAGCCAGCGCCGCCTGTCCTGTTTGATGTCATAAAGAGCCAGGACCAGAGATGAAGTTTGAAACGGAAAAGGCAGTGCAGTCTGCATCTATGGTTAATAAAAGGATCCACCATTTGTAACAGTATATACTGTATCTGACACAAAAGTAAGGGAAAAGACAACAGGTTCACTTTAAGAGGGGCTCTCAGGAGGCTTTTATCACCTGTGGACCCATTCAGGCAACTTATTTCTTAACTTGATGCCAAACTAATTATAAAAAATGTTGTATTTCCCTGATTGCATCCTTTAGTTCATGGAGAATTTAAAAAGCTGAGCTTTTATCTCTGAATTCCTTTCAGTTCTTGTGTTGCTACTCAGAGAAAGGAAAGAAAGTCGGTGGTTACAGCTACAGGGGAAGACAGAGATACTCAGAGACGTGCAAAAAGATCTTGTGCCAAAGGAACAGGCATTCTGACGGTGGTCCAGAAACACTTCCTTAAGATGAATTTAATCTGTGTGAAATACCCTGGATCTGGTGCCTGCTTTATCTCTTTAGCTGGCTGTTTTGTTTGTGCACCTGTCTTCCTCTCCCTCCACCCGTCTGTCCGTCTGCCTGGGTTATAACTGAGTTTCCAGCCTGCCCGTCTCACCGGCTCCCTCGTTTTGGCTGCGCGCCTGCCTCCCTCTGCTCAGCTCGTAGGAAGGCTCACAGCTCTGGATTTATGCTGCATGTTGAATAGTAATGGCTCGCCGTGTTGTTTTAGCCCACAGCAATATGTCCAAAAAAAAAAGACTTCCTGTAGATTTGTTGGCATCCACATCTCACTTATGTTGTGGAGGACCTAAATGTGTTTGCACAGTCACATTATGACTTCACTCTTCTTAATACAAGCCTTTAAATTTGAAAACAAAGACCTTTTTTGTTAAAAGAAAGTAGTGGTGGTGGTTCAGGTAAGACTAGATCTCCAGGAAGTAAATGTCAGTGTGATATCCTCCGAAATCATGGATGCAACACTTTGTGAGTGAGTGTGTGTGTCCCGTAAATATTTTCCTCAGTAGCTCTCTGTCATGAATGTGTAAAAAGGTCAGAGCATGTTATGCCTCCTTTGCTCAGATGGAATTAGTTTTCTTCCCAACAAGAGCCCGAGGTGCTGCACTGACAGTAGTATCTATGTGTGGTACGAGTTTATCATCTGTATCCAATATTTATCCTGCTCTTTACCACACTACCTTAGAGCAATGTGTGTGTGTGTGTGTGTGTGTGTGTGTGTGTGTGTGTGTGTGTGTGTGTGTGTGTGTGTGTGTGTGTGTGTGTGTGTGTGTGTGTGTGTGTGTGCCCCTCCATCCGCTCATCCATCCCTCCTTCCAGCCTGGTAAAGATGCTGAGCCTCTGCTGTGTCTATATTTAGCTGCTGGTTCAATCAATGACGGCAGAGCCACAGCGCCATGACTCTGCATGCTGATAGTACTCCTGCCTATCACCACCTCCGCTCACCTCCGAAGAACGAGATGGAGAAAGGCAGCAGGCAGAACGGAGGGCGAAAAAAGCAGGAGGATCAGTGAATGAGAGAAAACGATGACAAGAAGATGAGAGCAAAACAGGCAAAAAAAGACCCCCCCGAAAAACCCACAATCAAAGACAGATGGAGGCCTTCATCCTATCACACGGGGAAGAGTACGAGAAATATGAAGAAAAGGAGGTGACGGCGACGCGCGAGGGAGGCAGGTGAAGGAGAGAGATGAAAGGAGAGAGCAGGTGTGGAAGCAAAAAAAGGCAGAGGCATCGGGAGATGGAGACAGATGGAGCGAGGAGGGGGAAAAGAGAGAGATGAAGCGGGAAGAGGAGGTGGGGAGTTCACACGAGCAGAGATGAAGACACGCGAATCGAAGGGTGAGAGAGCAGGGGAGAATAGCTGTTGTGTCTGAGGAAGGAGAGATGAGATGGAGAGTGAGAGCGAGCGTGGAAGAGGGAGTAAAAAGTAAAGGATAGTTCAATCAAAAATAAAAGTGCATGTACAGGAAGTGGAGACTGCAGGCTTTTCTGTAGAGAACAGGGGAGAGGCGCTCTGTTGGTGTGAGTTTGGAGGGAAAATGAAAAGTAGAGAGGCAGGAACAGGTGCAGGAGGGAGAAAGAGTCAGAGTGTATTGACTCTGCAGAGGCTCCAGTGAGATCTGACAAAGAGAGAAAAGAGAGGAAAATTGAAGGATTTTCAACAGCCACGCAGTGCTGCATTGTGGACTAGAGAGAGAGAGAGAGAGGTCGGCACTGACTCACTGCTCACTGGTGGTAATACCAAATTCAGAAGCTGTGACCTGATTAGGAATTTTAACTTCACAACACTGCTCTTTTTTTCATGTTCATTATCTAAAGCTTCACGGCCAAAGCTAGCCACCCAAATCTGTAAAAAGTGAGAGAAACTGGAAGGAAATCAAAGCACTGGAGTGCAGGTGAGTTCAGTCAGATGCTCAACAGCCTCACAGAACAGGCTGAGTGCCACCCAAAGCCTGACATCTGTACAGACCGTGTGTTGATTCCTTGGATGATCACAGACTGTGTAAATGCTCCAACAGTCGAATGTGTGTGAATAATGTCAGATAAATATTTGCTTTGCTTGTGGGCACTGAGGCCGGGGGTAAATTTGCCGGGAAGATTGTGGCGTTTTCTTAACACTTACCTGAATGCTCCAGAACATCTGCTTTTATAGAGGTGCTCATACTTCCTGGTGATCAATCAGTCAAGTGCATTTGGTTATCAGCGCCTGCTGCTATTTATCCTCTTAATCCCAATGGAAGCAGTGAGGTTTTTACAGGACTGTGAAAACTTTTGAATCACACAGTTACTAAACTACCAAGCTTTTGTTTCACCTGAGAACATAAACAGAATGTCATAAAAAAGCATTCTTGTTGATCGTGCAAGGACACCTACAACATTTATCAGCAGCAATCATTTGCTGCACAGGCTGTGTCCTTCAGTCCTTCAGTATGAGAAGATGTCTCAAAGTTATTTTAACAGTGTGGTCACTTTGTCCACAGGAGTATTTTGTCATATGATCCTGAACAGAAGAATATCATATTTGTGTCCAAGATGACATCCTTAGAAGTGCCTGCTAATTTCAACCAGACTTGAGTATTTAGTATTCCAGGGTCGCTGCATCAAAAAAGACTTAAAAATGGCTATGAATGAAAATTAAAAGTTGGTGCCAGATTTTTTTTTCCTTTCGATTATCAAAACACAACAAAACAACAGATGCACCATAACAAGGCTGTGATAAAAAAGAGGAGCTTCAGTAAATATTTTCTGCACGCAGAGATGCTCACACAGTGAAAAACCCACTTTGGTTAATGAGAAGAACATGATTCAGGCCTTCAGCTTAAAATAAAACGGTTTACTGTACGTTGTAGGAATCAGATGTTGTCTCAGTAGCCTGGCTGTGGCTGATGTGAAAAATAGCACACACACACACACACACACACACACACACACACACACACACACACACACATACACACTCACACCTACAATACATAAACATGAGCTCCTAATCTTCACTGTTCTCACACATGCAAACATTATCTCAGTGTCTTTATTGTCTCGCGGGGCATATACAAGGAAAACACATTCAGACAGAATATGCACACACACACACACACACACACACACACACACACACTAGGAAGCTGTGAAGACTGGAGAGTGCCTTGAGCACTTGGAAAGCACTTGCTGTAAATCCACACTATTGTTATGTTTGGCAGTGATCTGTGCTGGGATGGAATTACACGACAACACAGGCAAAATCCCAGCAAGTCTCTCTGCTTATTTTTTTTTCCCTTTATGTAACACAAAAAGGCATGAAAACACACTCACACACACAGACAAACACATACACACACACACACACACTGATTTAAGCTCCTAGATATATAGATAATGCTAGGGTGCTCTCTTCTCTTTCCTCAAGAGGCATGTATGTGTGTGTGTGTGTGTGTGTGTGTGTGTGTGTGTGTGTGTGTGTGTGTGTGTGTGTGTGTGTGTGTGTGTGTGTGTGTGTGTGTGTGTGTGTGTGTGAACATGCCAACATCATGCTCTGTACCGCTGACACTCGGAGGGTCAGAGTTCAGCACTGCCTCCCTCTTGTGTGTATTAAAGGCTGATATGTAACGAGGAGCTTCTTCACCACTTCACTTACTTTGCTTGCGGCTTTAACACACCATGCGTGTTTTATTCTGTGCCTTTCAATGTGTGGCTTGTGGTTTTATGTTTCTTTGCCCCCCGCTGCAGTATTTTACGGCCAAACAATTGGACCAATCTGTGTTTAATCTCCTGCACAGGCCGGCCGTGGTTCTCTGATACTCTGTTTCAGCTCTCATAAGAAGGTTTTCAGACACAGCCTGTAGCTGATCTCAGTGAAAAGCTCTATCAATACTTGCTCAGCATCAAACGACACACAGACAAAGTTAGTGACTGAGCATTTTAGTGACTGAGTTAACAGTGGATTTATGTCAGGAGGATAGTGAAGATGAAAACAGGTCTAAAAGCTGGAATACTGGACATACATTAAACAGATAAATGTGAGTCCAGTCCAAAATACCCACAATGGAGTGTAAAGTCTAAAAAAAAACAGAATGCAGTGATTTACAAACCTCATACACACATATTTTATTCACAGTGGGGCACAGAAAACATATCAGGGGTTTAGAACTTGATGTAAGATAAGATAAGATAAGATGGCCTTTATTAGTCCCACAGGTGGGAAATTTGTTTTGTTACAGCAAAAGTGCAAAGTTATGTAGCAGAAATTAGAAAACACTGGAATGCAATAAAATACAATAAAATACAATAAAATACTATATACAATAGAATAAAATAGAAATACAAATACTATATACAACTGAGTAGGAAAATACAAAAACACAACTTCGTCAGAAGAAGAATTGCACATATAGCAGTAACCACCATGCTTCAAAAAAAAGTTGGCACTATGGCATCAAAAGCCAGGAAAAGTAAGTAGCACTAAAAAAGAAACATTTTGCAACTACTTATGCTAACTGGTAACAGATCAGTAACATGACTGAATACTGAATATAAAAGAGCACCTCAGAGACGTAGAGGTTCACCAATCTACACAAAACTTTATCTGCAAAGTCAGAAAAAAATGTATATCTACAGTAAAAAGTATCAAAAGATTCAGACAATTTGGAGAAACCTCAAGGCATTTCACCGTGCCATCCACAAATGCACGTTAGAACAGGCCATATGTTAACATGATCCAGAAACACAACTGTTTACTTCGAGTCAAAGCTCATTTTAAATGGACCAATGCAAAGTGCAAAACTGCTCTGTGGTCATTTTTTGTCATTCTTCTTGGAAAACATGGATGTCGTGTCCTCTGGACTAAAGAAGAGAGAAACCATCCAGCTTGTTATCAGCGCTCAGTTTAAAAGTCTGCGTCTCTGATGGTACGGGGGTCCATCAGTGGCTGCAGAAATGGCAGTTTGCACATCTGGAAAGGCACCATAAATGCTAAAAGGTTTATTCAGGTTTTAGTGCAGTATTCATCCAGATGATGTCTTCTTCATATTACAGCAAGATAGTGCTAAACTGCATCTATTACAGTTGGGTAGCTTCTTATAGAAGACTGAACTAGAGGTATATATCTTAAATGAGACTGGAATGAATGGAGCAACATTCCTCAGTTCCCAGATGTTTACTGACTGTTGATGCTACACAGTGGCAAACTGTCATCACATTCACAATTTCATTTCACCTCCTCGCTTTACAACATTTGATATGTTCTATCATGAATAAAATGTGGATTCAAATCACTGCTTTCTGTCTTTATTTCCATTTTACACAGCGTGACAACTTTACTGGAATTTGGGTTGTAAGTAAAAATGCATTTCTTTCTCATCAGTTCAGGATATCAAATTAAAAAGTATGATAGAGATTCTAATATTACTTCAAAGTTTGCAGTAGAACGATGCAGTTGAACATGGTTCCAGTACAGAGAGTCAACCTGATGATATAGCTGTTGTTAATTCCCAACCCTTGAGACTAGCCGCACTTTTACATCCACAACACAATTTTACAGGGTTCAGTCACATAAAGCACAGCACACCACAGATACAAGGATAAATAAACAGCAACTGTGAAGAAAAACATGGACGCAGAATAAAATACATACTGACTTGTTTCTCGACTAAACATGGATTGTGATAGAATTCAGAGCCGTCGTGCTTTCAAACCATGAATTATTCTTCAAGGTTAAATGAGCAGTCAGCTGGGTGCTGTCCTAAATAAATGAAAACAAGCAATGCTGACAAGCATTCGGGATCCACGTTGTAAATAAGGCAGCCAATTAATTTGACAATAAACTGAAAGCTCTCTCTTTTAGCTCTCTTAAAAAATGTATAAAGTGCTCGTCTGTGATCGAGTTCATCCACAAGTGTAGCTTTGATTAGTCTGCTTGCCATTAGCACCTCTTACAATTAAGGCTGTGATTGGATTTGAATGGGAAACTTTGATTTAGGGGATGAAGCCATTATCACTGTGATGAACAATATATTCCCTGTGGAGCATTTCTGTGCATGTAGCATCCATCCTCCTCCACCCTGCTGCCTCACCTACTCTCTAACGCACGCACACACCCACCAGTTTCCTGTGGGACCTTCATCAGGCTTGTGATCTCCTTTTAGTTTCTCCACTGATGATCTGCATATCTCTAATGAGACTACAGTAGTAATAGAAAATCTTTTAAATCTATTGCTCACTAACCCCTCCCACCTTTGTTACATTTCTAGACGTCAGGAAGAAAAAGAAAAGCATCCGGGTCACCGGCAGCAGGAGAACGATGAGAAAAGGACATCTGTAACAATGTTAAGCGAGTAAAGAAAAGATGAGGCTGCCAGGGGAAAGCTGTGGAGAAGAACAGGTCAATGTGAAGAGAGAAAATAGAGGAAATGAGCAAAAAAGTGAGTGACACTTACAAATGGGGAAGGGAGGAATTTCTTGCAAGGCCGAGAGGAGGGGAAAAAGTGGCAGTTGTAAGTAAAACATGGAGAAAAGTCTGAAAAAACCTAAAAGGATGTGTCCGGTGAGGGATGGATGAACAGGCAGAGAGTGGCAGTGTGGCTGTTTAAAGGTCATGTGTATTACAGAGCCGTGTGCAGAGACACGGGGCTCCATCCCCTCCTCTTTTCTCTTCTTTATCCTTCATCTCCCTCCATCATTTTCTTTCCGCTGCCAGTTTCTCCTTTTGTAATATCTCTGTTCTAGCCCCTCGTCCTCGCTCGCTCCTGTCTGCCTGCCTACTCTTCACCCTCACACAAACCAGCCCCCCTCCCTCCATCTCCCATTCTTTCTCCCTCTATCTCCCTCCATCAGCTTCAAAGAGCAGTCTCTGTGGTAGACCTCGAGGGCACCTGCCTCTTGAGGTGGAATAAAATCATACGTCCCCTAGTGCCTGTGTGTGTGTGTGTGTGTGTGTGTGTGTGTGTAGCTAGTGCAGACTCCTCTGAAGTGCACTGAGGCCGCTGGGCAGCAGCGCTGCAGCAAACAAGCAAAACTAATAAACAAGCAGGTGAAGCTCGGCCGCGGGGTCACGTCTGCCTCTGGGTCCATTCTCTAAATGAGATTACGCTACAGTTTCGCTGGTAACCCTCAGAGCCCAAATGAAATTTGAGTGCAGCAGACATGTGGGTTTGTGCTGCACGGTTGCTCAGTGTGCCAGCCTGCCATTGTGCATATGCGTGAATCGGTGTGTGTGTGTGTGTGTGTGTGTGTGTGTGTGTGTGTGTGTGTGTGTGTGTGTGTGTGTGTGTGTGTGTGTGTGTGTGTGTGTGTGTGTGTGTAGGCGTTTTGATGAGAGCATTTGGGAAAATGCCACTCTGGAGGTTGGTGCCGGCTTCTCAGTGTCAAGGGATGACATTGGATTAGAGGTTCTGGCCCACACTGTGTGTAAAACGCACACAGGATGTTGGTTCCACAGAGTGTGAGACTGAACCTGACCTTCATGCGGAGAAGAGAAGAGCAACGTGGATAGACTGAGCCGTTTTCTGTAGGCTGACATTGCAGGTAATTGACTTTTTGTATAGTATAGCAGACATATTTGATTAAAGCACACACTCAATTCTATTTTATTTATATAGCGATAAATCAAAACAGCGGCATTTATATTGTAAGACAAAGAGCCTATAATAACCCAAATTGTAGAAACTTTGCCAAAAAATGTCCTTTAACTCTCACATTAATCCACTATCTAGTTCCAAAAGCTCACAGGGACTTGGGACTAGAAAAATCCATCATATTGCTCCCATTTTAACTTCTCTTTATTGACTCAAAGGCCTGATCACATCTTAAAACAATGTATCAGTTTCTGCTGCCTTTTTTGTCTTGACATCGTTTATTTTATTAAAACTTTGTCATGTACAGTATAGTAACAGGTTGCAACTGTTTGAATACATGCACAATGTCCATGACTACTTTTTTAATACAAAATATGAAGTGATCTCAAAAACTCTTCACACTTGATATTTATTTCTAAACATTTAAATTAATTTTAATAAACAAAGAAATCAGTGCTACACATGTACTAAATCGACATAATTGTTTTAAAGTAATTGATCAAAATTATGTTAAGTATATCAAAATGGGTTCAACAGGGTAAATAACAAAAGGCTCCACTTTGCACTTTCACTTTTACTTCAGACTACTTAAAGCATGTTTAAACAGAACATGGATGTATACAAACCACAATGCTTTTGTCTTAGTAAGTAAATGCTGTCCAGAGAGTGAGCTGGCTTGGTGGAGGTTTGCATTCACTGAGTGCTTCTGGTTACTGGTAATTTTAGGTGCTCGTAGGCACACACCTCCACATTCATATGAAGTCTTCATAATGAAAATAATAAAGTCCACCAGCACCAGACGTGAGCCGTGAACACAGTACGTACTCATCATCATTAGTTAACAGCATACTGAGCAATCCAGTAGATACAGAGCAATATTGTGATAAAAGTGTACTCTTAAAGTGGTGTGTGGGTTCGGTAAATAATTGCAATACTCAAAATGTAACTGTGTTTTGGTCATGAGGCGAGCATCTAGGTTTAGTGCTCCTCTGCTACTTCTGTGCCCAGGTAGTGCAGGGAGCTCTTTAAAACTTCATTATGAAGAATTGTATAAGGTACTTGCTGCTGCTCCTCTACTTCCAAAGGCATTACCACAGCAGCTGGTCCCTCATGTTTAATTTGGTACAGATTTTATACTTAATGCTGAAGCAACCTTCTTCATGGGGGCTTTGAAGCCTGCACGAGGCATGCATTAGTTTATAACCCCCTGGACTGGGGTTGTGTCTGCCCCTAGGTCTCAAACTGGGAATCTTTTTCATGTAAGGTGAAGGTGCTAACCACTGCACCACGGAGGATCATCATAAGGAATTTAATGCTGTGTCTAAAAACCATTAAACATGTGGGCTGTAAAACCAAAACAAGGGGCTGAATGGTGCTAAAAAGTTTAAGCTTGATTAGGACTTCTGTGGCGTGCGTCTACCTGGTGTGTTGATCCAATGTGTTTCTTGTTAGGTGCACGTCAAGATACGTAGAAGATTGCGACGTAGGATTAAAATGGGGTCGTGGTTATGGCGTAAGATCTGACGCAGAAGTATAACTGACGTGTTATTTCTCTTTGGATTTTAGTGAACCATACTACCATACAGCATACAGCTCTACACCTCATATGAAAATTATGATTATGTCTTTAATGTTTTAATTAAATATATATATTTTTTTCTTCCTCTGGATCTGTTGAACATGCATGAGAGAGATGCTTCTGTACCAAAAATATAAAAACTGAGCTGTACTTCCATGGCATTTGGGTTAACATGCATTAAAGAGAATTCAGTCATCAAACATCAAAGAGTATCTCTCTCTCACACACACACACACACACACACACACACACACACAGTGTATTTATGTATCCACCTACAACAAGGAGAAGCAGAGCTAAGGATAGTGGGTGCTGGACATCTCTACGAGTCGTCCATCTAATGAAAGTCATTAGAGAGAAGCAGGAAAGTCAGTCTAATAAAGGAAAGAGGTTGGTGCTGAGTGTTGAGTCTCGGATGAAGGCCAGAGACACACGAAGCATAATTTAGTCTATGTGTGTGTGCATGGGTGGGGGTGGGGTTGGGGGGTGGGGGGTGGGGTTGATACACAGGGGTTTATTGATTGGTGGGTGTGTTTAGCAGGGACCTGAAGCACCACAGCACCTCCTCTCCCACTAACACAAGCCCCGCTCTGAATGAGACTATATCTTCAGGTACATTATGTATAAATGCTACAAGCTGTTGTTGTACTGCTCATCGATCGGCTCCTTTTCTGAAACCAAAATAAAAAGGATCTGTCTGATAGCGTGTCGGGAGACATCAGTAGTAAACCCTTCAGGTCAGTATTTCAGAATTCATGAGCACCGACAGGCTGTGCTTTCTAAAGGAGACAGAGTCGGGGCATGCTGTCTTTAGATACCAGTTTAGATACCCCAATAGTGCCTTCTCAGATTATATTCCGATACTGAACGATCCACATTTGATAAGATTTGATCCTATTAATCCCCATTGCTAGCTCCAGTTGATTTTAAATGAATGAAATCTCACTCATATGTGCATATTTATCTTTTTAAACAGTACATTCATACATTTTTGTTTCCACTAAGTCGGTCTACTTCCTTATAACTTTGTGACCATTGAGTGGTTAAAGACACACTTTATTTCCAAGAATGGAAATGCAGACCCTTTAAAAAAAAGAGAGAGAAAACGTGGAGAGCAGCCAGCACAAGAACCATACACGGGTTTTCCTGGATAAATAAGTCTGCAGAGTTCCCATTCAAATTCTGCACAGGTTACAGTAAATAGCACTCCTGATCAGCCACAACATGGTCTGTGTTCTGACCCCAGCAGGGCCTGCTGTGATTTTGACCCAGTGGGTGTGTTCTGTTCTTTCTCCAGGTGTAGGTGCTACCCTTTTGTACTTCTGACTTGACTCAGCAATAAAGCCAGAGCACTCTGGTGCCAGAGAGCCGTTTTGATTTGAAGTTTATGAGCTGTGTGTCTTCTGGTGATTTACCCTTCGTAACTTACTCTTGTTTGGTTGCCAAATTCTGGGCTCTGTTATGTTTGTTTCTCTTTTTTTTCCAAGGTCATAGCAGCTCTGCATCTTTTACATTTTTTTTTATTAATAAAACCCTTTACTTGGATTATTTTCCCTTTTAGGTCACTTTCCCTTTTCCCCAGTTTAGGCAGGCAACACAGTGACCCAAGGTTTCCCAGCACAGCATTTCAGTGTAAGAAGAATGGGCCTTATTTACTTCACCCTGCCGTGTGTGCTGTGGAAAATCAGGGTTTGTAGTCCTGACATTTTTAAATGTATTATGAAGTCCTTTTAAATAAGTAAGAGACTCTTTTATAATGGAAGTACCTCTCAGTTCAGCTCTTTGTGTTGCTCCATGTGGATGCTTGAGCGTCGCTGTGCAGCACTGATGGAAGTCCTGCTCTTTCATCTGCTGCAGGGGGAAAGCTGTGAGCTCACCCTAAACTGTACATTACAAAGGTAACTCTGCTTCTGTGAATCACAGATCTTTCACAAGCGAAACAACAAAATCCCACGTGGTAGCCTTCGACGGGCCTCTCAAAATCCTTTTGCCCTGAAAGATTCACAGAGACCAGTGCGGCTGTTTTGTTCCCTCGCAACTTAACAAGGTTGATGACTCATCCCAGCCAACGATCTTACAAAAACACAATTCCCACCCGCTGATCACCTTGTACTGGCTAATGAGAGAACATCCAGAGCTAGCATGGACCCAGAGGCCACGCCGAGCAATTAACCTTAGAAAATGTTTAAGGTGCCTTGAGAAATACTCTGTGAGCTGCATTGCCCTAAAGGATGAAAATCAGTTATAAGCTCACATCAGCAGCCTTCAGGTTTCTTTCAGGGACTCCAGTGGTCTTGAAGTGGCTTGATCAATGATATGAACACTGCTCCAGTGGTGTCCATCCGAATGAGCCCTTCAGAACAGATAAGAGGTGCTTCATTGCCGAGGAGACTGTTTGGGACATGTGCTGTTTTTCCCTCCAAGGGTTTCCAAACTCACTGGACTGACCTCTTCTGTCATATCAGCCCTTCATCTGTGAGGTGAGGCATCGTTTTGATCACCACATGGACAAAATATGCAACAGAACATGAGCAGGGCACTTGTGTCCTAAAGTTAATGAGGGAAGTCTCTGAACCATCTTCAGCCTCCACATACACTCGGAAAAGACAGCTCAGGGGAAGGACCCTCCATGGGGCTCAATGCACCTTTGCTGGCATGAAACTGAGACATTAAGTTATGCTCTGTCTTACTCCAAAACACATATGGCCACTTTGACAGTTGCTAAGGTCCTTCCATGTCCTGCCTCTTGTGCTTCTCCTACTGTTTGTTTGAAACACAGCTTCCATTAGTAACACAGATGGCGGAAATCCAGCTCCAGTGTGTAGGTGTTCTATCAAATGCGGCATTTCCTCTCTATGAGGCAGACAAAATCTTTATCTGATATACAAAGCAGACCAGGCTTCCCTGAGGTGATGCACACTTGAAAAATTAACTCACAGCAGGGGCCAAGCTAAGAACTCCCATCCAGAGCTGTGACCAGGCCACTGAGCACAAATCAGTACCTCCAGGAGGTGCATTCAACTATTCGCATCTGCAGTGCCAATTTCACACATGTGGGGCAAAACTGTAATCCTAACAAGGTATTAGCAGCACAGGTGCTGTAGCCAAAGTCAGGAAGGAAAGCTGGCAACAAAAGCAGGCTTGTGCAAGTGTGCAAGTTAATCTTTTAAGTCTCTACTAAATAAATAAGTTATAAAGGGCAGATCTCACTCTAATTAAATTTGTGCACACCATTTAACAAAAGTGTTGCTTCAAATATGATGTGCCAGACAAGTTTGTTCCTATTTTTTAACACATGTAGAGACGTAAACAGACAACCGGGAGAAACATTAAAAATATCTGAAAAAGTGATTAATTCTAGATTTTTAAAAGTGAGGGCGGATGAACAGATACAAATTTACACCCAAAAAAAAAAAAATTAAGAGGTTAAAGACATGAACGTATTATTCAGGGCAGATTACGATAAGAGAGAAGAAATTAATGTATTTAGTACATTTTTGGGAAACAATAATAATAACAATAATAACAATAATAATAATAATAATAATAATAATAATAATAATAATAATAATAATAATGTTGTTTGGTTTTATTGCTTTTGCCGCCCTCTAGTGGATACACTTTAAAACTACATGACCTCCCATAATGCACTTTCTCCTTTTATTCCCATCATTCCCTGCAGCAAACCTTCTGCACCGGTCAAGATGGCGGACAGACAAGGTACCGTAATGTGCCTTCTCCCAAAAATATTGGCCTATTTTTGTTTTATATGTCATCATCTTGGCATATGATGAGGCTTTTGGGGACTGAGGGGTGTTTTCTATCAAACAAGCCGTGAATTTGTCACTTGAACGTCTTTTTCGGACTGAAGGCCTCACTAAACCCTTTGAGTCACGTCAAGGACTTTGCGTGTCATTGGCGGATTTACTGTAAAAACGAATCCGCAGGCCGCTTTTTTACTTTTAACTGCACCTTTCAGAGTGACCTCCAGCTTGGATGAAGCTCTAATAATCGTGCTGCTGATAAACGTGTCAATTATATAACGTTTTCTTGTAGCTAGCTTGCTCGGTAGCATGCAAACACGGTGCGCTTAGCACAAACTAGGATGGTCTCTTTGACTAACTTTAATTGTAAAAAACATAAAGACTAACTTAAAATTAACCTGGGTGTCTTGTTGTGTGCTTTATGGTGTTTTTGAAAAGCGGTCCAGCAATATTTCATTCATTATGTCATTACAATCGGCTGCACACACCTGGTAAATGTCAAAGTAGATCCTAGCGAGTCGGCTGCTGTGTTTTGAGTTTTATTGAATTACTGCGAAGACTGAAAACTTGTTAACAAGTTAATTATTTTGCAGAATTAAGAGCTTCGGCTTTTTAATTAGCCTCCGTAACTGTTAGCCTGATAATTATTTGAATGGGTAATAGTTAATTGGCTATTTAAAAAAAAATAGTCAGAAAATATATAGGAAAATTACAATTTTGTCCTCGGTACACGATGTTGCCATATTTTGTCTCGTTAGACAAGCTGTTTAAATGTGTTTTTAGATTACTAATGTTTGTAATTCAGTAGCATGTTTTAGTCATTGTTGACAGTGCGCATTTTCAGTGGTGACGTTTTTTTTGTTTTTTTTACGTGTTTTTAGTTTCCTTAGCTGAGAAGCGGCTGATGGACGTGAAACTCAACCAGCTGGGAGCCTGGCTTGGAGGTCGAGACTTTACTCCTAATGGCATCCTCTCAGCCATTCGCAGGGGTAAGTACAACTTGCTCCGACTCCTTCTGGTAGGCAGGGAAAACTTTTTTTTTTTTTTAACCTCTTGGAACTTGGTTTTTAACCACTGATTATTTAGCTCCTGAAATATTTTCAGCTTGCACGCTCTTCCTCACCTCTCTTGTGCACTGTCGGTTGCTTTGGATGTTTGACCCCCACACATATATAAACCCATCCACCTTAACTACTTCTGCTTATTGCATCTTTACTGTTTCACCTGTAACACATCTATGTTATGTAAGGAATATGTTATTTATGAGGGCTCAGCTCTGCTTTTGGCTAGGTGCTTCCTTAGTACAGGGGTCCTGAACCTCTCCAGTGGCTGTAGTGGCTTTATCAGAAAATTGAAATGAATATAAAAATAAACAATGGGGTGTGTGTGAACATTTCGGTTTTTGGCATTGATCTAAAGCACAGGTGTCAAACTCCAGGTGTCCTGCAGGTTTTAGATGTGTCCTTGATCCAACACAGCAGATTTAAAGGCTAAATTAACTCCTCAACATGTCCTGAAGTTCTCCAGAGGCCTGTCAATGAACTAATCATTTGATTCAGGTGTGTTGACCCAGTGTGTTATCTAAAACCTGCAGGACACAGCCCCTGGAGTTCAACACCCAATATTTACCAGATGTACAATTGTGTCCTTAAACACAGAATCTTAAAAAAAATATATTTTAAGATGTGCATCTTAGCTCATGTTGATCTTGATTTTTGCTGAACCTCAGTAAAATTGGTTAGCATGGCTGCGTAGTTTTAACTCCCAATTGGCATGGATTCCAGATCTAAAAACAAGAAAGTGTAGGGGGGAAATGGAATGATTTCTTCACTTTCACCACCAACTATTTTTCATCTAAAGCTGGACTTTAGTTAAAATTATGTTGAAAATTGACTGTTTTAAAGTTTTTAGATTATTTCACTTTGTTTGATATATTGTCTGATTGGGGCCCCTTAAAGTTGATTTGCACAGAAATATGGGTAGAAAAAAATTATACCTGTTCTGTTTCAAAGTGGATTTAAAAATACTAATTTTTTAACTCCACTTTTCTTCTGTTTTGTTAGTAATAAGTAAAATAAAGTGAAAGTCCACTGGAGAGTAAGAAATCTACTCATTTTGGCTACTTTACACTTAATAATTTTAGTGTCCTTTATTACATGAGGCTCATGTTTTGCGGCACTTTATTTTTTTGAGTCACAAATTGCTGAAAAATGTCTCTTGACATTAAAGGTTGCTGACCCCTGTGCTAGTAGCTTTCCTTACTTGGAGACTAATTTGAAAATGTGGCCTCAGTAGTAATTAAGGTCACAGAATGAGTGCTCCTCTTGCATGTATTGAATACTAAACAGGACACTTGACCGTGCCGTTTTCTCTTCTAGGCCACGACAGATACTACAACAAGTACATCAATGTGAAGAAGGGGGGCATCGGTGGTGTAGCTATGCTGCTCGTTGGCTACGTGGCCATCAGCTACTTGTGGGAATACGACCACATCAGTAAGAAATATACACTCGCTTACAGAGCCTGTTTTATTTCTTTGCACTCCTGTCACAGCTAACCTCACTAGTTAAAAAAAGCTAATATTTTAAACGACTTCTGCTTCTTTTCTTGTAGAACACGATCGCTGGAGGAAGTACCACTGAGCCCCTTCAGCAGACCTTCAGGGGCGCGTCAGCTCTTTCTATCCTCGGCTCTGTGTTCATATGTGCTTGTTGTGACCAATAAAAATAAGGATTTACTGTTATGTTGTGTATTGTGTTGGGTGTGGGGTGAGTGTATTGTGTAAATCTCAGAAGTGGCTATGAGAAGATCAGAAAAGTGTGAGGGGTAAAAAAAAAAAATCTGTAACAAGAACATTTATTTGTACAGACAGAATATGTTCAGACTGTCAACAAAGCGTCTCTTCCAGCTGCTGTGTACTGCTGTACCTGCCACACACAGCTGCTAAACCGAGGCTGAAATGTCCAGAATGAGACCTTTATAGCGAGTGTGGATTTGGCTGCTGAGTACAAGCTAAATTACATTCCTAAGATGTTTATCACATTTGTTCGATTTGTTTTCACGGTCAGACTTGGAACATAGCAATGGCAGCTGCAGTCACATGACCTGAGGAACAACAGCACCTGTATTGGTGTTTGCAGCAGTCTGGACCCCGGGAGTGACTCTTCAAAGTCACCTGTACTGTACAAACCCAGCAAATCAGGCCGGACGACCTTTTTTCTTGTCACTTTCATGTGTCCACAGGCCCCAGAAAAAGTAGCAATGTTTCCCTCCCACTGTCCGTGTCTGTCGGGCGGCAGTTAGTCTTTAAGATACACCAGCATGTAGAGCAGAGTCTTCCCCCTTCCTCTCTTCTGCTCACATCAGGGGTGGTGCGCTACAGCACTGAGGTGTTTGGGGTTTGAGGCTGAAGGTTACTGACCACTCAGGAAGGCAAGATGGCCTTTAGTACATTTGTTGGCATAGTGGCCCTTCTCGCCACACTGCAGACAAGAGGAAGACAGAGAAATGAAGCGATTAACGACATTGACTACATGTTCCAGCTGTTCCCAGTAGCAAGAAAAAAAACAAATCCTCTATTTTTAAAGGAGATTGGTTTAGGGATGTTTTCCCTTCTTTATTTTCAGTTATATGTGCTGTGAGATTGGTGGATCTAACAGCACATATGTTAGATATGTGCTGTTAGATCCACCAATGTGTACAAGTTTTTAAATAATGATATCGGTGAATGTCCAAGTAAACCCTATAACCCCAATCCAAGGCTGTTGGAACAGCTGCCCCACCCACATTCATACGTGTTTGAGCATACAATTTGCAAGCGAGCCAATCAGAAGAACGTGGGAAGCAAACTTGAAACAGATGATTCCAGATTGTGTTTGAACTGAGGAGCCAGACCCTTGTGCACATTTTTCATCCCAGATACTGTTCCTGACAATCCTAAAGGGATTTGTGTCACCTCCTTTTGCTTTTAGGCAAATGTGTAAAGCACCACACTATGGAAAGTCAAGAAATTCAGAAAATTGTTCCCCTTTAAGAAGCTGGATAAATTCACAAGAGCACCAGTGATCCATCTTATTCAAACTGCAACCATGCCAAGGAAACCAGTATTATAAGTAAAACCTTACAAGTGCATCTAAACTTGAGAAAATTATGGTTTTAATGATCTAAATGTATGGCTGGTGCATGCTTTGGCAATATAACCAACCACAGTTTGATTAATGATTGTAATTACGACCAAAGAGAGAGACTGGCATAGCTTTAATCACACAGATGTATGGCTGACTTACCTTGTAGCAGGTGACCTGATCCAGCGGACGAGGCCCTCTGTTGGCATTTAGATTGTTCTGCTGAGACACAGTAGTCATGTTGTTCTGCTGCCGCTGGGCTGGGGTGGAGTTGGTGAGCTGGATTAAGGAGAGCGACGAGCGGCCAATGGTAGGCACGGGCTGCGGCAGGAGGCAAGCAGAGAGACTCTGTTTTCACTGTGCACCTCAGCAACAGGAACGAATAGTTAAACAGGAGCACCGAGAGCCATGCTGATTCATCCTCTGAGATGGATCCACGCCAGCATCAGGATGCATCATTTGAGTGTTTGTGTGTATTCTTACCTTTGCCTGGTTCTGGTTTTGCTGTGGGAGAGGAGGCTGTTCAGAAGCGCCCATAGGCAGCTCAAATCGGGGGCTGTGGAGGAACATCAATGTATAATTTACGTCACTGCAGGGTGAAGTCTCAAACAGCTTTTAGTCCAGCTATCCATCATTATGAAATCAAACAAAGACCATTTATACTGGAGTGTAATGTAATGAAATTCCTGCACAACTGCTTGGCAGATTTAACCAACTTAATGTGGAGCACAGGTCCTATCAGGAATCATACCTGTTGTGTAGGAAGTAAATGTAAAACGACTACTTACTGCATAAATTTACAGGACTTTCCTTCTGGACAGAAGCCCACCAAGTAGTTCACACAGATCACCCTTCTGGTGTGTCGGTGTCGGCAGTCAGGACCTGAGGTAAGAAGACGGAGACAGAGTTGAGGATAATAAGACCGACGTATGATGTTTTTCTCCATTTAAACCACAGAAAGGACAGGCCACGTCTATAATCAGTGGGTTTGTGGTATTAGTACTAGAATTTGACCTTACCGTGTTTGCAGAAGCCTCGGTCATACCAGGGACAGTCTTTGATCTTGGACTCTGGATCTATGTGTAGGAAAGGACACTCCTTGTTGCTGCATTCACCTGTGAGGGTCACAGAACAAAACATTAATCAGTACAGCATTCATTTGACAAGATCTGTGGAAAGTTTAACCAAATAAATGCACTCATGATGTCAACTCACCAAACTTGGAGTAGAAGTAGCATTCAGGCATCTTGGTCATGTCGTATTCGTGGAGAAACTCGCACTGGTCTCCCTTCTTACACAGACCTCTGAGCCAGTGCTTACACACCACTGTCTTCTCTCCACTGATGTGACGAAACGGACACATCCCACCTGTGAGAGACAGTGCACTCTGTGACCTTCTCCTCATTAAGATACACATGGCTCTCAGTGTCATGCCGATCACTTAAAACACAATTTAGTACTTTTCATTTTGACTTTTTGACATGAGCAAAGGCTGGCCTAATGGCAGGGATTGAAATGGTTACAAAACCGCTTAATAAAGATGGGGGGAATGGTAATTTCGCTTGGAGCTATTAACAGGAGTAATATAATTCACAACATTATGACAATGACCTATTCCTGGAAATCAGTGAGGTGCAGTACTACTGTAGCCGTAAACAGTATATCTAAGGCTGTATTTACACATGAGAGGTCGAGCTTGCTTAAAAAAAGGTCAAACAGCACCGATATGTGCGTTTGAGGGGTGTGAAGTGTCTAAACTTTAACTTTACGGAAGTTAAAGAGTTCATTGTTGGGGCCGTTCACGCTGCAGTGACATCACCAGAGTTGAGATTTTACCTTTCTGACACGCAGCTCTCATGAAGAACTCACACACAGCAGACCCGGACTCTGCAGAGACACACACGATCACAGGGTCAACAAACATAAGTAGTCAGTGGCGATCAACTCTCCCCGTCACTTTTACTGTTAATTCCGCTTAAGGTTAACCTGCAGCGGGCTGAGTACCAGCTAGCATCCCAGCACTTACTGTCCATGCCGGGGAAAGGAAGCGGCTGGGCTCCCAGCTGCTGCTCCACGGCAATCTCCAGGTCAAACTTGATGTGGTCCACGTTGGCCAGTAAGTCCTGCATGTCCGCTGCAGTCTGTTCACTCCTCCGATCAGATAAATGTCCGTTTCGGTTAAGCTAGCTCGAAGTCTAGCTACTAGCTACCAGGTTCCCTCTCAGCCTGCTAAGGCGGCTAGCCAGACTAACTGATAAGTTAGCACCCAACTCCTAACTCCGATACCGAAAATACAACAGACGCCGTAGTTTGTAGCTCTAATGTCGGTTTTAAAGACAAGCCATGGACACGGACCGTCCCGTAAATGTTTGTTTGTCCCCGAACTGCTCCTTGTTCTGTGTGGATGATGGGAGGCGCGCAGGCTGACCTCCGACCTGACAAAATCAGACAAGACTAAACGATCGCAGAGCGCTTCGTTAAATCCACAACTCGACAGAAAGTTTAAGTTTTTCTACATGATGAAGAAATGCTGCTTTAGTAAAATCTATCAGCATTTCTCTTTGGGCTTAAACTGTAACAAATGAGAAAAATTACAGAAAAAAACTGTGGAGCCAAAACAGAAATTTCTATAGTAGATCATTTGTAATCTGATTGTAAGAGAATTAAACCAGAAATTACTGTAATGTAGCATGAATAGCTGGGGGGGAGCTCTTTATCAGTAGGAAAAGATGTAAAAATTTATTACATTTGGATTTTGGTGCCCCTTTATGTCGGACACCATTGGTACAAAACATATTTTATATCAGTTTGTGTGGTTCAGAGGCCAGACAAGGTCTCATTCAGCTTCACTGTTTTGTTTTTTTTTCTCTTTATAAAATCCATCGCTGTTCCTTTCGTGGATTTATTCTGATTATTATAGAGCTTCTCAGTGTGAAAGCTGAGGGTACTGGGATGTGTTATTTTGATCTTCATGTTGAGCAAAACCTGCTTTTGGCTCATTTGAACTCAAACACTAAATCAACGCTTCTCAAACTGAGCTTCTTGTCCATTGATGGAGAGCTAAACATTAAATGTTAGATTGTAATCTAAATAATCAAATGTATAGATTAAGAAAAATTTAAAAAAAAACAAAAACAAAAAAACAAAAAAAAAAACAAAGCAGTGATTGTACCAACATTTGTAATTTTCAGTAGAAACATATCAGATCCTCGTTTCTAATAAAATTGGGACATAAATAAAGTTTGTTGTTTAATTTAAAATTGGTACAAAAACAACACATGAAAGGTAGAAAATTAGATATCCTTTTTTTAAAAAAAAGATTGAAACAGCATGGCATGATGCTGGCATCTGATGTTTTCTAATGTCCTGTATCACCTGTTCTTTGAGGATTACTGACCATTTTTCCAGAAAGAGACTATGTGATAGCATATACAGATTCATACAGCGGTATCCAGTTTGAGTGAAAATCCAAGTCCAGGATCTCTCTTCACTGAGAATTGTACTAGGAAGAAAAAGTGTCTACTGGAGAAAACTTATTTTCAGCCTTTGAAACCAACATCCAGCTTTCACAGGATCTGGATATTCAACTCTCCATGGACTCGTTCTCATCAGGGTGATTTGAATTTTATGACCCCTTAACTTTTATTCTACCAGAATTTTTATTTGTCCAGTTCTCTTGAAATGACATTCCAGCCAGCGTCAGCTGTTTTTCTATTGCTGCTAAATCAAGATTATTAAACCACTGTAAGCTTCTAATATCTACTTAACGTAATCAGAGTCCAGAGCACTAATGTACTTAGACTGGAAAAAAAAAAAAAAAAAAAAACCCAAAACAAAACAAAACATAACAGCTGATGCTTCTTTCATTCTTAGTTTATTCAAAATGTAATTGAATAAGTTGTACTTACAATACTGTATATGTATATCATATACTGAAAATGTGGTAGTTTGCTACAAAACCTCTGAAGTGTAACCTTAATACAGATGAAAGTGAGATTTCTGATGAGCTCAAAGCTTAAATATGATTGTAACATCCGACCCTGAAGCTAAATGGAAAACATGTAAAAATGGGAAAGGCTCAGTAACAACACAGAATTAGATGGTCATTAAATCTGTTTGAACAGAAATCGTGTCTATCCATGAGAACTGTGAGTCAACAGTCAAAATAAAGGAAAAAAACCAAAAACCCAGCATCATGTGCCTTCATATTAATCTTCTTGAATCATCCGTTCAGCTGCATTTAGAGTCTGAACTGCGCTCTACAGCTCAGGTAGACCCGGCATTGGGAACTGTCCGGCGAAAGCCTCCACCTCAGCCCTGATCTCTGCTACCCGCTGCTGGAACTTCTCTCCCTGGGATAATGCCTGAACAAACTCTTTCAGATTGGCTTTGGGATCCAGACTTTTCTGCACCTCCACAGTCAGTTCAATGCCTGCGGAAGAATGGAAAGCATGGGTTATTTACATTTTGTTTGTGAGAAATCTTTTTATACCAGTTCCTCCTTTAAAGAAAAATAATTACCTCTGTGAATGAACTCAGCCACCTTCCTGAAGTCATTCTCCACCAAGCCTCTGGAGGTAAGAGCAGGCGAGCCGAACCTCAGGCCGCTAGGCCGCAAAGCACTTTTATCTCCTACAAAGATGTATGAGGAAAACTAAGAACGGGACTTTACAGAGGCATCAAGCAAGCAAAAAAGATCTATCTACTTTAAAAAAAAAAATTCTTATTATATGTTTATTCCTCTGCTTCTCTTGCTGCACTGAGCATGTTTATGACAAAAGAATTTCCCTCAGGATAAATAAAGTTCTTCTTATCTTAAATATGAAATGCGCCTTACTTGCCACACTCACCTGGACAGGTGTTTTTATTACAAGCAATGGCACATGCTTCCAGGACCTTCTCTGCTCGTCCTCCATCGGTTCCCTTGCTGCGCAGGTCCAGCAGGATCAGATGGTTGTCAGAGCCGCCTGCACATTAAGAGATTACAAAAAGGAACATTAGATGAGCATGAGGCTACAAATCATCCATCCTCCTTAACGCCACTGAGAATGTGGAGAGCTACACTCTGGGCAGGCTACTCCATCACAGAGAGATGGTCAACCATTCAGGCTCACTCAGGCTTAGGATCATCAGTTAAGTCAACGACCATATGAGGCTGATGCTGTAATTCAATTTTAATGAATCGATATATTCCCCTTTGCACCTACACGCGGCTGCACTCTCGTCTTCCAATCAAAGCAGTGCAGCAGATCTTTCATTAGGCATCTCAAAAGCTATCGTTTTCTTCTTGACTTCTGAAAAAGACTCAAAATCAGTTCTTTTGAGAGCAGATCCGATTTTAGGGAAAAGAAAGTCACATGGTGCAAGATCAGGAAAATACAGAGTGTGCAGTGGGCCAAAGAACCCTTCAGAGAGAGCAGTGTGGGTCCTGATGAAAGAGGGAACCACTTTCCAACAGCTGTAGCCTCTTTTTCTTCACCCTTAGATGAAAATGTTCGAGAACGTCTTTATAATAGAGTTTTGGTTCAATCCCTTTTGTTAATTCCTCTAGAACCCCGTCCTCTAATCCATAATTATGCTCTTAATGTCAAAGAAAACCATTAACACAGCCTTGAACTTGAACTCTTTCATCCTTGGCAACCCAGGTGAAGTCCAGCCTTCTCCAGATATAAGTCTCATGAACATATTTTTCCAAAAAATAAATACATTGGATTTGCTTCAATTTGTTTCACGAGTTTATCCCAACCGTGGGATAACCTTTGCATAAATGTGCTTCTTCATGTTGTGCAAAGTTCTCCCTAACAGTCTCTTTGTTGGTGGACACATTGCTGGAATCATTCTGATGCCTTCATTTGATTTGTTTTCGAACGCTCGTTCTTGGGCATCCACACAGTTCTCAGTCCTCGACATCCTCCGAAACATTCACGGGATCTTCACAGTGAAGATCACACATGAACATGGTGGCCTTTTGAAATTTATAAACAGGGATGGTTGGTCAAGTTATTGCGGGATTGGGAATTTCAAGCCTCTTTTACTCCGAAGAATGAAAAAATAAAAAGTAAATGGGCTTAGTTATACTTTTTGCATCCATGTTGATTGCTCTTCTCCCACTCAGTGTAATTTCAGCTGGTTGTCATGGCAATTTTCACTTCCACTTGTCTATTATGGTGCTCTGCAGTACTTACCGGTGACAATCTTGTAGCCATGGTCAACAAGAGCGCTGGATAGAGCCTTGCAGTTAGCGAGAACCTGCAATTGATAGGCCTTAAACTCTGGTGTCATGGCTTGCTTCAGAGCTACAGCAACACCTGCCATTTGTTGAAAAAGAAACAAATAAAACATGACCCCAGTGAGAGACGTGAAAGAGTAAAAAGTGAAAGTGGAAGAAAATGATGAGTTAATACCTGCGATGGCGTGGTTGTGCGGTCCTCCCTGCAGTCCGGGAAACACGGCCTGGTTAATCAATGACTCCAAGTTGTACAGAGTCTCTTTTCCTTTGGCATCCACACTCCGCACGCCTGAAGAGATGGAGTGAAGAAGAGGAGAAGGTCGAATAAAAATAGTAAATTCACACATTATCAGTGTGTGGAAGAGCAGATTTATAACAGGACAAAGGGAGAAAAAGTTCAGTGCTGTCTTTGCCGTTTTTGGCTTCAGGTCCCTTTTATACCTTTTCTGTAGAAAATAAGCCCAGCACGGCAGCCACGCAGTGTCTTGTGCGTCGTCGTGGTAACAATGTCACAATGCTCAAAGGGTGAGGGCACCACTCCGGCAGCCACTAATCCACTTATGTGAGCCATGTCTCCCATCAGATAGGCACCATTCTCATTAGCAATCTGCTTCAAGCGGGCATAGTCAAGGTTGCGAGAATAGCAGCTCGTTCCTGAGAAAGAAAAAAAAAGACAAAGTGTGGAGATTTTCTTTTCTTCTCCCCCAAATACCCTCAGATTTAAAGCTCCCAGTCACTGCTCACTGAGTAAAAAAATAAAAAATAAAAAACACAGGAGGGATGCACTACCTGCGATGATGAGTTTAGGGTGGAAGAGTCGTGCATTTTCCTGCAGCCTGTCGTAGTCGATGTACCCAGTCTCTGGATGGACCTGGATGAACAGAGAAGCAGCAGATCACATCATAACCAAAACATAACACCTGCTATACACAAGATGAGGACAACACCACGTAGTTGGACTTTGGATAAAACCTGAACCAAAGTGAAATCAGTTGTTTTGATTTTGCCCACATTTACAAACATGGACAGCCACAGCAGATACTGGTCACTTTTAAGGAATCTGACGATATACAACCCATGGGAGATTCAGTCAAACTTCACAGATGTGTAGTTCATTGAGTCTGAAGTACTCACTGGTGTTCCAGATGGTTTGCTCCCACCACAAAGTGGTTTCTAGTGCTCACTTTTGTTTCCAAAAATCTTATCTTTGACCTTATACACCACCTTAAACACCAATATCTAATCAGCAAATCATATGACTTCAATTGAATGAATTTAAGTATGTAGACATGATGAGCGTGACATGCTGAAGTTCAGACTGAGCATTAGAATGGGGGCAAAAAGATGTTTTAAGTGACTTTTAATGTGGTATGATTGTTGGTCTGAGTGTTTCAGGAACTGCTGAGTGAGCGGCAGTTCTCTGATGAAAAAGCCCTGTCACTGTCAGAGAAGAATGGCCAAACTGCTTTGAGCTGATAGGAAGGGAACAGTAACTCAAATAACTGCCTTGATTCTGTGATTTGTCCCAGCTGTCGTGACGAAATACCAGAGCGCATCGCATCTTTGAGAAATTTGTTCCAAACTCCCACAGAACCTTTTGGTTCCCGACCATACGTGCACATACATACCTTGTACGGCATGGATTCAAAGAAGATTGAGGTTGCCGAGATTTTTTTCTTCTCAGTCATGAAGCCGTGCGTCAGGTGACCTCCATCTGGAAGATCCAGCCCCATGATCCTGCCGTGGGGCTCCACAACAGCAGTGTAGACGGCGAAGTTTGCAGGTGACCCTTACCGAGAAGCACGAACAGTATGACAGTGAGTGACAGGAGCACGGCAGATGTTGCATGCCACCGGGTGTAGTCAAGACTCAGATTTAAATGCATCCATATTTGATACCCGAGTATGGCTGAACGTTGACACCCCATTTCTCCGAGTCCAGACTGTAGGCCTCCAGTGCTCTCTTCTGACAAAGTCTCTCTAGCTCATCGATATGCTCCGTACCACCGTAGTACCTGTACACATAAATCATGCTCACCATTACAAATAATGTTCATAATGTTAATGCCACACTAATGAGATCGAGCCAGTTGGGATTTTAACTAGATTAAGCGTTGCACCTCTGGCCAGGATAGCCCTCGGAGTATTTGTTGTTCATACAGGAACCCAGAGCTTCAAGAACAGCTCTGCTGGCAAAGTTCTCAGATGCTATCAGCTCCAAACCGTACGTCTGCCTGTGCTTCTCTTTTTTAATAATGGAGAACACCTGAATACACACACACACACACACACACACAGCATGAAAATGCACAGATTTCTGTTAGGTGGGAACTCTCAAAGGGCCTTTATTAGGTACACGTTTAATATGTAATTTGTTGTATTACCTCCACTAAACACAAACCTCTGAGTCGTTAACTGCCAGCGGCTCCAGCAGCATCTTGTTGTGCGATTCCCATTCTTCTTTGCTCACATGATGGCCGTTAGATAAAGACATGATTGCTGTTTTTTTTCTTGGTCTCACAAAGTGGAAATCTAAAAGATGAGACTTTTACACAGACATAAAAACAAAAACAATATCAATCTGAAAGGAATTAACACCTGTGTGTGATGATACAGCATGCAGACAGTGCTGCTGACAAACTGGCCCTACAGATGCTCCATTATTACAGCACAAAGCCTCAGACAAAGAGTGAATATGCAGCAGCACCACCCATGCTACAGTATGAGGTAATATGGCCTCATCAGCTAAACTTTGAACCGTCGCACAGCCCAAACAGTCACTGAACTACACAATAAGCCGTATCACTGGTTATTTTGTAACCCAGATAAGCTCACTACTCCATGAAATGCGCAGCTGCCGGATCTTTATCAGACTGTCTCTCCTGTGTGTCTCCTCATGACAGTCATGTATCTGTGCAGTGTAACCCAGCAGCTAACCGAGCCCAGCAGCGCATGCTTCTCATTACTCTTATCATCTGCTGACTGACCCAGAAAGACAGCAACAGCTGTGCAGTGCACACGCTGGCTAAACCTGAACTGAGAGGACCCCTGAACACATCACCAACTTTAAAAAACACAAAACGTGAAAACTTCACCTGCAGAGCTAATCTGCTTTAACGAAGGTTAAAGTGCAAAACACATTTATGTCTCCACATATTTTCTCGCTGCTCGCATTAACATTACCGTCCTCTGTGTGTGAAACATTAACCAGCTCACTCACCGTCTGCAGAGACTCCCGCGCTGTCAGCCGTACACTGAGCTGAAGTTCGAGCCCCGGAGCGCCAACAGTAGAACTGCTTCACAGCGGAGGGTAAAGTCCGCCAAACTTTCCACCAATCAGCGCATCGCTTCTTCTTCGTTTGATTTTTATCCTGCGTACTATATTCTTTACTGCCACCCTGTGCTACGGGCACAGACATGAAGACGACTGTGAGGAAAAATGGAGAACAGCTCACCGGGCACATTATTAGGCACACTTATTAGCATGCTCATTAACTAAAATGTCAAATCAGCCAATCACATGACAGCTTATCTGCATCTCTAGATATGTAGATCGAGTTCAAAGTAAGCATCAGCATGGAGAAGAAAGGTGATTTAAATGTCTTTTCTGAGGATTTGCTGGGATTTTCCCACACAAACATATGTAGAGTTTACAGAGAATGATCAGAAAAGGGGAAAATATCCAGTGAGCAGCGGTTCAGCAGCCACTTCATTAGTTACACCTTGCTGGTGCCCCGCCCACCCCCTTCAACTATTTTAATCCAACAAGGTGCTGGAGTTCATTTGAGTACGGTGAACTCACCATCATGTTCAAGAAAGTAGTTTGAGCTTATCTGAGCTTTGTGTTGTTGGAAGCAGTCATCAGAAGATGAGCCCACTGTGGCCATAAAGGGATGGACACTGTCAACAGTATAGGGAGTCTGTAGGGTTTAAATGATGCTCACTTAGTACTAAGAGACCTAAATAAAGCATGCTAAATAAAGAAACTGATACAAGGGCAGATTGTATTCAGGCTTCCATGGTGCTTACATCAAAGTCTGACCCTACTATCTGAGCAGAAATGGAGACTCATCAGACTGCAACATTTTTCCAGTCTTCTGCTGCCTAAAACCTCTGTGAATTCTACCCTCAGTTTGCTGTTCTTTTACAGAAGTGGCTTCTGGTCCTTTTCCACCACACCAGCCATCCCAAAGTGTTAGTGTTTCTTTAGTTTGGTAAGCAGTATTTCACTCAAATATATTCAAGTAAACACTTGGCACATAATCTTACTCTCAGACATCTTTATTTCAGCAAACAATTTGGTCTTATCTTCTAATAAGCTTTCAATATTTGTGGTTTTTCCACTGATCACTAAACAATTGGGTGGTGAGTAAAGAAGGCAATACAAGATTCCTACGGTGGACTGAAAGCAGGAGACATTGCATTGGAAAACTTTGCAAAGAATTTTATTTCTTGGAAATGTAGTCATTAATAATAGGAGGGGTAATTTTACTTTTTAAAGTCTCTGACTTGTTAGCTTATTTTCATTTTATCAGGTTTATTCATGGACATTGTTTGTGTAGATGTTTCCTCTCTTTTGTGCATGGCAGGCTAGCCTACATGTTTAGATATCTTTGTGGGTTAATTGTTAATTAACCATAGTGGGGGGTTTTTTTTTTACTTACCTCACATTGGCCCTGTTTAGTAGCTGCTTTTCTGGATTTTTAATGTACAATTTTATATTCAGTTAAAACAAACAATACTTTTGTCCTTGTGCCTTACTCCTCAGTCCCTCACATAGACCAGTGTCTGTAAACCCTTAAGATGGTTATGTGGAAGAATCCCAGCAGATCAGCAGTTTCTGAAATATTCAGGCCAGCATGTTTGACACCAACAACATTGAGCCACTTTGAGTCACTTAAGTCACCTTTCTTCCCCATTCTGATGTCATTCAAAGCAAATCATTGCATTCCCAAAGGCACTGATTTGCTACCAAATGATTTGCTGATTAGATATTTGCAGTTAATGAGCACCTAAAAAGATGTACCTAATGAAGTGGCCAGTGAAAGTATATCTATGCATACCATGATAAAGAACAGCTGTAAAATGCTACTTCCCATATCTAACTTTGGACAGTTGGTGCCACCACAAACACCATCTATTTAACACACGTCTAACAGAAATCACATTAATTTCATATTAAATCGTCCACAGTTAAGATCAAAGGATAGATAAATGTGATTAATAGCTTCAGCCATTTCAGTTCATTATAAATGTATAATTTATTTCTTTGGGAGTCCTATTTTCATTGATGCATCTTCTTATGTGTATTTAACTGCAGTTCTGTATTTTTCTACAGTGTTGCATCTGTGGTTTGACTGAAGCTTGTAAAATGCCATTTGACTTTTTTGCGTCTTTATCAGTCTCTCACATCATTGTGGTGGAATTTGTGTGGGCCCACTTCTTAACTCGTGAATAATCTTTCTTACTGCAGCATGAAAGACTTCAAATTGTTTAGAAATGACCTTATAATGCCCCCAGATTAATGTACAACAACAATTCCTCCTCTGAGATCAGTGCTGAGGTCTTTCCTCTTTGCCATTGTGTTAACATACACAGAGCCCAGCAAACTGACAAAAAACCTCTGTTTTTATGGAGGTGCTCACACCTACTGATGATCAGTTTATCAAGTTCATTTGATTAGCAGAACTTGCTGCTACTTACCCTCTTAATTCTGAAAGAAACAGTAAGGGTGGACTTAGTTATTCATGTGAGTCTAATTTAGATTGATAGTCTCAGATAAAGAAACCATTTATCCTATTTGCGTGAAAGTTAATTTATTGCAATAAACATAATTTGATAGCGACAAAGGGTTAGATTAAAACTTTAATTTCTAATACATGCACTGAACCCCTCGTGCCATGAGCTTTTTTTATGTCGTAGTACGAGTGTGGCATCTGGGACACCGGTCAAATCTTTATTTAAATGCTCCTAATTCTCCACGGGTTGCAGGTAATGCTTCCATGCATTATACCAATGACTACCATGCTTCCAAAGCCATATTTTACTCATTTTAATTTATCAGTTACATTAACTGATAACTGTTTGGTTTTTTGGTTTTTTAAATCCTCCTAAAGAATGCTGTCTAAACCTGCAGTGAATCAGCAGACTCCACAAAGTAAATATCTGCAATAGTGACTCATCTGACTTCCATATCAGCAGGCCCAGATGTGGACTCTTGCACCTGAAGTTACAAAAGCCTGCGCTAAACCAGGACATACCGGTAAAGAAGCAAATAAATGAACAGACACATTTCACTGGTTCATCTTATTAATCTGAAATATTTTCATGAGTCAGTTATATACAATGTAAGCCCCCCCCCAACCAAAAAAAACCAAACAAAAAAAGAGTGGCAAAGCTCAGTTAGGAAAGTTGGAATTGTACAATGATAAGTTTACCACGTTTAATATCGAGGGGTTCATCCCAATGTACGTGAATTTGATTTCAATTGTAGCTTTACTTCCTGGAAGGAACGAGGCCGTTATTCCCACGCCAAAATATACACAACCCCTCTTCACCGGTGTCTCCTCCGACGGTCACACGTTACAGTAAATATCAAATACTCTTCTTAGATCTTCCTTTAAAAATAGTCAAAGATATATTGCCTCAGTCCATGCGCAAGTGAAAACGCTTCGGATACTGTGCATCATTTGAGAGATAGGGAGTTTATTCCTCTAGCTGCTGCCGCTGCTGCCGCCGCCGCTTCTTTTGCTGCAAAGAGAGAATTCAAGATGAAAACAATCAGTTGTTGCAGTGGACCTAGGAACAATTAGCTACTAATCCTAGACTACTATGAATGCTGGGATTGTGTCAATACATTTCTGGAATCAGACTAGACACCATTACATGCTTAATAGACCATCTCAGAGCAGGAAATCAGTCACATGAATGACACGTTTTTTCAGAGGACCAAGCAGGATTAAGCACTTTGTCAGCTTTCTTAACTCAATTCTGAACTTCAGTGTGCATGACCCAAGTCACAGCCTGACCTGCCAATCAGAAATGTATCTACACATGGCAACAACTGGATATTACTGTCAAAGGTCTGTTTGATAGTAATAAGTGAGTATATTGTTAGCACAAGGATGAGACAAAATGTAATAAGCTTCAACTGTGTTTTGTGTTCTGCCAGTGTAAACAAGTGCTGTTTTTTTCTACTCAGAGTGAACAGGAGACTGCTTTCACACATGCACACACTGCATAGGACAAGATAGATTTATCAACACTAACAAGTTTATTAAAGTACACCTAATATGCTCTTTCTGACTTTTGTATCAACTGTGGACACTCATGTTATCAAGGTCGACGGTTAAAAAAAAAAAAAAAAAAAAAAAAAAAAAAGTTAGATCATTCCATTTAGTCTCTGAGAGTGAAAGGTTCAGGCTTCAAACTGCTCCAAACACTCAGTGTCACAGGGTTTTTTTTTCCTACTCTTGGTTCTGTATGACGTGAATTAGAGCAGAGATCCTGAACATGGTCATTTCAGGAATATGGCTCTGGCATGAGCACAGAAGCCTCGCCCACCTGTTGTTTCAAGCCTGCTGACTGGGAGGGACAGCCAATCAAGAGAAAGGTTTGTCTTAAAGGAGGACACACTAAAACAGCCTATTGCAGACAAAGGACGTACCGAAATGCTCAACCAAAGACTAGTATGAGAAATATGGATTATTTTTGAAATGGGAATCATGCAATGCTATTCTAAAGGAGTGGAACTGAAAATAAGCTTAACAGATCAATGCCAGGAGATACAAGTATGGCAAACATCAATTACAATACTGCTATAACTGTGGTGATCTGGCTTTGTAACACCAATAATAAAACTTTGACCATTGCTGCAACTGCTCAGAAAAAGTGCAGAGTAATCGAGCTTGCCCTCCACTTGGTATGAGACACAAGAAAAACAAATATGAGCTAATGGGAGAGAAGTGGGACATATACCACATGCAAAATAAGGCAGGGGCACTAATTCAGGTTTTGTACAATGTAACTGGACAGTGATTTGTCCCTCAACTAAGTCTTATCACCACTTTAAACTGTAAGGCATATATTGTTATGTTGTGTGACTGCCATTGAGTACTGAATTAGAAAACCAAGATTTTAGGTAAATTATTTTAATTTATGTAGTAAACATAAAAAAACATTTTATTTTGAGAGCCTCTCCTTGCTGAAAGTCAGTGAGGAAAATAATTTATTTATTACTAACTGAAAACTGGAGATAAGATGAGTAAAAACATCATAAAACAAGTTCTGAGGTAACAGTAAGTCGACTGGTACTCCTATAGCACCTTTCCATTTTTAAAGGGCCGTCTCCAATCACATACAATAAATTAGTGCTTTTATCTAACCCTAAGCACTTTTTAATATGTAATATTGTAAACTAAACCTGTTACAATAATAAATATATAATACATACTGTATACTATTAAAAATAGTATGTATTTTCTTTCACTCCTCCAGCTGCCCTTAAGATATCATCGAAAAGAATGCTGAACACTAAAAAAAGTAATAGGGTGTAAGGTGCGCCAATAACAGTGCAGTTTTTCAAAAATAAATGTAAAGAATTCACTTTCATTGCCAATTTTCCTCACAGAAAACTCAACATTTACCACCTGCTGTTTAATTCAGTCTGTGCTGTTAAATAATCACTTATGAAATGCCTGGAAGTCGGATACTGTACCTCAATTCAAAATGTGGCTGACAGAACTGACTGCTCTACTGCATATGGAGAGAATTAGGTACACATTAGCAGACAATCTTAGTAATTTCTTTGATGTGTGGCGGCCATTTTTAGATCGTGTATTAAAACAAAGTCCTGTTTGATCAATCGCAAATAATTCAGCCTACTACCTTAGCGTTTTATTTCTGTTTATTGCCAGTGTTGAAGTAGTATTTTTGTTGTTGCAGTGTAATCTTTTGCCTTATTTGTGTGTTTTTGCCCTTGCTGTTGTGTTGTCTGTTGTTTTGTTGTTTTTTTTGGGGGGGGGGTTGTGTCTTTTTTTTTTTCCCTTATATCAAAAAATCTCAATAAACATACTTAAAAAAAAGAAAAAAAAAAGAAATGCCTGCACAGCTAAGGTGCTTACCTTTTTTCTCCTCTTCTTTCTTTCTTGCCGCATCCTCTCTCTGTTTTCTAATGATGGCGAGGCGAGCGAGGTCAGCTTTGGCCTGGTCTGTCTTGCCGGCCAAGTGCATCTTCATGTAACGCTCCTTGGCCTTCTGCTTCTCGATCTCTTCTCTGCACATAAGAGCATGTTTCAAGGTTAGAGGAATGACAGCAGCTAAGTTTTGTTGTAATGTTCTACACACAAAAAGCCTTTTTGACACATAGTCACCTCAGATTAGATTTGTGTGTACCAAACAGCTTTTTCTCAAACTGTTAACAATCTGACACTTCAGATTCATAATCCACAATAGTCCAAATGTCATAAGCTCGTTGAAAAGGCCTCATTTAATACTATACTTTCAAGTAAAGTCCCCTATTGGCACTAATACAAGGTGACAGGCTGATGACACACACCTCTCTCTCCTTGACAATTGCCGGGGCTCTTCCAGCTCAATCTGCGTCACCTTCTTGGACTTCTGAGCCACTCTGTTGGGGTTCTCAATTTCTATCAATCCCTCGACACCGGCTCTCCTCCTCTGCAGACAAACACCAACATCTCATACAGTGCAAGGCAAACACTATCAACATATTGAGATCATAGGAAGTGCTTTAAGTGTGCACATTAAATAAGACATTATCCTTTATGTATATGATGGAAAAGCTGTGGCAGTACCTGGGAATCTTCATCATCGCTGTCCTCTGATCCAGAACCTGGTAGCTTCTCCTCTCCTGTGTCATTCTGAGCTGCACCTTCCTGCTCCTGCTCTTCTTGCTCTTGCTACAATACATAAATAACTGTTATTTCTACATAATATATAATAAAGACATTTAACTAAACATCTAAATGCTGTCCCCCATTTTTTTGGGTAGCTCATTAAATAAAAAGGTTCTGTAGCAGATGGTGAAAACTGGAACTTTTCGGTCATTTAATTGTTTAGCTGCTACTTAATCACTTTGGTTCGGTATGAGTTGTTATGGGGGGGACTGGCTTTTCTTTTTCAATAAGAAAAGATGTAAAACCTATGAAAAAAAGTGGGCCGGAGTGGATTCTTTGCTGGACCGATTCTAGCCCTCTTGCTCTTATGTTTGACATCTCTGACGTAACAAGGATAACTTTCAATCAGGAGTGTCTAACAAAAATGTACCCGGCTATGTTTTATTCTTTTCAGCTGCTTTCGCGTTGCATTATGGGAAGTGTAGTCTCCAGCTGTTCTACTTGTGTGGGACTCGACTGAATTGACTGAGTGTACACTCCACCAACCTTTCTCCTCTCCTTTTCTGCTTTCATCTGGGCATCTATCTCTTCGGGGCTGGTGTACGTCCGCATCCGACCTTTGTGGCCACCTTTCTTACCTGGAACGACGACGAAAAATTACACCACACAGATGTAATCGCATTTTGTACAGAGCACGAAAGAAGGAGCGGACAGACAGGCATGAGATGAATCGGAGCAGTTTATAGACATGCTGGCACATGCATTGCTTAATGCTGAAACATCATTCAGAGCGTAGTTATGCGAGTTAGAATGCCGCCCCTGCGGTACATGTCGACCGGGTGGCTAACAGCGGACAAACAAACATACAAAAATGATTTCAGCCAATTCAAACAACTTTTAGAGTCACTCTTACCTCCTTTTGGCATTTTGACAAACGAAGTCTTTACTATAAAGTCCCTAACCAGTGAACACTGACAGAAAACATAAATGTGACGGCAGCGACACAAACTGACAGCTGGCTAAACTCACGGTTGCGATAAACAGCAGTATATTTTGAGCTGTCCAAGGCTATGCCTGTTCATAAATAGTGAACACATGGGGTTTTTTGGTAAACCCGTAAGCCGCTATGAACCACACATACAATATTCCAAGAAATGTGTTAGTTCTTTGTCCAAATAACATTGGCTATAGTAGGGAAGAAATGTAAATAATGCCCTTAAGTCTAAGGCAATTTGTAAGGCTGCTAAAGTGATGCAATAGACCAGGCCCGACAGTAAAACATACTTAACCGTCCGAAATAAGTATTTTAGGGGAACTTGCATAGTTTATTAGGCTGAGACCAGTTTTAAGAAGTTACTTAACGCCTTTATAAAGAGGTTATCTTAAGTTTCGCGCAATGACGTCGTTCGAGAGACGGAAGGCCTTTTAATCAACCTCCGCATGTGACGTCATATATACGCGCCTGAGAGGGGCTCTTAAGACAAACAGGAAAATACCGAGAGCGTTTTGTTGCATTTTTAGCTAAACAGAGACAAAATGCCAAAAGTAAAGAGGAGTCGAAAGCCTCCCCCAGACGGCTGGGAGCTCATTGAGCCCACTTTGGACGAGCTGGATCAGAAAATGAGAGAAGGTAGGCCAGGGAAGTTCCTCGGGGTGATCGGCCGTGGGGCTGTATGCGCAAAGTGCGTCCTGTGTATGAAACTGTGAAGCAGCATGGTCTCCCCACACTGATGGATTCGGGTTATTTAATTTCAGTACATGTTTATATTTGAAACACAAGTTGGCTCTCAACTGAGTTATGTGATTTACTTACAGTAAAAAATTGGGGTGGGGGCGGCGGCAGTGGTTTTCCTGGATTCCCTGTTCACATCAGCTATATCCGGTAATGGGAAGAAATGGGAAGCTCACCTGGCCCATCATATTTCTGCTTACAGGTGCCAAAATCCTGTGTGGGTTCACCACATTAATACATTGCATTGTATCAGTTCCCCAAAGCAGGTGGTCCTTGTGATGTCATGCTCCTGGTATCAAAGCTTACCATCCTGAATCTTGTTCTGTGTTCCAGCTGAAACTGAACCGCATGAGGGTAAGCGAAAGGTGGAGTCCCTGTGGCCCATTTTCAGGCTGCATCATCAGCGGAGTCGATACATCTACGACCTATTCTACAAAAGGAAAGCCATCAGTAGAGGTGGGTATAGCCAGTTGAAGTGTTTCCATTACATAGGTTGTGTCTAGGGCAGCTGCGGGCCACTGCTAGCACTTTCATCTACTTAGAGGGCCACTTTAGTCTTAAAGTATTACAAAAAAACTTAACAAACAAACAAGAAAAGGCCCACAAAATATTTCAGAAAATGTAGTGTGTTGTTGTTGTTGTTGTTTTAATTGTTGTTTTAATTTCAAATATTGTATAACAAGACAAAATTGCACAAGTAAACACAATTTTTTTCTAACTTCTAACTGAAGCCTTTCATTGAACTACCAAATAAACAAACTGGTGCTCTCTTTCTGGCCAGACATGTGGCAGCACTAATGCTATAATTTTGTTTGCATTTAACACAATAAAAATATAGACATAAGTGTACACATTAGTTTTTGACTGCTAGTGAAAGTAGTTTTCTTTACAAATAACTCTCACTGAACCAACACAGCCAATCCCTCAACATGTTTGTACTCTCTGCTCATATTGCCTTCGTATTAAATAATTTTTTGCTTTTTAAAGAACTTATTTTAACATTGCACTCAGCAACAAACAAATCCTCCGTAACAAAAAAGGAACTTCAAGGGCCAAATTGTATTATATGGCCCCTGGGCTGCAAGTTTGAGACCTCTGGTCTCGGTGTACGCATTCATAGTGCACTTAGTCGGACTATACATGTGGAAAATGCATGTATGAAAAGCCATCAGTGTCTTCATTTGGTCCGGAGACTCGTGGCATTGGTGGCTGGGAAGGAACTCTTATGTGATGGCATCAGCAGCTTGTTTTGAAATAAAGTAAAGACTAAAGCTAAAAAAAAATTTAAATAACATTAAAACGCTGGGGAAAAAAATCACAGAAACAATAATCCTCTCTCCCCAAGGTAATTTGTACATTGACGAACTCTGGTAGAAGGTACAGGATTCCCTTAGGTAAGCCTAACCGCTATACTCATTTGCCCTTCTGTTAGTTAAACCGATTAATGAACATGACAGAGAAGTGGTTTTTGAGGTGAATATTTCAAATGATTGTGAATTGTTATTCATTCTAAAGTGTGTGTGCCCGTTTAGGGTTTTTGTCTTTATTTTTTTGTTGATGTATAATTATTGATGCAACAGTTGCCTGATCCAGGATGAGTTTCTCCTATGGGAGATGGTAAAGTTATCTTAACTTTTCCTGTAACTAGAATGTACTAGATGTCAAACCCGTACTGTGTTTCTTCCTTACAGAGCTATACGAGTACTGTATAAAGGAAGGCTACGCAGACAAGAACCTCATTGCCAAGTGGAAGAAGCAAGGCTACGAGAATCTGTGCTGCCTGCGTTGCATCCAAACACGAGACACCAACTTTGGAACCAACTGCATCTGCAGAGTCCCCAAGAGCAAGCTGGAAGTTGTAAGTCTGGCAGTATTTTAGCAATTCTTGCTAAAATCCTTTTTTTTTTTTTTTTTTTTTTTCAAACAGTTTACAAGGAAACATCAGTTTGAGCTTGTTTTAAGTCTGTGTGTGTGTTCTTTAGTCACTGTCAGGGCTCACTAATCATCAGCATGCTTACTGAGACAGAAAGCCTCAGCTGGGAGGAAAAATGAAAGAAATCCTTTTTACCTGGCAGATAGATAGATATATCTATATCTATATCTATATATATATATATATATATATATATATATATATATATATATATATATATATATATATATAGATATAGATATATATATATATATATATATATATATATATATATATATATATATATATATATATATATATATATATATATATATATATATATATATATATATATATATATATATATATATATATATATACACTTAAGCCCAAAATTATTCATACCCTGGCAAATTTTGACTTAAAGTTACTTTTATTCAACTAGCAAGTTATTTTTTTGACTGGAAATGACACAGGCGTCTCACAAAAGATAATAAGATGATGTACAAGACGCATCATTGTGGAAAAAAAAATATTTCTCAGC